>NC_080100.1:6345000-6650000 GCF_950005125.1 Chionomys nivalis | reverse complement strand
GCCCCTATCCCATTGTGACTGATGCCCTCATGCAAAGATGGCTTCATAAAGACAGGTTAACATGGATGGTCATATAAAGTCTCTTCTCTCTGGGGTCAGAGGATGCCCAGGCCTGCTAACACCTTGATTTCAGCCTTCCAGCTCCAGAGCTGACTGGGAGATAGTCTATATATTTCTATTACTGTCTGCTGTGTGGTATGTGAGACTTTGTCATAGCAGACCCGTGGGAGTGGGAGATAAAGGCAGACACAATTCTTGGCTCTGTTTTATATCCTGATGCTTTGTATTCAACAGAATCTTGTGCCTATCTTCCGTAGCCTCGAGTTTCTGCTGTCGTAACCAGGGTTGTCTTTTATCTCTACTTAGACAGTAAGAACAAGAACATATTTTGTGTGGTGTACATTGACCTTCTAGTTATGCCAGAATCGTGTTACTCTCTGTGTTTTCTCTGGGAAGTCTGGCGCTGTGGGGATATATTTCACAACAGTGGACTGGAAGGATGGGCTCTAGCAATGTGCTGACTGTAGTCCCTCCTTTCCCCGTCTTGAGTGCCCACTGCTTCTGCGCTGGGCACTTCTGAACCTACATCTGGTATTGGATATACTGGCATTGAAGATATCTAAAGGATGTGTCCTGGCACATAAATCTCTGACTGACCAGGAGTCAGGTCTAGTTAAGGAGTCTCAGAGGGTCTTATGTGGGCAGACTTTGTTCTGTTGCCAGTCTGGAATATTGGGGGCTTTTCCTCATTCAGGGGAATTCCAATGACCATGAGTATATTTCCTGTTTGCTAGTGTGGATAAGACCTTCAGAAGTGGATTTGTAACTATTAAAGAGAGTTAAGAACTATCTATGTCATCTCTCCTAGCCCTAGGGAACATTGTGGAAGAGGAAGCAGCAAGATTATAAGGGCAGAGGAAGAGGAAGAAAGCTATTAAATGTTGTCCTCTTGATATGACATGGCCGTTGAGATCATGAACACATAGTAACTGTAGCCACCTGCACCTGTCCTGCACACATAAGAAGAGACATACAAGCAGGAGGGGCGCTGTTTGGGAAGAGGGGTACCAACAAGGGAAGAGGGGATGAGATACGGTAGTGGGGATGATTAGAGTCACAGGCATTATGTGTGATTAGGAATTGTCAAAGGCAAAAACAAGAAAATGGTGAGCTAATGTTTCTAGCAAACATTCATGCTGCACGACTGTAACATTAAGATCCAGGTCCATTCTTCACAGTCTTCGCTGAGCTGAGCCTCACAGCATCTTAACGCCCTGGCTGCTGTTGGCATCTTTATTTTACTAATGAAAACTGAATCATAGAGAGGTTCAATCATCTGCATAAAATCAGAGAGCCAGGAAGCAAGGTAGCAGGGGTTTGAATCCAGGCAGCGGGGCACTGGAGACTGTTTTAGCACTCCAAGACAGCCCCGACTCCCAGACCTCCACACTCGAGAGTGTGGGGTCATACAAACGGCTTTGCATCCCTTAACTCCTTCACTGTGTGTGAGTGATGTTTTCTAAAACATGAGCACATGGACTGAGGTCGGGTCAGCGTGTGGGCCCTTAGTGATGCATTATTCTTCCAATGGGATATCATACCGTCTTGCCAGTCATTGGTTAAAGCACCAGAAGTAACCAAGACAGAAAAAATGGAATAGTCTTATTCTGTCCACAAGTCCCATGATTCCTTTACTCTAGAGGACACGAGGATGGCCCTTTCATCAGGAAGGGGGGAAGATATGGGCTGTTGAGTTCACACTGCAGGTTAGACCAGAGAAAGACCATCCTGGCATGTCTGCCCATAGTAAGCAGAACCCTGGCCTCACAGCAGAGGACAGATGGGTCTGCTTTTGAGGCCATCTGAGCCGAGGAGGAGGCTCCAGGCTGGGCCAGCAGGGCAGCTGCACAAGCTGAGCTGACCAGATGTGGTTAGATGAAGCGCCCATCTCACAGCCTACTTTGTTCTGTGGGTAGTATGGCCTTAAAGAGCCAAGGAATCAAAGTAGAATCACTGAGATCATCTTCCCAGATGCCCAAGTGAATTGACGAGTCGAGGAGAGACACATGTTACCATGATGGTTCTTTGAGGTAAAGGAGAGCCGGGCTAGGCAAGCATTTAAATGGCTGGATTTAAAAGTTAATGGAGTATTCACAAGCCAACGGAGTATGGCAGGCAAAGGCGATGGGGCTGCGGAGCTTTGATGGAGACAGGAAACAGGCCTCTACACAGCAAGGGGGACCGGAGGCCAGAGACAGCTGCAAACGTTCGACAGCCCCAGCAGCTCCCGCGGGAGAGCCAGGACGCGCCTCCCTCTTGCTCAGAGTTTGTCCTCCCTACTTCTTTTCTTTGGGGGAAGGTTTCCTGGATTTTACTGCAGCTTGTAAAAGCTTTGCCTTTTACCCTGGGAGTTTCCAGATAAGCATCACTCCCTCTTTCCCAGAGGATGTTTTCTATAAGCAAGGGTCTTTCATTTTAAGATGAAATACGTAGATCCAGCATTACAAAGAAAAGGAATAATGCTTGCCTTTGAGAGATGTTTGAGTCATAGGGAAGGAAGGCCTGGGCTCCTTGGGCACAATTTTTAGTTCCCAGCTAATATGTGCATCAATAATGAGGACACGATGTCCCTTCCATGGTGGCTGGAGGCTGAGCAACAGGTAGAACCCACATTCAGGCATCATGTGTGGTGTGCAGAGGGGCCTCCCCACATCCTCCAGGGTTCCAAGGTTCAGATCTATCCCAGTGAGGTCAAGGCTGACTGAGAGTGAGGCTTCTCCGCTGGGTGCTTTCTCAGGGGATCATGGACTCTGGGTGTCTGTATGTGTGGATGGGGTAGGGAGAGACATTTGCTACCAGAGGCACAGGGGAGTGCCTCATCTAATGGCAGAGAGGAGGGAGGAAAGGAGGGGGGAGATAGACAGACAGACAGATAGATTATAGATAGATGATGGATATAGATAGATGATAGATAGATGATAGATAAATGATAGATATAGATAGATAGATAGATAGATAGATAGATAGATAGATAGATAGAATCAACACATTAGAAAACATATTGACCAAAGCATCCATTCCTCAAATATGGGCCAGGAGTTATTCTGTGTGTTTGGGAAATATAAGGGAGAAACACACACACACACACACACGCACACAAGGATTCATTCATATTATTTGAAGGGACAACTAGATATTAAGTGCAATGAGGCTGGGAGGGAGCAGTAGGTATCCAGGTGAGACAGCCACAGACATGAGGAAGAGAAGACCAAGGCAGGGACAGTCAAAGCTGGGCAGGATGGGTCACTATAGGCTTAAGTGACATGCCCAGGGAGCCCGATGAAAAATGAACATTTGGATGAAGACCTGAAGGAGGTGGAATTGCTATGAGGGGGTTAGGGGAACGCATCTGAGATAGTGAAAGAACTCAGGGGCCTAAGCCCTGGCAAAACTACGTCTGCTGTGCTCCAGGAGCATGGGCAGCCAGCACAGAGTGAATATTCTCCCTAGTCACGGGGGAAGCAGGTCCCTATCAGGCCTGGGGGGGCGCATTGGGGCCTAGGGCTTAGGGGCTGTGCAGCTGGCAGTGCAGTGAAGCCTACCATGAAGAAACAATTTGTTTTAGATCCCGTGTTCTGAGGGTCACTCTGGTAGCTGGGTTGTGATCAGCTACCATTGGTCATCAAAGCTGAAAATGGATGCAGTGGCTACAGCGCTAACTGGAAAAAAAGGCTGGTGCCAGGGACAAGCATCTGGATACTAGAAATCATGAGAAAGGCAGACTTAACAGTGAGCAGTTGCTGGCAATGAATTAGTGATGCTAAGGTTGACTGAAAAGCTTGAAGGTTGGAAGACTGCTAAGGTAGAGTAGCCACCAAAAGAGATGCAGAAGTCTGCACAGGAAGCTTAGCCTTACCACTGTGCTGGGTAGCGAAGCAGAGACAGGGAGTGAGCTAATCCGTGCTTCAAAAGATGAAGATAAAAACTACTGGGAAGTTACACCACCATGTCAGCGTGACTAGAACACCACACATGCCCACAAGATCTCAAGTGTGCACACACACACATGCACACATGCATACAAACACATCATACTCACACACTCGATTTACTTTCAGGAATTTGCTTGTGTAAATATCAGAGCCAGCAAGTTTACTGAGCATAGAAGAAGGCAGCAGGATGAAAACTGAGGCAGGAATCGCCACCACAGCATTGAAGTGGAATTCATGATGGGCTGTTAGCAAGGTCAGGTTTGTCAGACATAGAAAGAACCCTGGCTCATTTTGCTCCTCTTTTCTCCTAGATTCACCAACCCTTTATCTTTTCCAGAATCCCCAAGGACTATGATCACACTCTATATCATACCTCACTTTAACAATCATTTGTGTTCACGTGTTCTGCCTGCCTTTGCCTAATGATCAGCGATGTCTGATGCACACGTAAGTTTAACAGCCCTTGCTGGAGACAAGTGTACAGTCCTCTCAAAGACCAGCCCTCCTGATTGACCCACATGTCTCTACCTACTCAAGAACTTTGTCCAGAAAGGCTTCTACTACACCGCTAATTCTCCACTCCGTTCAAGGTCATTACCACCAGCACAGAAGCCTGCCTTTAACAGCCTCAGTGCACAAAATCAACAGCACCAGCGAAACCAGACTTGCCCTTTCTGCTTACAGTTACCCAACCCCATTCTCTTGTCCTCTATAAAACAAAGCAACAATGATGGAATGCATTGTTCTTGCCCTTGTTTTTTTTTATATCATTTTATTTTTAGATGGGGTTACTCTGTGTAGCCCTGGCTGTCATGGAAATCACTCTGTAGATGAGACTGACCTTGAACTTTTGTGCACACAACCACCTGGCATGAACTTTTTTTAAAAAATGAAGATACTTTTAAATTTCCAAATTCCTTCCTTTGAAATTCCACTATCTCTTTCTCTATTGATTTGGACCCTTGTCTCAGTCACCTAGGATCTCCATGTTGTAAAATACAGAGTTCCATTCTGAAGTTCGGGTTCCCTTCGACGTCTGGTCATCAGTTGACGTGGTCCAGCTGGGCCCTCTCTTCATTGACATACCTCCCTCAATCGGCATCTGTCCCTGCTGTATCCCTGCCTGCATCTCCCCATCCAGAGTTAGAGGTTATTCTGTGCTGAGGCTCGGAGGTCACGTGGAAGAGGGAGGGGGAGAGGAAGGGTGAGAGATAAAGAGGAATGGAGATGGGGTAGCCAAGGGAAAGAGGCAGGGATGGGGCGAGAGGGAAGAGGAAGGAAGAGGGCGGGGGAAGAGGGAGAGGAAAGGACACACACACACAGAAGGGAGGGAGGAGGAAGGGAGAGGGTAGGAGGAAGCAGTCCATGGAGGAATGTGTTGGGTGTTGTGAAACATGAGGTCCAGTGATTGGTGATCTGGACGGCTCAGAAACCTCTTGGAAACAGATGCCATCCCACGACCATGCTTTAGTCCCAGGAGGGAATGTGGACTAACCGAAAGAGGGCAGACACTGTTGTATGCAACACAGGAGTGATTAGGTCTGGTTTATGTCGCTTCACCCTGGCTGCCACAAAGAAGATAAACTATGATGGGGCCAGGGTCCTGTCGGCCAGTGTTTGCTCTGTTTCAGCACGCCTTGAGCTTATCAGCAGTTCTGCAAGAGAACGGGAAATGGTTTGCCTTGACTGGTAAGTGGGAGCGCTGGGATTGGAGCCCTGGCCGGCTGGAGACTGTACCCCCTGCAGTGCTGCACATCACACAAGATCTGCATAGCTCAGATGAAGAAAGAAGCAGGAGAGCTTATGGCCAGAATATGCTCTCAAGATAACAGGCAGGATGTGGCTCGCCTAGGAGGAAAGAGATGCCGATTAGTGATGGGGGATGCCTAGGTTGGGGCCCCGGGAGATGGGTCATGATGACATTTGTGTAATGGGAAAATTGAGAAAAGAAACATTTGGAGGCAGAAGTTACAGGCTTCACATGTGGATTGGAGATGACTTCCGGAACCCAGGGACAGTGCTGTGTAAGCAGTTGGACCCACTCACCAGGGCTGGGCATAGTTGCACAGGGCCTCTGGGCACCCTTATGTGCATGGTATTTGGCAGAGGGACAGAAAGCATGTGGAGGAACAAGAGGAGCACATAAGCCCGAGCTTGACATGAGTTGACCTCACAGGTCCCTGAAAGGAGGAGGTTTGGTAAAGGAGAGCCAGAAAGAGCAGCTGGGTTGGGGAGGGAAGCACTGGAGGATTCTGCAGCTTCTCCTGCACAACTCAACTCCCCTCCCCCGGGCATGTGGAATTCAATACTTCATTCCTATTTGTGCGTCCTGTGTCTATTGACTGCATTCATAAACAGATGTGGCAGCCACTGCTTGGAGTCAATCCTGCACTTCATAATATCCCACAGGAGAAGCCTTGAAACCCAGGCGTTAATCACAAGGGTTTCCCCCACAGAGGTGAAAGGCGTCTTCACAGGCAGAGAGAGCACTGCCTTGACCGTGTCCAGCTGACAACTGTGTTCTGGGGTCACTGCAGGCTGTGGAGGATGGACATTCATCTGTGGTCACAGTACTACTCTGCCCTATGAGAGTCATTTAGCTAAGGTGGCTTCTGAGACACCCAGGGAGGCAGGTGGGGCAGGATGATCTCAAAATGGCTGTAAGTGGGAAATCCTGTTCTTTCTGTAAATTTGTTTGAATCTTTGTCCTTCTTGCCTTCTTCCAGCATTCCTGCAACTTCTGCCTGCAGTCTGTTACAGTCTTGATCCTTAGCCAGCTTCAAATTTACAAAGAAAATATTCTAAATACCCCTTTCCTACATGTTTTGGCTTCCCACAGTAACTGATTTTGAATTTCAAGTAAACACTTGTAAATATTTATTTAACATCTTTCTGCATTAAAAATATTAAACACCTACATATTCAGCATTATCTCCATGTGTCGAAGGTTTTCAGTGACAGACTTTAAACGTTCCATTATGTTGCTTTTCTGGATGGATGACAATGATTTACTTTTGGAAACACACGACAAGATCTCTGGCTTTTTATGCTGTATTGTTGCATAAAATTTAACTGTTTCATTTGGAGACAATGATGAATAAATCTAAAAAGGCCAAGTAGCATCCTGACTGTGGATAGCTCAGCCTGGTATGATCACAGACTACAAGGGAAAAATGCAATTCAGATAAAATATTAATGGGATGGAATGAAGGTCTATTTCTTATTGCCGCAGGCCACCTACATGCACATTTGACATATCGATGTTTTCTTCTTTGGGTGATCTAGCCTATGTCCTTGTGGGATGTGAAGACACAGCTTTAATGATATGCTCTCAATTTATTTCAGAGGCACTGATGTGGGAACTCTCTGTAGAATAAGGTGCCGGGTCGTTTATTCTTGTATTACGTCTTCTATTATTTTCATCTCTCTGTGTCTAGCTGTTTGTGAATCTGCCACCATGATGAAGGACCTCTCCAGTGATAACCACGCCATCTGACCTGCACCAGAGAATCATTTTCTGCATTTGGAACAATCCTCTTCATGATAGAGGATACTGAGGGTCAGTCTGTGCTTGCAATATTCCCATACCCGTGGGAAAGGTTGCTCATTTAAAAGTTCTGGCTTTCCAAAGTGGTTGCACAAGTTTGCATTTCCACCAGCAATGGATGAGTGTACCCCTTTCTCCACAACCTCTCCAGCAGAGGCTATCATTGGTGTTTTTCATTTTAGCCATTCTGAAAGGTGTAAGATGGTATCTTAATGTTGTCTTGATTTGCATTTCCCTGATCGCTAAGGAAGTTGAGCATGATCTTAATTGTGCAACCACTTTGGAAAGCAGTATGGTGGTTTCTCAGGAAATTCGGGATCAACCTACCCCTGGACCCAGCAATACCACTCTTGGGAATATACCCAAGAGATGCCCTATCATACAACAGAAGTATATGCTCAACTATGTTCATAGCAGCATTGTTTGTTATAACCAGAACCTGAAAACAACCTAGATGCCCTTCAATGGAAGAATGGATGAAGAAAGTATGGAATATATACATATTAGAGTACTACTCAGCAGTAAAAAGCAATGACTTCTTGAATTTTGCATACAAATGGACGGAAATAGAAAACACTATCCTGAGTGAGGTAAGCCAGACCCAAAAAGAGGAACATGGGATGTACTCACTCATATTTGGTTTCTAGCCATAAATAAAGGACATTGAGCCTATAATTCGTGATCCTAGAGAAGCTAAATAAGAAGGTGAACCCAAAGAAAAACATATAAGCATCCTCCTGAATAATAACCTTCATCAGGCGATGAAAAGAGACAGAGACAGAGACCCACATTGGAGCACCGGACTGAAATCTCAAGGTCCAAATCAGGAGCAGAAGGAGAGAGAGCACGAGCAAGGAACTCAGGACCGCGAGGGGTGCACCCACACACTGAGACAATGGGGATGTTCTATCGGGAACTCACCAAGGCCAGGTGGCCTGGGTCTGAAAAAGCATGGGATAAATCTGGACTTGCTGAACATAGCGGACAATGAGGACTACTGAGAACTCAAGAACAATGGCAATGGGTTTTTGATCCCACTGCACGTACTGGCTTTGTGGGAGCCTAGGCAGTTTGGATGCTCACCTTACTAGACTTGGATGGAGGTGGGTGGTCCTTGGACTTCCCACAGGACAGGGAACCCTGATTGCTCTTTGGGCTGATGAGGGAGGGAGACTTGATTGGGGGAGGGGGAGGGAAATGGGAGGCGGTGGCGGGGAAGAGGCAGAAATCTTTAATAAATGAATAAATAAATAAATAAATAAATAAATAAATAAATAAATAAATAAAAGTTCTGGCTTTAGTTGACTGATCGTGGTACCAATTTGTGATATTTGGTGTGGCACTTACAAGATACTACATTAGTGACTTTTCTATTGCTATGGTAACACACCATAACCAAGGCAACTTCTCCACAGTCTTCCAAAAACCAGCATGGTCAGGTCTGTCAGCTCTAGCCTATTTTTTGGTACCAACTTCTGTATTGGTTATTTTTCTATTGCTGTGATGAAACACCATGGCCAAGGTCATTTATTGAAGAAAGGAGTTATTTGGGCTTATGGTTCCAAGGGGGTAAGAGTCCATGGGACAGAGGCCTGCTAACAGGAGCAGGAATTTGAGGTCTCATATTTTGAACTAGAACTAGGTGAGGTTTCTTACTCTCAAAGCCCGACTCAAGTGGTGTACTTCCTCTGACAAGACCACATCTCCTAAACATCCCCCAACAGGGCCACCAATTGGGGACCAAGTATCCCAGTGCCCAAGACTGGGGGTGGGGGGGATATCTCGTTTAGACCACTGAACGCACTTAGTGTGTCATAGTCAAGTCAGAGCAATTGAAGTCACTGCACCCCAAGGCTTTATTTATTTGTCTTGGGAAATGTATAACCCTCTCTTATAGCTACTTTGAAATGGGTAAATCACTTGGAATGATCTTTGCCTACTCTGCTATAGGCCTTTGGAACTTGCTCTTCTTTTCCCATGGATTTTGGAGCCTGTTATCCTAGATCTTTCTCTCAGTCTCTGGTAACTAAGCAATATTAATAAATATTCTTTGGAGATCAACTTGTTTAAATTTCACATATGAAGGAGGCTATATACTATAATTGTGTTTCTGTGCTTGGTTTATGTCGTAAAAACCTCCAGGATCACCCGTGTAACCTGAAAAATAACAGTATACTCTCTCCCTGTTTTGTATGGCTGCAGAGTTCAGTTTTGAAGATTCCCTGGCTACTTCTATTGCATGTACTTGGATCTGGCTTATTCTTACCTTGTGCTATTGCTGAATGTGACACTTGAGATATATAGTTTTGATTAAATTATTCTATGCCATCATACCTAGAGGCATGCTCAGATTCAAGTGATGAACTGGTCTTCGCTAATACAAGAATCAGTCTTACTCACAGCTCAGTGTTGTTCTAAACATAATGATGGCACTTTGTTAATTTCCTTTATTTCAATAATGTTTATGTTGTTATTATTGTTATAAAAATGACTAGTGCCTAGTGCTAATTGTGTAGACATTTTAATATGTCATGGGTTTTGGTCAGCCAGGGAACCACTAGTAACTTGTTTGTTGACTTTCATGTTATTCTGGTGTGTGTGTGTGTGTGTGTGTGCATGTGTGTGTGTTAGAGAGAGAGAAAAAGAGGGAGAGAGAGAGAGATTTTAACATTTATAATACTCTAAAGGTTATTTCTACTCTTTATCAATGATGTATTTTCAACACGTTCATTGTTAAATCCCCTGAAGCTGAGCTTCTGTGTTAGATCTCAAGGCTAGGTCATGATTTATTTAACTCTTCCTCTAAGAAAGATGTTCATGTTGTTGCCAGTTTCTTCACTTGATTTCTGAGGGATGCCCTAAACAACTTTGTGCATCTATCCTGCTTAACGCCTCCGGCATCTTCTTTAGGCCAGACTTTTAGAAACAGGATCACCAGGTCCTATGTGATGAGTTCCTGCTAGGTTTGTCTGGAGGAGTTCTTAGCTCACACACTGTTCCTGTGGCGGTGGACCCAGAGAGGGCACGATCAGATGCCTTCCTCCATTTGTGAGGCTGACCATATTAGCAAAGATGCCTGCAAACATCTGAGCACAGTCTCCTTCTTTTCAAATAGCTCCTTTTTGTTTGTTTGTTTTAGAAGAAACTTCTCTTGCATTGAAGCTGTGAGTCCCCCAGTCTGCAATGAGCATCCATTTGTTGGAAGTAGGGAGTTTCAGTCTTCACTGCTGTCTTTGCAGGTATTTTAATGAACTGTTGGGAGCAGCTCAAATATACTAGGTGAGATTATTTTAATATTGAAGATCTAAACCATATCAGGTCACTTTCATCTCGGAGATACTGACCCTCAAAGAGTCTCTGAGATTTCTATAGAACAAAGCGCAGTCAATGCTCTGTGTGAGACTTGGCAACATAGACTGGGGAAGTCAAGAACCACATTGGTATATGCTTAGGGAGGTTTCAGATGCACACATTACAACCCTGCTGAACTAGTGAATAAGTAATTCTGGATTTCACATTTAATTTTTCCTAAACCTGTTTACCTCGGACAGATTTGAGTCATCTCTGTTCTCCAGGGTTCCATGTCACCCCGCATCTGACTGTAAACACATGCTTTCTTGTCCTTTTGAAGAGCCACGGTGTAGAACTCCAGGCGAGATGAAGGCTTAAGAGGTCATGCCAGTCTTCCTTTTAATTTCAGTGTCTTCTGTTTCATCGTCCTTAAATTGCGAAGCAATTAGGTGCTTGCATTATTTTCCCTTTTGAATTTCTACTCACATTAACTTTTATTTTCCATATTGTCTCACTAGCTAACCAGTGTTCCTGAAGATCAGCAAGGAGCACACAGTGATTCACTTGAAGACGGTGTTTATCTTGTATTTCCTTCCTACCTCTTCTTTCATAGCACAGGAGGATGCCTCATCCCTGGGGTTCTGATTCCTTTGTTGCCTAGCGGGTTCACCATGCTTCATCTTCCTTCAGTGCCTTTGTTCTCCTGATCCTCGCTTCCCACTGTGCCCCCTGGCAGAGCAGGTTTTCTGATGCTGCACATCTGGCTTGTTTATAGGCTGTAACTTCCCATTCTTCCCTTCCTAGGCTTCTGCTCCTATCCATTGAGTTATAGAGTGAATGCCTTTGCAGACATTCTCCCTTGCAGAACCTTTCTATGATCCCCTTTCTCTTCTGTTTTGAAAGTGCTATCTTCTGGCTCTGCAAATTCAGGAGGTTTTTACTTGTTTGTTTTCTTTTGTTTTTGTCTGAATGCGTCACTTATGAAGAGGATAGAGTTTGAGCTTTAGTAATCTTGATGTTTTTGTAGACAAGGGTTCCAGTGAGGAAGGGCTGTGGGAAGTGGGATTTGTTTTGTTGTTGTTGTTTTTCTTTTTCTTTCTTTTTTTTGATAACAATTCTCTGGAGATTTCTTTGTTTCCAATTTAGACAGAGCTTCTCATCCCAGAGGAATTAGCTCCTGAGTGAGGTAGACACGGGCTGAACTGCAAGTCACTCTCTAGGGACAGAGGCTGGCTGAGAACATCTTCCTCTGCTGGTGTGGACTCTGATCACCCCTCCCCTTTAGAATTCTAAATAGCAGGTGTCAAGTCTAGATCTGTTAGCGGCTTTCAGGTTGTCCTTTAAAGATGGGGGAACAAAAGGACAAGATTCAGGGCTTTGCAAACTGTTACAGAGAAACCCATTCTGGAAAAACAAGTTCCCAGGTCTGTGCTGTGATTGACTTAATGGTACACCTCCACTCACAGACAGCAGCCTCCTCATCTCTGGGAATAGAGGCCTGGCTAGTGACATATTGTAGGTTGGAATGTTTTCCAGCTTAATACCCCTTTCCTTGCAAGGCTGGTAATAGAAGGCAGGTTTAAGTGATTTTAATGACCTTGGACTGGATCCTCTGGATGGACTGAAAGATGGAAAAGGGATATATCCTGTTCTGTGCCCTTATGTGCAGAAATTGCTTTGAACAGGCATTTAGTTTCTTAGGTTTCTTCTGTTGTTTGGGTTGTATAGGTAGAGATGGAGCCATAAAAAGTGTGCAGATAGGCTAAAAGCTGAGCCTGCCGCTGCAGCCTGCTGCGTGGAATTTCTTTGATTATTGCCAACACCGGGTTGGAGAGAGGCTCTTCTTAGACGAAGGGGGAGCCTCAGCTGTTGTGGACTCCTGTGATTTGTCAAGAGCCTTAATGCTTTGGAGGACAGAGCAATGACTGAGTGGATGACAGGAACTCTGGGGACACTCAACACCAGCCTGAAAGTGCTGCCCCTCAGACAAACAGCGCCCAAAGCCACAGTTCAAAAGAGTGCTGGGGTTGGGGAGCAGGAATGGCCAGATTTCAGGGTTGTAGGACTCTGTTCAGTGGGAACTCCCCTCAAATCAGAATAAGCTGAGTTTCATACATGAAGGCTGCCTGCGGTGAGGCTAAGACAGGTCTGCACAGTTGCGTCGGGTTCAGTGCGAGGATTACAGGGCTCAGCAGCAGGGTGGCGATTACTCTCGCAAACCTGGCATTTGGTTGTGCACACACATCATCAGAGAGCAGACACACAGACACACAGACATCACAGCCCACTGCAGAAATGAGCACAGACATTCTAGTTTAAACAAAACGACTTCAAACTAGGGTGGATGAGGCTTAGAGAACATGACAGCCCGCTATTGTCACGCCGGATGTCTAGGCAGAAAGCAAATGTGGGCAGCATCTCTGGAAAGAAGCTTCAACACAGTTTCCTTCATCTTTCCTGTCTCCTATAGTAACATGAAGGCTGGAGTCTCCTGACTGCGGTCTTGTAAAGCCACACAGCTACAGTTTGCTTTATTCAACCGTAGAGCGTTTTTGTTCTGACACGTGAACACAGCTGCTGTGTCCTCTCTTCTTTGATTCCTGGCTCTCATTCCCTGTGTCTCCTCTCATGGAGTATAAAGTAAGAGAAAGGAAAAGACACACGTGGTCTTCCTGTAGAGATCTGTTCATTTCTCCGGGGAACGTGGATGTTGACTCCTTTTGGTGATAAACTTAGAGTCTGTCTGTTTGGACTAACGTTTTTCCACAGTGAAAGACCAATTGCTCTTGATAGCAGCTGCCTCTGGCGTGCCCACTGCACCCACGACATCAGGTCCTCTCTTGCTGATTCTTGGGGCTGATTTTGGAGGTTCTTTTGACACTTTTCTACATCAGCACATCACTTATGAATGAAGACATTTTTATTTCCTTTTTTCTAATTAGAATAGCTTTTACTCTTCTTTCTTATTGCAATAGTTATGATTTCTCACAAGATAGTTTGTAAAAATACTAAGAAAGGCAAAATAAGCTTTCCCTTGAATTAACAGAAGACACAGGTTTGACCTCTTTCAACATGATGTAATCGAAGGTATTTTTTAGATGTTTTAAAGTCAAATTTTGAAAAAGAAAATTTATTTCTATTTTAAATGTACGTGGTGGTTTCTGTTTCACTTTTCCCCCACGACTGAGTATTTAATCTTGTTAAATGCTTTTTTTTTTTTTTTTTTTTTTTTGGTTTTTCAAGACAGGGTTTCTCTGTGGCTTTGGAGCCTGTCCTGGAACTAGCTCTGTAGACCAGGCTGGTCTCGAACTCACAGAGATCCGCCTACCTCTGCCTCCCAAGTGCTGGGATTAAAGGCGTGCGCCACCATTGCCCAGCTTGTTAAATGCTTTTATGGCACCAGTGGGCATATTCCATGTAGTTATTATTTGCCTATCTGGTAGATTATAAAAAATATTTTTGACTTTTGAAACAGCCTGGGATACCTAGAATATTTCCCACTTGATTCTGATATATCATTAAAAAAAACTTTTCTGGATTTATTTGCTAATATTTCACTAGAGGCTTTTATATCTATGCTCATGATACAGATACCTTGTTTTCAGAAATAGTATTTTTTTATCTGGCTTAGGTTTTGCTGGTTAGGGCAGTGCTGGCTGGTTCTCATTTCTGAAAGAGAGTGCCAATAGTTTATGTTATTTCTTCCTGAACTGTTCTATAGAATTTACCAGTGAATCCAGGTTGACTAGCTACCTCCTGTTTGAGAATGTTCTTAATACTATTTACATAACTTAGCTAATAATATTTTAGGAGGAGTCAAGGAATACCTCCCAGGGGAGTTCTGTAACTTGTTGGTTTTGAGAATTTCCAACATGTGTACTGTATTTACACCATTCCTGCCCCTCCATCTTTTCTCATTCTCCCCAACTCTGTCTCAAATTCATGACTCCTTTTTAAATTACTATTGCTGCATATATAAAAACAACCTGCAAAAGCCATTTAGTGTTGTTCTCATATCTATGTGTTTAGGGCTGACCCCTTGGAATTAGGTAACTTATCTGCGTCTCCTCCCTGAAGAGGGCTGAATTGCCCTCGCTCCATAGCCCTTTGTAGCCTGTATCTCTTGATCTAGGGGTGGACAATTTCTGCATTCATGTTGGCATGTCAAATGCTGCTCTTAGATGACCGTATTGTTGAGATGCTATCTGTCGCGTCCTCCCCTCTCTAGAACCCAGAAAGAAGGCAGGAATGAGGCGGGGAGAATAGAGCTCTCGAGTCAACTGTGATAGCTTCAGTTTTACTTTTAAAAAATTGTTCCCTTGCCACCAAGTTATCAAATTCACGATGTATTCTTATTCCTCAGGATGTATCATTAATGCTTTTTCTGTCCAGACAATTAATAGTCATTCTGACTGGTGTAAGATTCCTTTTGATTTGTATTTCTTTGATGGCTATGTATTTCAAACATTTCTTTAAGTTAAGTGTCTTTCGGCCATTTGAGATTCTTCTGTTGAGAATTCTCTGTTTAGTTCTGTAGCCCATTTTTAAATTGGATTATTTGGAATTTTGATGTCTAATTTTTTGAGGTTTTTTAAAAAATATATTTTTAAAAATATATGCTCTGTCTGATGTGGGGTTGATAAAGAACTTTTTCCATTCAGTAGGCTGCCTGTTTGTCTTATTGACTGTGTCCTTTCCTTTACAGAAGCTTCTCATTTTCAGGAGGTCCCATTTATTTATTGTTGCTCTAAGTTTCTGTGCTACTGGGGTTATAATTAGGAAGTGGTCTCCTATGCACATGCATTGATGGCTACTTCCCACTTTCTCTCCCATCATATTCAGTATGGCTGGATTTATATTAAAGTCTTTAATCCATTTGGACTTGAGTTTTGTGCATGGTGATAGATATGGATCTATCTGCATTCTTCTTCATGTTGCCATCCAGTTATGCAGCACCATTTGTTGAAGATGCTTTCTTGTTTTTCATTGTATAATTTTAGCTTCTCAAAAATCAGGAGTTCATAGGTGTGTGGATTAATAATTGGGTCTTTGATTCAATTTCATTGGTCAACCTGTCTTTTTATTATGCCAAATACCAAGCTGTTTTCTTTACTGTAGTTCTATAATAGAGCTTGATGTCAAGAATGGTGATGCCTCCGGCAGTTCCTTTATTGTACAGGGATTGTTTTGGCTATCCTGGTTTTTATTTTCCCATATGATGTTGATTATTGTTCTTTCAAGGTCTGTGAAGAATCGTGTTGGGATTTTGATGGGGACTGCATTAAATCTATAGACTGCTTTCGGTAGGATTGCCATTTTTATTATGTTGATCCTACCTATGCAAGAATATGGGAGATCTTTCCATTTTCTGATATCTTCTTCAATTTCTTTCCTCAAAGACTTAAAGTTCTTGATGAGCAGGTCTTTCACTTCTTTAGTTAGTGTTACCCAAAGATATTTTATATTATTTGTGGCTATTGTGAAAGGTAATGTTTTTCTGATTTTTTTCACAGCTTCTTTATCATTTGTATATAAGAGGGCTACTGATTTTTCTGAGTTGATCATTTATCCTGCCACATTACTGAAGGTTTTTATCAGTTGTAAGAGTTCTCTGGTTAAGTTTCTGGGGTCACTTATGTACACTATCATATCATCTGCAAATAGCAAATGTTTGACTTCTTCCTTTCCAATTTGAACTCCCTTGATCTCCTTTTGTTGCCTTATTGCTCAAGCCAGAACTTCAAGAACTATTTTGAATAGATATGGAGAGAGTGGACAGCCTTGTCTTGTTTCTGATTTTAATGGAATCCCTTTGAGTTTCTCTTCATTTAATTTGATGTTGGCTGTCAGCTTGCTGTATATTGCTTTTATTATGTTTAGATATGTTCCTTGTATCCCTGATCTCTCCTAGACCTTCATCATGAACGAGTGTTGGATTTTGTCAAATGCTTTTTCAACATCTAATGAGATGATCGTATGTTTCTTTTTTCTTTCAGTTTATTTATATGGTGGATTACATCAATAGATTTTCGTATGTTGAACCATCCCTGCCTCTCTGGGATGAAGCTGACTTGATCATGGTGAGTAATTTTTTTTATGTGTTCTTGGATTGGTTTGCTAGTATTTTATTGAGTATTTTTGCATCTATATTCATAAGTGAGATTGGTCTGTAATTCCTTTTCTTGGTTGAGTCTTTGTGTGGTTTTGGTATCAGGGTAACTGTAACCTCATAAAAAGAGTTTGACAATGTTTCTTTTGTTTCAATTGTGTAGAACAATTTGAGTAGTATAGGTATTAGCTCTTCTAATACCTATATTAGAAGTTCTGGTAGAAATCTGCACTGAAACCATCCAGCCCTGGGCTTTTTGTTGTTGTTGTTAGGAGGCTTTTGATGACTGCTTTTATTTTCTTGCACATTATAGGTCTATTTAAATTGTTCACATGGTCTTGATTTAATTTTAGTATGTGATAACTGTCCAGAAAATTGCCCATTTCTTTTATATTTTCCAATTTTGTGGAGTATAGGTTTTTGAAGTATGACCTAATGATTTATTGAATTTCTTCAGTGTCTGTTGTTATGTCCCTCTTTTCATTTCTGATTTTGTTAATTTGGATGTCCTTTCTCTGCCTTTTGATTAGTTTTGACAAGGGTTTGTCTGCCTTGTTAATTTTCTCAAAGAACCAGCTCTTTGTTTCATTGATTCTTTGTATTGTTCTCTTTGTTTCTATTTTATTGATTTCAGCCCTCAATTTTGATTATTTCCTGACATCTACTCCTCCTGGGCTTCTTTTTGTTCTAGAGCTTTCAGGTGTGCTGCTAATTCGCTAGTATGAGATTTCTTCATTTCCTTTATGTGGGCCCTTAGTGCTAGAAACTTTCCTCTTAGCACTGCTTTCATAGTATCCCATAGGTTTGGGTACATTGTGTCTGAATTTTCATTGAATTCTAGGAAATCTTTAATTTTTTTATTTCTGGAGTGGTGGTTCAGTTGAACACTGTTCAGTTTCCATGAGTTTGCAGGCTTTCTGCAATTAGTGTTGTTAAATTCTAACTTTAAAGCATGGTGCTCCAATAAGATACAGGGGGGTTATTCCTATCTTTTTGTATCTGTTGAGTTGGCTTTGTTACTAAGTATGTGTTCAATTTTAGAGAAGGTTCCATGAGGTGTTGAGAAGAAATATTCTTTTGTGTTTGGGTGGAATCTTCTGCAGATGTCTGTTAAATCCATTTGAGTCATGACATCTGTTAGTTCTCTTAATTTCTGTTAAGTTTCTGTTTGGTTGACTTGTCAATTGGGTAGAGTGGGATATTGAAATCTTCTTCTATTAGTGTGTAGAGTTTGATGTGCAATTTAATCTTTAGTAATGTTTCTTTTATAGGTGTGGGTGCTTTTTTATTTGGGGCATAGATGTTCAGGATTCAGACTGCATCTTGATGGATTGCTCCTGTTATGAGTATAAAGTGTCTTTTTCTGATTGATTTTTGCTTGAAATCTATTTTGTTAGATATTAGGGTAGCTACACCCACTTATTTCTTTGGTCCATTTTATTGGAAAATTTTTTTCCAACCCTTTTCTCTGAGGTAATGTCAGTCTTTGAGGTTGAGGTGTGTTTCTTGTATACAGCAGACAGATGACTCCTGCTTTTGTATCCATTCTGTGAGCCTGTGTCTTTTTATAGGTGAATTGAGTCCATTGATATTAAGAGATATTACTGACCAGTGATAGCTAATTCCTGTTATTTTTTGGTGGTAGTGTTTGTATGTTTCCCTTCTTTGGGACTTGCTGGTGGGAGATTATCTGTTGCCTGTGTTTTTGTGGGTACAATTAGGCTCCTTGGGTTGGAGTTTTCCTTCTAATACTTTGTGTAGGGCTGGGCTTATGATTAGGTATTGCTTAAATCTGGTTTCATCACAGAATATCTTGTATTCTTCATCAATGGTGATTGAAAGCTTTGCTGGGTATAGTAGTCTGGGCTTGCATCCATGGTCTCTTAGTGTCTATAGTACGTCTGTCCAGGATCATCTGACTCTCATGGTTTCCACTGAGAAGTCAGGTGCAATTCTGAGACGTCTGTGTTTATATGTTACTTGGCCTTTTTTTCTTTTTAGCTTTAATATCCTTTCTTTATTCTGTATGTTATATGTTTTGATTATTATATGGTGAGGGGACTTTTTTTTGTTCAGTATATTTGGTGTTCTGTAAGCTTCTTGTACCTTCATAGGGATATCCTTCTTTAGGTTTGGAAAATTTTCTTCTATGGTTTTGTTGAACATATTCTGTGCCTTTGAGCTGGAGTTTCCCTTCTTCTATCCCTATTATTCTAAGGTTGGGTCTTTTCATGATGTCCCAGATTTCTTGGATGTTTTGTATTAAGAATTTGTTGAATTTAATGTTTTCTTTGACCAATGAATCTAATTCCTGAATAGTATCTTTAGCATCTGAGATTCTTTTTTCCATCTTTTATATTCTGTTGGTTATTTTGCCTCTGTAGTTCCCGTTCATTTACCCAGATTTTCCATATCCATATTCCCTCAGTTTGTGTTTTCTTTATTGTCTCTATTTTAGTCTTCAAGTCTTGAACTGTTTGAACTGTTTGCTTCACTTGTTTTATTGTTTTTTTTCTTGATTTTTTTGGGTTTCTTTGAGAGACTTATTGATTTCTTCCAATATTTTGCTTGTCTTTTTCTCCATTTCTTTAATGGAATTTTTCATTTCCTCTCCAAAGGTCTCCATCATACTCATAAAGTTACATTTTAAATTGTTTTCTTCTGCTTCTCCTGGGTTAGGATGATCAAGTCTTCCTGTTGTATGACCACTGGGTTTTGGTGTTACCATGTTGCTTTTTAGGGTGTTACCATGTTGAATAAATTCTTACATTGACACTTATACATCTCTTTCTGCAATTGGTGCTGGCTAGGTCTTTGCCTCTTGCAATGGCTGTCTGTGTCTCTGGGAACTGTTCTTGGTCTGCTCTGTACTGTTGCTGTCTGTGTCTCAGGGAGCTGCTGAGGTCTCTCTTGGCCTGCTCTCTTGGTTTGCTCTCTTGGTCCTCTCTGTGTGGTCGCAGTCTGTGCTTCAAGGTTCCTCTCTTGTCCTCTCTGTGTAATTGCAGCTTGTGTTTTAGAGTTCCTCTGAGGTTGCAGGGGGATAGGAGAGTTTGGGGCAGAGTGAAACTTGTAGCTTGCAGGGTCCAGTGGATGGGATGGGGGTATTGGAGCAGCCTACCTGCAGGAAACGTGCCTGCTGGCTGGCTAGAGAAGCTGATGCAGGTGGGAGAGGGGCCCGGGGTTTTGCTCCAGTATGGAGAGTCTATAGAGTGGGGTGTCTCACCGGGTGGGTGGTCACTCACCTCTTGGTCCTCTCTGAATTTGCAGTCTGTCAGCTATAAAATCTTAACATTGCTGATGCTCTGTTGGGTGCTTCCCCCCGCTTCCTGATTTTAGATATCTACATAAAATCTAGGAACCACAAATGAGATTAAACTTATGTCGTTTGTCTTTTTGACTCTGTCCTAATTCTCTCATTAGTATTGCTCATACAGAGGCTATTTTATACCCATGTTGCAGGCAATAGTTGCTGGGAGTTTGGCTCTCTATGGTGGTGCGTTGTTTCTGCAGAGAGACAATAGAGAGACGCTCTCCACTGGGTGAGAGACAACAGTGTATTCTTTCAGTCCTTGTCTTTTTACTATTTTGAGCTCTACTCAGTCAGGAATTTGTGGAAAGGAGAGGAGGTCTTTGAGGGTGGACTGGAGTTCTAGTGTGTTATGTTTACCTTTGACCTGGGGCTAACATTCAGTACTGAAGCTGAAGTTTTCTGTGGCTTCATGTCCCCTCGTGTACATAGATGAAAGAAGCCTTGAGTGCTTACTGTGTGTGTATGATTCCTCCACTCCAGAGGACATTGACAAATTAGACTTTTATATCTCTTAAATTAAGGGAGCTCTAATCATGTTACATACAGAGACGACTATAACGTTGATATTCTTAGAGTGTCCCCGAATGAAGTCACAGAGAGAACAGTTAGTTCAAACTTCCTAACATTTTATAGACTTTAGGTCAGAGTTTTACGAAATCTGAAATGAAGGCAAGTTTAGTATAACAAGAAATGAAGTTAAAGCTCCAACTCTGTTTATTTTGATGGGTTTATTTCCTTGGTTTACTGATTAAGGCCTTAGTTTGGAAGATGAAAGATAGCTTGTTCCTTTTTATGAACTCTGTTAAGGCAGCTGAGAATCTGTGCCTGCAGGAAGAGGTTCCTGTGCTTTATGATTGATTTTATTATGTCTTTGTTGTTAGAAAAAACAAGACACAAAGTTTTCTTACTTGTGGAAAAGTTATGGCTCTTGTTAGTGTTTTACCTTCCAGTTGGACTTCAAAATATTTTGTTTCAGTCCAATTACACTCATTACTATACACTTCTTTCTCAGGGGCCATGATCCAGGCAGACTTACCTGTGCAGCCGTTCCTCTGGCAACTCTTGACTTTTGTGTTGTTAAGGTTTGTTTGATGGTGTGTTCAGAAAGAAAAATTCAGATACCTAGCACTATCTCTGAGATTGCACAAAGGTCCCAGAACAATGAAAAAGGGTTATTTTTTACTTTATAAAAAGACAAACATTCTAAGTAACTATTTAATAAGCAGTATACTTCTTGAATTAGCTCAATGAAATTGCAAGAGCAGTTTAGGAAGAACCACCCCATTAGAGAAGATGTTTTACCTTCTCTCGAGTTCTCTGAGGTACAATGTTATGAATATACATATTTCAAAGAACATATGCCCCATAAGAAGACCTTGGAGATTTCTCTTACCCACAAAGGAGGCGTTGATCAAATCCTTATGAAATAAAGATGAGCTGCCCTCCAACAGGGGACTTGTACTCTTAAATTCCAATATTATTAATGATGGTAATAAATTGACTACATCCATTAAATCTGTGTCACCTATGGATAATTTTTGTTTTACTCTGGTGCTTCCCCAAAGGCCAGAGATTTAGCCTCCGGCCTTAAGTCTCACGGAGAGAGTCATAGCAGGGGCTGTGAGCTACTGGAGCTCCCAAGTGAAGATTCTGGTCCTTGTTATCCTTAACATTCTCAACTAGACCCTACTTCTGTAAAGGAGCGTTAGATATTTGAAGTGATAATTGATTTTCATTCGCCAGCCAATAAGTTTCTTTTTTTTTTGTGGAAGTATAGTTAATATGTGATTTTATACAGATATGTCTGCCTTTTTAAAATTTGATTAATTTGTTTAAAGGTAAGTGTGTGTGTGGTGTGTGTGTGTGTGTGTGTGTGTGCGTGTGATGGAGAGCAGAATGGGGTATCTGGTCCTCTGGGACTGGAATGATAAGTAGTTGTAAGCTGTGTGTGTGTGTGTGTGTGTGTGCGTGTGATGGAGAGCAGAATGGGGTATCTGGTTCTCTGGGACTGAATGATAAGTAGTTGTAAACTGCCCCATATGGGTGCTGAAAACTGAATTTCTGTCCCCTGGAAAAGTGGTGCATGTTCTTCACCACTGAGCCGGCTCTCCCAGAATATACCCATCTTTTTTTTTTGTTTGTTTGTTTTGTTTTGATTTTTTATCGGAATACATTCGCTCTGTACAACTGAGACCGTAGAGGGAGAGTTACATCTGATAAGAGCTTTCAACTGATCAGGTGTGAGAAGCTACTGCAAAGAAAAGGGTTTGCTCTTTGGAAAACCCGCCTTTAGGCCTCAGAGTCTTGCAGATAGCAAAGATCACATCTCAGCAGGATAAGGGACTTGGGGGAGCAGCAAGCAGTCTAACTTTCTGGTGGAAAATGTTGCTTGGGCTTGGTTTCCTGGCCTCTGGACAGCAGATAATAGAGGCTTCCTAAATGAAATTCAATTTCCTTAGGAAAACTTCCACACAGAAGTTTATTCTGTGGCCTTATTAGCTTAGGACTGCGTGGTTTCCAATTTACAAGCAAATAGGCTGTTGATTAACAGTCCTGTAGCCACATATGTAAGCAGGGAAAACCTGATGAGAACAAGAGTTCTGTTCCAGCAGAGGATGGTATTATGATCCCAAATATATATTTATTAGGAACAACGTTGAGAACTTTGAGATGGGAAAAATTATAGGGTGTCTTTTTAATAGAAGCACATATGTGTTTACTAGACCCTCTGGGGTCATCTAGCCCTGAAGAGTTCTGCTGCTCAACTGTGTTTGACTGGAGTAATCTTATGACCATGTAGATTTTAGACAACTGGCAGAAGCAGAAATGATTTTTTATAGAAAGGCAAATGGGCTTTGTTTGGCAGATATACAACGGATTTCTTCTACATTATTACTAGAATTACAATGTCTTCTTGGGTAATGTTTGGGGGTTTGTTTTGCATAGTCATTAAAAGGACTCCAGCACTGAGATGGCCTTTGTCTGCATGTCCTTTGAACAGACTCAATACGTTCCTTGTCACCTCCCCCTTTTGTCTAAATAAGAGAGTTCCAAACCCAATACAATACAGTAAGAACATATATCAAGTGTAAAAATTAGAATTACAACCAGCATAAACAATATTAAGCATAGCAATATATGCTAAACATTTTAATAATTATTCTATCCTAAGGAATCTAAATCTTGTATTAGAAATAGCTTGGCTAAGTCATATGAGGAAAGTAACTATGACTATCTAGTCTTTAACCCCATTGAAGACCTGAGAAGGGAGATATTACTTTGGTAGGTAGGAAGTGCAATTAAACAGCTTCCAAAATGTGCAGTAGATTATAGAGGCAACTGGCTACCTAAAGTCACCCAAAGTCTCATTTGCAACATTGGAGCAACCAACTTTGACTAAAGCCTGGAGTAACTGACAGACCATTTTCAGAGGCAGGAAAAAAATTTTTTTATCCTGTTTGTCCTGTCTGGACACTGTGCCTTTTATCAGTGGTTGAGGCATGAGCAGCTCCTTGCCCGAAGGCCAGTTTTGCCAAGAAGAAAACAAGCTTCAAGTCTTAGGTACTCAACATTCTCTCAGGAATAGATTGGTGCTGCCAGGAACAATCATGTTTCATGCCAACAGAACCCTAAATTATTTAAATGCTATATTTTACAGTTCTTTGAAATGGTTGAAGATTATCTATCTATGTAGAATAAATCTCTATGCATCTAAATAACCTGATTAGTCTAATTATAAGTGTGACAAACATGGATGACTATTGACCTATAATTTTTAATACCTGTATAACTTAAAGACTAAGACTTCATATTAGAATATTAAATAATATTTTAATGACTGTGCATCAAAGGAGGACAATGATCTCAAAATGTAAATAATGTATAAGTATCTGGATCAGAGGTAGAAATGTATAATGCAATATGATAAATATATCCTAAAATTGTATCAATATACAAAATATCTTAAACAGAGGTAGAAACATGCATGCATACAATATGACAAAATAACTTTGCATAGGTATATAAATATTATAAGCAGAAATAGAAGCATATTTAATGGAGAACTACACCCATATTCCCAAATATTGTTTATAAATGCTCATTCCTGAACTGCTTGATGTTATGCTGTAAGAACTGGACATGCAGGGCCCACATAAAAATGACTGCTGCAGTTGCCTAAAGAAGGTGAGACAGTCCTTTGGGGTTCCTGCTTCATGAAAGAGTCTGCTAGACATCCTGCAAGACACAGAAAAAAAGTGAATGGCAAACTGCCAGTATAGGTAAAACTGTCTTTATAATTTCCTGCTTCATGGAAAAGTCTGATATATACTATGTTCCTGAAGGCTAAAGATGGGTACCTCAATGTTACAGAAGAACTTTGGGTGACTGTACAGGCAGTGAGGTGTCTCTGTCTATTCTAGAGTTTTAAAAGTTGCTTAGAATGCACTTCCTGTTTACTTAGGTAATATTGTATCCTTATGGAGTCTTTGATGGAGTTAAAGAATAGATAGTTATAGTTATAGTTTTCCCTAGTTATGATAAAAGATAAAATAGATATAAATATTTTAACAGTAATTCTTGCTTGATACCTGTTTTGTTATATGCAATTTTACTATGTTAAAGTTAAAACCTTCTTTTTATTTAGACAGAAAAAGGGAGATCATGATGTAAAAAGTCCTTCCATAGCTGGGCGATGGTGGTGCACGCCTTTAATCCCAGCACTCGGGAGGCAGAGGCAGGCGGATCTCTGTGAGTTCGAGACCAGCCTGGTCTACAGAGCTAGTTCCAGGACAGGCTCCAAAGCCACAGAGAAACCCTGTCTCGAAAAACCAAAAAAAAAAAAAAAAAGTCCTTCCATATATGTGTTGCTTTTATTGGTTAATAAATAAAAAAAGTTGCTTGGGCCTAGGGCAGGGCAAAATAAACGCTAGGCAAAAAAACTAAACTAAATGCTGAAAAAAAAAAAAGCAGAGTCAGAGAGACACCATGCAGTAGCTGCAGGAGACAGAAGCATCAAAATCTTGCCAGTAAACTATGAGCCTTGTGGTAAATATAAAATAATAAAAATGGGTTAACTTACGATGTAAGAGCTAGCTGAAAATATGCGTAAGCTGTTGGCTAAGCAGTACTACAATTGATATAGTTTCTGTGTGATTATTTCGGGTCTGGGCAGCTGGGAACAAATGAGCGTCCTTCAACAAACAGCGAAACTGGAAATGATGAAGCAGTCACACAAGGACAAAGAACCAACTCTGATGTTCAAAGTCATGACACATCTGGCTCACATCACTCTTCTGAAATAAATCAGCTTTTGGATCCATTCAGACCAAATTTTCAGATCCTTCCTTCCTGCCGCTAACTCCATACTTAAGGCTTTCCCTCATGGCACTGCTTTTCGAGCATGCAGGCACTGAGGCAATGAAGCACACAACTGCGGTGCTGTTCATCTGACCAATTCCAGGCCTCATAGCAAGATCAACACCCAAAGTGGAAGTTACAAGAAGTCCGCGCTCGACGAGCATGCATAGATGATTCCACAGGGGAGGGCACCCTTGCTTTGTGCAAATGCAGTGCGTTATGTGAAAGCCGAGACAAGGAAGAGCAGCAGCTGCCAGGGAAGGAAGGGTCCGGGCTTACAGATGTTAGGAAACTGGGGTGGGATGCAGAGAAATCCATCACTTGGGGAAAATGGAGTTATCAGTTGAATCCCCCATGCTTCAGAGAGCAGATCTATCACGCCCATCTCTGCTGTTGCTACGGCTACTGTGGGCTGAGGGAACAGTAAACGGCAGTACACATCCATTCTCTGAGAGTCTCCATACCAACTCCAGTCTAAAGGTAGAGCCATCCTCACCTCATGCACTGTCAAGATGCACAAATGGAAAGAACCCGCAACAACAGAATCCTTCACTTGTTTCCGCTCTCTGATGTATTCTGATGGGAACTGACCATGGTTTTCAGTTAAGTTTTCCCTCTCCTTTGTTTCCATGGGGAAATGCTGACCATAACATTGGATATTTTAAGCTTTTCCTGGTGGGCTTCTTTGTGGAAACTGAAGGTGGGAAAAAAGACTTTGCTAGGATTATCTGCAGTGTACTCCTAAGGATTCGATGCACAATTAGCCCAGCAGTTAATTAGAATGCTAGCCAAGCTAGACTTGTGCTTAATTAAAGCAAGCAGACAACGACATGGAGAGCAAGTGCTTTCGGTACTTTGGGACATTCAAGGCTGAGAATGTGGCCTATAAAAGGACTCTCTTAACCATTTAAACCTTTCTTCTTTGGGCAAGCATTCGTGTAGAGCAATTACTGTCTACTTCAGTGGGCATTTGGAATCGCAGTTCAGAGGTTTTGCATGCCTTAAAATATGTCTTCCAACTTCACTTAGAGGAAATCATAGTTTATCTCTTATTTTGTAGAGTCACTAGGAACAAAGGAAAAATATGGAGATAAAGCATGGGAAGGACCCAACAGAGAAGATAATTTATAACAGATGCTTCTGTGACCTTCTAGATACGATGTATTAAAAACACTAAGAGGGGGATATGAAGTTAGATGTGAAGATCTGTTTAGCCCCAATTGTACATTCCCTCTATGCTGAGATGATCTCATTTTCTGGGCACGTGAGCTATATCCTTCCAGGGTGAGAAATATAGTGGGGTCATCAATGTTAATTCTGAAAGAATCAGGTGACAAGCCTGTGGATTATTTTTCAAGACAAGGAATCTTGCATGTATATGTTATACACATACGTACACTCATATGTACACACATGTGTGTATACATGGGTATGCATGTTTTTCTTATGAGACCTGTGAATTTTTCTGTAAAAACATGCAATAATATAGCTATAGCTATATCTGTATGTCACAGAGTCAAAACCCTTGATCCAGTAGTCTCAGTTTGCAGGCCAGGGAATAGGCTAAGAGCTGTAATTGCAGAGAACAGGTGATCTCTGGGCACCCAAAGCCATGACTGTAGCTCTGTGCTTCTCCTGTATACCTGGGCATTAAGAACTAGTCAGGATTTGCTGTGCCTGTGTTTGTCTGGACTTTGCAATCACTCTGCAGACAAAGCACTTAAAGATAGATTGTATTGCCTTTCTGCCCCTCTGTGCATGTGTGTAGTCGCTTGGTGGGAGCTGCCCCAGGATTTGTCTGTGGGGACAAAGTCAATCAGTACAACAGGAGGCTGCACTTGCCTTACTTTTCTAAAGAGCTAATGGTTAATTTTCTTGAACATCGGAGGGAACAGTTATCGCAATCCGATTGCCAATTTGGGGGTTAATTTGGTAATTTTGTGTTTGATCACAGCTTTTGGGAGAGCTCCAGGAATCGGCAATTATAACTCAAAAGAAGTGGGGGGAACTGCTGCTTCCTAGTGATGGGAGTGCAGAGGGCCCTCTCTGTAATCACCAAATAAATCATCTTACATCACTGCTGGCTCTGTGATAGAAGACCAGGCTCTACTGTTTGAGAATCTATTTGATCCTCCTGGACTATCAGAAGGATTGAAGGTCTTACTTAGTTCCCGTGTAGTTAAGGAAGGTATGGAACTAATTCTAGTCAACAACTGCAATTGGAAGTGATGTGGGCCTCTTCTAAGTCAAGGCATTTAAAATCCAGGTGGTCACAGAGATTAGGGGCCAGACCGACTTTCTGTTTCTACTACTCAGGTTTTGAGGGAGTAACAGTAATGAACTCTAACACTCTTGAGTTAAGCAGCAGTGGGGAGGCACCACAGAATCTAGGCTTCAAGAGATAATGGTCAGGGTGTGGCTGTGATGAAGGACAGGAAGGGAGGGAGGGACACTCAGATCAGCCCCCTGTGTCCCACAGAAGGCTGAAGAAAGGAAGCTGAAGATAAGGAACTCTGGGGAGAGGTTTCCAGCATGGAATCTCTCCAGCCCTCTCCTACCCTCAGTGGCTACTCTGTGTTGAGATGGAGGAGATGAAGGTTCAAGGCATCATGAAAGGCTTTTCATTGCTTGGAAGACACTGACTTCTCTTCCAAGAGCTCCTGCAGCCACAAATAACTTCACAGGAGTAAATGATTTTTGTGAGATTTTTCTTGTTGTTTGCCCTTGACTTTTAAAGCAACTTCTTTCAGCTGTAACTTTAAAGGAAGTAGCTGTAAAGTTCTTGCTCTTCTATGACAAAACAGTCCCTTCAGGAGCTAGGCAATGAGATGAAATGCACCTTGCTTCCTTGTGTGTTTGCTAAGTTTTATTAGTCCAGAACCCAGTAGTCTAACCTCCCATCACCAGTGAGTCATATGGCTACTGTTTCTTTTCATTCCTTTTGATATCTTTAAGTGTCTGGAAATTCAATACCTAAAATGTGCATGTGACATACATAATCAATAATTCAAATCTTTTCTAGTATTGGCCACTTCATTGCGCCATGCTCAGTTCATCAGAGCTATTGATCGCCCTTTTACCCACTTAACCTCATGCTTCTTTGGGAACAGTCATCGGCATTTAAAATGTTCCCTTCAATAGTGATAACCATTTTGGGCCAATGCCCAACACCGACATCATATACTACAAGGGCAGCTTTCGTCTTAGTGATAAGCAGGCTGAGCCACAACTCGATAATGTGTGAATCCTTCCAGCTGGTTCATTCCTTGCCAATCCTGTTCTAGTCACAATCAAGTTGGGCATTTCACAGGTTGTTTTTGGATCTTGTGTGATACAAAGCTTTGCATGTGGAAAATGCATAGAAGGAAACACTGTGTGTGCCAGGAAACAATTTAGATCTACTGAAGCTGCAGTATTTACCCTGGTGGAAATGGAAGAAGAGAGTAGTGCCAGGGTAAGCAGGCATCACATGGATAAATAGAGATAAGAATTATGGGTTAAT
Source organism: Chionomys nivalis (assembly GCF_950005125.1). Lineage (NCBI taxonomy): Eukaryota > Metazoa > Chordata > Mammalia > Rodentia > Cricetidae > Chionomys > Chionomys nivalis. Next base: position 6,620,891 of record NC_080100.1, on the reverse strand, counting down.
TTAAGTTGTAGGAGCTACTTAATAAGCCCGAGCTAATAGGACAAACAGTTCATAATTAATATAAGCCTCTGTGTGTGTTTTTGGAACTGAACAGCTACGGGACTGGAAAGGAGAGAAACTCCTGTTCATGAATGCTGCCCAAACATTTAGCAAGAATTTCCACATAAAGTCTGATAAAGCTTTTTTAAAAAAAGATTTTAGACAGACAAGAACAGAGTCTTAGCTTCTTGGTAACCGTCTTGACTCTGGTAGGCTCTGTTTGCTGACAGCGAGAAGAGACATGGCTCCTTTCAGAGGAGCTTCCTGACTCAACATTAATGGCACAAATCTTGTAGCTCTTTTAAAAGGTCCTGCCACCAAACACTTAAATGGTGTTTGTGAGTAGCCGGTAGCAGGCTTCTTGGTTATGGCATGGACCTAGAAACTCCTCAGAGTTGCGGCAATAAACATGAATCTTGTCAGTACCTCCGTCATGAAGCTAGACTCTCAGAAAGCTAAGGAATGGGGTTGAGCAAGTTGCCAAAGCCCCAGCTTTAATCCTAGCCATGCTGCTTGGCAGATTAAAGAGTCATGTGCTCAGAAAAAGACAGAGATATACAGTAAAGACAGATTCAGATGAAAAAAAAAAACGAAACAAAACAAAAACCTCTAAATGGTTTATAGTGTGTTTAGAAATATATGTAGGCTTGGGAGATAAAAGAAAAAGGATAGAAAATCCATTTAAAAAAAGAAATAGAGTAGCCAAATGTGTTGGCTCAACCCTTTAATCCCAGCACTTGGGAAGCAAAGGCAGGTGGATCTCTGTGAGTTCAAGGTCATCCTGGTCTACAGAGCTAGTTCCAGGACAGTCTCCAAAGCTACAGAGAAACCCTGTCTCAAAAACAAAACAAAACAAACAACCCCCCAAAACAAAAACAAACAAATAAAACCAAAACAAAAAAAGGATCAAGATCATGGTGGAGAAACCCACAGAGACAATTGACGTGAACTTACAGGAGCTCAGGGACTCTAGAGTGACATCTGGGGTCCTGTGTGGGAAAGAGCTAGTCCCTGTGCATGTGAGTGACAGTTGTGGAGGTTGGTCTGTTTGAGGGGCCCCTGGCAGTGGGACCAGTACCCATCCTTGGTGCATAAGATAGTTATTTGGAGCACATTCCCTATGGTGAATGCCTTGCTCAGCCTTGATGCAGTGGGGAGAGGCTTGGTCCTGCCTCAACTTCGCATGCCAGACTTTGTGACTACCATGGGAAGCCTTACCCTTTCCAAGAAGTGGATGGGGGATGGGTAGAGGGGATGTGAAGGGAAGAGCAGTAGGAGGAATGACTAAGACTGGTATGTAAAATGAATAAAAAAATCTTTTAAAAAATAAAAAATGCTTCCTGTGAATTACAAATGTGATCTTGCCTAATGTTGAGCATCAGATAAAATTATAATTGCTTTTTTAGCTAATGTAAACTGCTGGATTATAATTTTATAAATTCAAATCTGTGCTGAGATGATAATATCTGAGACTGTAGGAGCTATTTGGCTTAAATGCTAGAATGATTCTCCCTTTTTTCACAATTAAGAATTCATATGAATTCATCTATTTATCAGGATAATTGAAATCAGAAGGTAGAAATTCTGTCCTTCAGTTTTCCTCCACTAGTTTTAAAGTTCACTGGCAAGAACCATGGCTGTGTTTCCTCACCACTCATGACACTGACATCTTTCCATTGATATCTGCCCCTCCCTCCATCTTGGTGCTGGGTCCAGTTCAGCTTGTTGGGACCTCATGACACAAGGTATCCCCTTGGGTATCCACCCTCATCCTCTCTACCAACAAAGCATACCAACAATTCCCTCTCAGTACGATTCCTTGGCATCCCAGTTCATTGCTTCCCATTTCTTCACCCCCATGACTTTGAACTTGACTGTTGTTATTCACAAAGCCTTGTTCACTTATCTATTTCAAGTCCCTGATAATATCCATAGTGTAAAATCCAGTGCCTACTCATCTACCCTGCTTTATCTCCCAGCAGCATTTGGTACTTCATGTAGTATCCCCTGTCTTATACCATCTTATGGCTTTAAATCTTCTTAGTTTTCTTCATATTCTTTTTTTTTTTTTTGGCTATAAACATAATCTTCCCCTTTGTAGGTTTTCTTTTTGTCCTTTATTTAAAATATTTTTAATTCAATCCTAATTCTACACATTTACTTTGGATGTTGATATACTCAGTGACCTCCGTCTCCATTCATAATTTAATGTGCTCAAATTTGTTTCTAAAAATTAAATTTCTTCTGTATCTACAACTGTTTATTATTATCTCCTGCAATCCCGTACAACCTCTCTGTCTCAGGTTTCGATCACTGTGATAAAATACCATGATCAAAAGTAGTTTAGGGAGGAAAGATTCATTTCTGCTTTACAGCTTCGAGATCACAACTCATCAGGACAGGGATTCAAGGCAAGAACTGGAGTTATAAACTGAAGCAGAGGCCATGGACGGATGTTGCTTGCTAGCTTGCTCAGTTTGATTTTTTTCTAACACTCCATGACCACTTGCCCAGGAGTGGCAGCACTTTCCAGATCAATCTTCAATGAAGAAAACGCCACAGAAGCTTGCAGTTGCCTACAGGGCGTCTGATGGGGCATTTACTCAGTTGAGATTTCCTCTTCTCAGATAGCTTTCACTTGTGTCAAGTTGATAAAACAACACAAAACCAACCAAAATACTTTCCCATTGCAAACATAAATCCAACTGAGGACTCATTGTATTACATCAACCATTTTTCTTTCTGACTTAATAAAAGTATCTCATGTTATACGGAATGATTGTCATCTAGTCTATTGTCCAGATTAATAGTTTGGCATCTCCATTAACATTTTCCCCCTCTCTCCCTCCAAGTCTCTAGCTACTGTCTGCACAACCTTCTAACTGTCCCTAGACCTCATCCATTGTCTCCATCCCCACCATCACTATCCATAAAACCCATTGTGTGTCTTGCTGTGCTCATGCAAAGGCTTCCTACATGGCTCTCTCATACCCCCATCAACCATGTCATTGCCAACACTGTACTGACAGTCACTTTGCACAAGCACAAACTCTGACACAGGAGTTTTTCAGTGGCATTTTCATCTTTGCAAGAGGATGATCTAACCCTTCCTCACCTAACCTCATCTCTCAAGCAGAAATCTATAACTTGAAATCAGAAACAGGTGGGTTTATCTTTAATCTAGTGTAGCTTTAGATTGTAAAGGTTTAGATTTGTTAATTATTTTTTCAGAGTTTCTATAAACTTCCCATTGCCATTATTCAGTTACTATAAAAGCCTAATTGACTCACATGGAGAATTTAAATATGAAGAACACCTTATGGATCTTGGGACTCAGAGAAAAGACTGCTTTATGTTTTGTGTTGCCCAGTGTATAATATCCTTTTGTCACCACCTCCATGGATTAGGAGGTGGTGTCTTTGATGGTCATGATTCTCACTAGCATAGCCATGAAGGAACCAAACAAAACCCTTTTCTATCACGGATCTTAAGAGACACCATGAGAGACTCAGCAGCTCATTACTTTACAGTCAGAATTGTGCTAAATCATCTCCTTGGTTGAGAAGGTATTTCTGACCTTCATGGTCAACTCTCTCTGAACACACTGTCAGGTTGGGTCACTCCTGGCTTAGGGAGTGACCACAGACAATTGATCACAAATGGCTGAATATACTGTACCAGGGTTTTAACCAATATTTTCCATTTCTATCTTTACCAGAGCTAACACAGCTACTACTTAATTGTATTTTTGCTATATACCAAGCAAATGTTAATAACCTCTTTACACAGTAACAGACCCTAACCGGGAAGATCTGTAAGAGAAGGCAGTCAAATGTGCATGGTTCTGAAGCATAGGAGGATGAGACTCTAGGGTATACATTGCATCGTTTAGATTTTGGTCTTTTGAAATCGTGTTCTGGTTTGGAAAGCACAGAAGTGAAATTACGTGTACTACCCATAGCAATTTGCTAATTTAATGCATTTTCAAATGAGTTCCAAGTGGAGCATGCTCCCCACATGCCTTCAGAAACTCCCACCCCAATGCTTCCTCTTAAAGTGTATCAGAAGACGGCAGACTTGATATTGGTGAGAGCACTTAAGACCCTCTGGAAACATGTGCCAAGTCTCTATCATTGCGAGTACCATGTTTCCAGAGGTGCCACGAAACATTCACATTCATGCAATTCTGTGTTGCATCCTCCTCACTCCTCTCTGTTTCCACGACTGACTGGGAATGACACTAATGATACAGCTGGCCGAGAGGTGTAACGTGATAGCTATGATGATTTTGTCAGCAGCAGGGTGATTGTAAGCTGTCAAGAAATCCTCCAAATTCATCTATCGTTTCCTCATTGCCAATAGAAATGAGTAATACTGCCCGAGCGAGACAGTGGGACTTAGAAATCCCACTCCTTCAGCAGCGTCCAGAGGAGAATCCTGGGGTAGAGGGAAAGAAATGTCTTTTGTATGTTTTTTAAAGATAGTAGGTGGAGCCAATCTGGAGTTATTGACAGGGCAGTGGGGTCAGTGTGCTGGGAAATGGAAAAGCAATGGAAATCCTGGCATTTTCTGCATTAACCACTGCTTTCCAGGCATCAGCAGCCTCAGGCTGGTGATTCTGTCTCCTGACAGGGTACTTATCTGCTAAGTGTTTTCATATCTTCCTCACCTGGAAGTTGCTGCCTCCCGTGTTCCCTGTTGTCCCCATGTTGGGTTTCCACATGATCTAGAGATACAATCTTTACTCATCTTCTGGGTTCCTATGCCTTGCATGCTTTAGGCAGGCACTTTGAATTAGAGTGGCTTTGGTACACCTGGGTCATTGCCACCTGATGAAACCTCTCTTTCAGAGTCTCCATGGCACTTTCTGTCAGTAATTTGGCTCCTGGAAGAGCACGTAGAATTTCAGATCAAATAAAGTCCAACTACTGTGAAAAAAAAGGGCCATGTGTTTCATTTTGTTGAGAGAACCAACGCTGAATTTTGCATTGTTTTTCATGGGTCCTTAATGATATAGAAATGAGAACAAGTCAGAATCTAGGACAAATTCAAGGATATTTTGTAGAAACACTGACCCAAAAATGTGGTGCTTTTCCTCTTTCTGTGTGGTTGGAGAAGCAGGCAATATGGTGCTGGGGAGGCAGATGAACGTGTGGGGATGTTTCCAGGGAGCTGCAGCTTTGCTGAGATCTCACAGCAGGTGTGTTGCATGACACTTCCGAGTCAGAACTGAGGCTCATGCACACTTCTAACACCTAAAGTCTTCCGGAGCCTGATCCTCAGCAGGCCAAGTGAGAGCCCTCCCCTATGTCTGTGCTTGGGAAGTCGTCTGTTAGCAAAGCTGGTAAGAAACAGGAGCTCTTACTTAAAATCTTATTTAAAGTTTCATTTGAGTTGGCGTTTGCTACAGGATGGGAGAGAGCACCATGCAAGATTTTTACCCTGTAGAAAGAGCCTGCCTTCAAAGCACAAGGCAGGTGAGCGGAGGCTGAGGTTTCAACTTTCTTGACAGGCAACCACTGATCAGTCTGCTGTAGACCCCGGGGATCATAGAAGCCACCAGGACTAGTTACACAGGAAAACAGGAAGACCACCCGAGACCCTTCCTGTCTGCCTCACATGCTCTTCCATCAAACTCCTATTTTCTGAAATATATGAGATAAAACCATTAAGTTCTTCATATAAATATCCCTTTAAGTCATTCCCCCACTTAGCACTCTCCCATCTCTCTCTCCTCTCTCCTCCTTCTCTTTCTTATTAAATTCATTCAATACATTCTGATCATGGCTTTCCCTTCCCCATCTCCTCTCATATTCTTCTCTTTCTCTTTTCTTGGGTTACAGAGTAGCACTTTTTTTGTGACATTTTCATGCCTCCTTCATTTTGGTTGGCTCTCCCCATCCAGTCTTCCTCAGCTCTTTATCTATCCTGCTTAGACCTTTCCTCTCCCTGGACCCCCTTCATTCAAATCTTAGGTGTTCTGTGTCCCCCCCCACCCCCCCCGCTTTCCTCTAAGGCCGCTTTATATCTTCTTTCATAAGCCCTAGAAAATAGTATGTTAAGTCAATTAACCTGGGCTCAAAAGGGCATGTTCTCACCCAATTGTGGAGCCTAGTTTTTCATCTTCCTATGTGTCCTTCTGTGTGAGCGAGTGTGTAGAGCCAGAAAACTTTTGGGTTATTTTCTAAGCTTAAGAGCTTTCCTCATTTTGATACATTCCATGTCAACTGAAGAGGGCAGAAATATTTGTCATTGCTTGGAAAGAATGGATGCCTTGCCACAGATTTTCAGTTACCAAAAGTCTCCGCCATCCATGGGTTGTCTCTGGTTTCAGTGGGATTCTTGGGTGAGAAATATGGATCCTATTGACCAATGGCGAGTCTTAGAGAAGCATGTTCACATCTGTCTGTGATACACCACAAGGAAGGATGAAGATGGACCTCAGCTTCCCATCTGGTTTTGAAGTCCTGATGCGTGCAGTTGAATTGGAAGGTCTTAGTTGTCTGAAGATGGGTGTGATTGTCCTAGCCACCCTGTGGGATTTTGCATTAGCAGTGATTTGTGGAATGTTTGTAGAGTAAATGATGTAATGATCCTACCTAAGTGGCAGGGGCTGGCTGATGAAGACTGGCATGGGAAGGGAAAAATAGCTAATTCCTTCTTGGGGTTTAATGAGAGGTTGTACCGGGGCTGAGTTCTGTGTGCGGTTATGTCCCACCTGGGACTAATGCTACTGTTAATAAATATCTCCAGGTTCCTCTGCTGTCACCAGGAGCCATCAAAAGAACTAATTACTTAGAATTTTGCTTAATGATGCTTATCTAAATAACTTAAGAGCTTTTGAGTGAAAACAATAAAAATGCAAATGATCATACCATGTTGCAATGTAATAAGGACATTTTCATAATCACAGGCAAAGGAGCATTAAAACCTGGGGCAGCAGGCTTCTGATACCTGGCCTGTTGAGGGATTTATGGCTCTGAATATACCTTGATTTCTGCTCTCTATTTCCCTGCTGGCCCCAAATGCTTGGGTCCTCCAACAGGTGCTCTGATATCTCAAAGGAAAGGGAGTAGGCCCTCTGAATGTCACAGTGCAGAAAAAGGCGTCACGCTGCCCGTGGGCTCCTACCGAAAAGTCGTCTTTGGCTTCTACTTATTTCTTAGTTTTGAAGTTATGGGGAGCGAGCACATCAGGTAGCCGTACCGCGAAGCCTGGATGTGTTTCACTGAAAACTGATGCAAAAAACACTGCTGCCCCCCTGAAGATCTGGACCTGGAGCAGAAGACCTAGCCTGCTCTCGTGACATCACTGGCTCCTGGCCGGGGAGGGGGGTCTGTGGGCGTGGTTGTGTTATCATCACTTGGAGCCTTACTAAGTGCCATCTCTATGTTAAATCAGTCACAGGGAGAAGCTTTTGTCAAACCAGCGACAGAAATCTTGCAAACCCATCACCCTCCCAGCAAACCTATGTTTGTTTCTACTAGAGCCAGAAAAGTATTGGAGAAACTTTGAGAAGTTCTTTCCCAAATGTTCTTTGTTAATTTCACACTTATATAAAATGTATCTTGTTCACACCTACTTCTCACTGCCTGCCCACAAGTCAGGTCACCTCCCAACACATCTACCTCTCAACCTCAAGCCTTTTATTTTTTAATAGTATATACTGATTCCAGTTAGTGCTCCCGGTATGCTCACAGGGACCGGGCCATCCACTGGAGCATGGGCCTAAAGAAAAGTGACCCCCCCTACACTCAGTTATAACCCGCCAATAACTCCACATCTGGAGGTGTGGCCTTGGGATCTTCTCCCCTATCCTTGCTGTGATTTTCCCTAGCCAGAGAGAGACCTTTTCAGCAAGTTTTTAACATGAAGGAACATGCTGAGGGAACACGGGGGTCAGGGAGTTCTGTGACCCTCGCAGTGCTGTGGACGGTAAACACAATGGGATTTCTGCTGATTTGGGGAAAAGCAACTGAGAAGGAAACTGAACATAGTGCATAGTTAACCTTTTTCCAGAAGATCTGGAACTCTGGGCGAATTACCTTGGTTCCTATGTTTCACCGAATTAAAAATGTCATTGTTTGTAAAAATACACCATTATTCTATGTATGCATGTACTATATATGTACTACTAAAAATACTAACATGGCTTATGATGTAAGACCGATTCTGTTTTAATGTTTAGTTCCTTGAAGTTCTGTCCCTAAGCTCTGAATTTGGAATTCTACTGTCTCTAGGCTCAGAAAGAGGGATCAGGTGAGGGGCATTGGAAAGAAATTTTAAGCATTGAAATGGCAATCCCACTATGAGCCGGAGCCGTAATTCTAGGCTTCCGACACAAACTAAAAGCCTCATTAGCCAGTTAGGGTAAAATTTCTTAATAAATATAATTTTTGCACCAATAACTTTGACTTTCTTTGTGTCTTATCTACCTTTTATGGCTCAAACAACTAAGATGCAACAAAGTTGGGTGTGGCCTAGAATGACCCAGCGAATGTGAAGAATTTAGATCTGGTATAGATCTGCACAAGTAATAATTGTGGCTACTCTAAAATGTCATTTCCATTAATCGTTAGTGTCACCAACTCTCTTTTTTAGTGAATGAATGTAGGACGTAGTTTGGGTTTTCCAGTGCTGTCCTTTAGAGCCCCTCAAGGAGGATGAGGCTGGACCACCTGGCATGTGACCACCCACTACCCATTGCAGGTTAGATCATAGTGGGATAAAGTAATGCAAACAAGAGGATCTGACACGCTGAGAAGCCACAGCTTCCACCGCTCAAGCCAGGGCCAAGGCTTGTAGGGACGAAGAGCCAGACATCCTATAAATGCAGGGATACAAAGGGGTCTCTTGGGAAAAGGAGTTTGGGAATGTGACCAAGTTCCCACAGGGATACAGTTGAAGGCTGCTGTGTTTTGCATTGCCAGTTAGATTTTTTACTAATAGTCAGGCAATGGAAAATTTTGGTTTTTAATTTGTTTTTACTATGTTGAAAGCTAGGAAAAATGATAGGAAGATATGCTGACAGCAGCTTCAAACGGAAATTATTGGCAGGGTTTATCTCTGTAGACTGAGAGGAGAAGAAGGGGGAGCAAGAGGAGGAGACTGTGTGTGTGTGTGTGTGTGTGAGAGAGAGAGAGAGAGGGGGGGGTGTAACTAAAGCCGGGTCTTGACATAATACTGCACTGCTTCTTAGAATATTCTCAAGCATCTTTTTTTTTAAATATATTTTATTATGTATACAATATTCTGTCTGTGTGTATGCCTGAAGGCCAGAAGAGGGCGCCAGACCTCTTTACAGATGGTTGTGAGCCACCATGTGGTTGCTGGGAATTGAACTCAGGACCTTTGGAAGAGCAGGCAATGCTCTTAACCACTGAGCCATCTCTCCAGCCCCCCCTCAAGCATCTTGAAGACCTCTTTGTGCTAAAGCAGGTTCTTGGTGGCCCCATGTCTGCTGACATTTCATTAGACATTTCTTTGAGGCAAGGCATTAAATATTAGATATCTAGGCAGAGGTACCACAAGGATGTTGTGGTGTGATGTGTTATTCCTATTACCAGTTTTGTTTGAATCCATTTGTCAGCTAGCATGCTGGGTATCTGCTGGTGCCCAGAAGAAATAGCAATGAGCGGCAAGTGTAAGTCATCCAGCAGTAGTTGATTGGCTAGTGACAGGTGCCCTATTTAAGCAAGGTGCTTCGGTTAGGACAATGTTTAGAGACCCACTAGAGGACGATGCTTTGGCCTTTGGTCTAGAGTCTAGGAGAACATTCTTCCCTGAACCTGTTTCTCTCATCTACCTCCAGTTCTCTGGTCCATTTGTAGGAAACATGGTGGCTACAGGCCTCTGAGTTGAGGCTTTTACAGTTCAGGGATATTCGGGAGCCATTTCACATTCTATGCAGCAGCATTGGCTTGGCTCCGTTCTGATCAGTTCCCATTCCTTGGACTTAGAGACAGATAAAAGGCAAGCAATAGTTTCCCCAAAAGAGTATTTCCCTGAGAAGTGAAAAAAAAAATCATTTTATTCAACCAGACCCTGAAAACATTGAGTCCCAGAGAAAGAGAAAAAGGGAAGGTGGGAAGGTGGGAAGAAGGAGAGGAAGAGGGAACCAAGCAGAAAAGCAGCAGAATAGGAGGGTAAAGACAGAGAATGGGATTGTGAAAATAGAGCAGCAGAATAATGTGAGTGTATAACCATGTGGGGAATCTCTTTTTTGCACTCCCTCTGTGTGAGTTCTGGGCATTGCTCCCCTTCAAACACAGTGACAGCATCAGTGACACAGGTGGAGGATGGGTGATGAGGGCCAGGTCATGGTGTTACATGAGTCCATCTTGGGTCTCAGAGGATTTTTCAGTGTCTTTGACTTAGGAAGAGGCTTCTGACTTCTACATGAGAAGGTTCCTGAGCCTCAGTCCTCTGGAGCCTTCGTGTCTTCCGACTGACTGTGTTGGATCAGTTTGAACGATAAGTCATCCAGCTCCACCCCATCCGTGACTCATTTGCTATCTTTGTCTGCACTGCCATCTGGGAGGGGCCAGCATGCAGAAAACTGCCCAAGTTCCTGTATTGTCTGTGTTACCAGCGCTATGTAGCGCTCACATTTCTGCCCCATTCTTGAGATCAATCCTGGAGGCTGTGCCATTTTAGGGAATCACAGATAGTCTTGACACCTGCCAAGAGTCTTTGTTATGCCAGGGTGCCCTTATGAGTTCGTCTAACACTGTGAAGACCCATGAGACTGTTACTGCTATTGCTGCCTACTTCAAAGGGAGGACGCTGAAAGAGAGAGAAGTTAAGTTACTTATACAAGGTCACTCAGGCACAGGTGGGAAAAATTCCTTCAGATTCCAGATGCCAGAGCTGCATCAACTCATAGGGCCAGTCAACATTTCTACTGTGATAATTTTTAGTTAGATTTTTAGTTAGCATATGAAATAATGGGTTCTATTGTTGCATTTCCATACAGACAAATACTCAGTTCTTATTAACACTACTGCTACTCTTCTCTGTTCCTTTACACGATTTTGATGCCCCCCCAAATGAGTCCCTTCTGACCTATATTCCATTACTGTCTTTTATTTCACACTCTTCCTTCCCTGTCATACTTTTTTCCCCAATGCTGTGGCAAAATGCCCTGACCAAAGCAACTAAAGGGATAAAGGGTTTATTTTGGTTTATAGTTCAAGGGTTCAAACAATCACAGCAGGGAAATCAGAGCAGGATGAGCTTGAAGCACGTAATACCCATAAACACAAAGCAGAAACAGGAATTCAGTCATCAGCTCCAGCCTTTTCTCCATTAATTCAGTCCATGACCTCAGTCAGGGAATGTTGCTGCCCATAGTGGGCATCACCCCTTATAAAAGAAAGCATTTAATTATGGACTTGCTTGCAGTTTCAGAAAATTAATTCATTATCATCACAGCAGGAACTGGGAACTTTAATCCTGATTCACAGGCAACAGGTAGAGATTGACTCTGGACCTGGATTGGGCTTTTAAAACCTCAAAGCCCACCCCCAGTGACACACATCCTCCAACAATTACATAACTCTTCCAACAAAAGCCACACTTCCTAATCCTTCCAAGCATTCAAATGTATGAGCCAAGGGGGTCATTCTCATTCAGACTACCACACTAGGCCTTACTTATTTCACATAACCTAATCATCTCCAACTCCATGAATTTTTCTGTCAAATATTATAATTTCATTTTTCTTTACACATTGAATAGACATCTATTGTTATTACCTATACACACTACTTTTCCCCTGTCCATTCACCAACTAATGGGCCTGCAGGCTTGTTTCATGTCTTGGCAGTTATGAATAATATAGCAAGTAACAGGGATATGTAAGTGTCTCTGTGGTTTACTGTCTTAGAATCCTCCAGGTTTATACCCAGGAATGGTATATTTGGGTCATATAGTAATTCTATTTTTAGCATTTTATAATCCCTACTGATTTCTGTTGTGACTTCTATAGTTTTCATTCTTGCCAGCTCTATGTTAGGGCTATTTCTCTACCTCACCAGCATTTCTTGTATTTTTCTTTCTTTCTTTTTTATCTTATGATTTTCATTCTGATTGGGGTGATATGGAGTCTCAATGTATTTTAAACTTAAAAACACTAATGTTAATGGGGAAAGGAATCTGGTTCTTTTCTGAGTACAAACAGAACAGCATAAAGACCATGCCTGCTTATAGCACTTCGAGTTGCACACTCGCAGACCATGAGACAGCAGCACCAGCTGCACAGCCTCTGTCTACCCTCTTGCACTGCCCCAGTGGGACTCCAGGAAATGACAGATGAAAATTACAGAGCTACTAAAACAAACTTAGACCTTAAAACATATTCCTGGGAAGAACTAAAGTGCCGAGTGTGAAGAGTGTATCAAAAGGTCAAGAGAGCTCTGGAGTGAGGAGAGCGAGCCCTGCCATCCCTGCCATTCCGTGCCATGCCCTTTCATCCCCCTGCCATCCCCTGCCTGAGCTTGCATGGCATTTTCAGAAAACTTTTCCGAGGTGGCTCTTCCCACTCAGGTGACACAGCTATGCCCCGCTGAGTATCTACAGGACTTGATAGTGTTGAACTTGTTACTGAAATTGACATTTGTGGTAAGTGTTCCCATGGTGATGAGAAGTGAGGATGTGTTGTGCAACAATTGGCTCACTTTGGCCTCTCTAGCAGAGGACGAGAGAAGGACTGACCAGAACACTGTATTTGAGAGTCTTTCCCAGGAAGCATCAAATTTGAAGTTGGTTTTGTTGTGTACAACTTGTAGAAAGGCAGGTGCCACCAAGAAGAAAATCACCTCTGAGGCCACCTAGAGTACAGTTCCTCCAGGGAACTCTGGGAGGTGGCACAGAGCATGAGCTGGAGGAGTGGACTACAGGGAGCAAGAGGAGCTGCCATGTTGACCCTCAACTCTCAGCCCAGAGCTTAAGGCCAGCCTGCCTCACAGGAAAGCCAATGTTATGAGGGTGAGCGCTGAGCCAGACTGCAGAGAAATGATTGGCAGTGAGGGGACATGGCCTGGCGGGAACCGAGAGCAGGTGCAAGGCTGTTTCTCTGCGCCCCACAGCCCCGACAGCTAAAAGGCAAGGCCCGGTGAGAAGGCTGATGAGCAGCTTTGTCACGGCAGGTCAGGTACGAAGAGGGGGAGTATTAGGTGCTCAGAGCCCCACGGGGTCTGTGAAAGCTGCCAGGAAGAGCAGGGGCTGTTGGACTGTTGTGATATAAAACTGTTCGTTAGTGACATCCTGCAACGAGCCGAAAGCATTTTTCCAGAAAATGCAAACAACAGCAGCAGACACTGGTGAGAGATGTACAGGAAGAGAAAGCAGGGCAGCTGTATGGCGGCTAATTGGGATAGATGGTTCCTTGTCAGCGTCGGCAAAGGATGCTGGGTGCACGGATCCTAACGTGCTTGTCTTCTCTGTTACTGGCCGGAGGAAAGGGAACAGAGTGAAGGGAATGCCGATTGTCACAGGATGCCTACTCAAGGACACTGCATCCGGGCAGTGAGCTTAAAAAGATAGCCTCCCCACAGGTCAAAGTGCCCGGAATAAATGATAGTGTGGTACCTAGCCCCGAATGGCATTCCCAATACATGCTCCAATATGACATCCCAAGGTTGGAGAAACTTGTGGAAGTAGAAAGAGTATGGGGACAGACGCATTTAAAGGATGTCTCTGGACAAGATGTGACCATTGCACTCACAAACACCCTGGGGCTGTGGTTAGCTACATGAGATGGGGCTGTTAACTCCTCAACATGAAGGAGGAAGATGCTCATGAGGCCCTGGCCCTCCTAAGGGACTCAAGCCAGTTATTGGTTGCTGGAGGGGGAAGTGTCTCTTTCTTCAGTAATGTGGCCACTTATAATTTCCCATGTGCCAGAAAATAACGTCCCAGTCACACACGTGCACAACCCAAATTAAACTCAGTGGGTCCCACACAAAGAGAAGACATGAAAGTGGTGGAGGGGGGCTTTTTTAGAAAGAAGAAGGGTTTCACTGGGAGCAGGAGAGGAAGGAAAGAGGGCACCTGGGTGCTGAGAAGGAGTGAAATTCATTATGTATACATATGAAACTGTCAGAAAATAAACATCCAATTCAGATGACTCAAGAGGAATGTAGCTATATAATTTGTTATTTCAGAGTACCAATTTCTATCTTCTTACAGCTAGTGCTATGGCTTCCTAGAGTGGCTAAGAGAAGGCATTGTGGATTGGGGTGAGTGTGTCCTAAGAGCTAGATTATCTTCATTTATCATTTGGAAATCCAAGGCACAAATGTGTGCATGTGTGGGGATTCTTCAGAGATTATAGGGGTTTTGTATGCTAAATGCTCAGCCTGGAACTTGGTATGCACCAAGGTTACAATACCTGCTTGGAAATTCACCATGACTGATTTTTGTCTGGGAAAAAAACAAAAAAACAAACAAACATTTGTCTTTCCTGTTGTTTAGTGAAGTCAAGTTGGAGTTTATTAGGAAAAAGCTTTTGATACAGAAAGATTCATGTGTTTGTGTGTGCATGTGTATATGTGTATGTGTGTGCACACGTGTGTGCATGAGAGAGAGAGAGAAAATCAGAGACAGAGAGAGTCAAAAAGAGACACAGACAGGGGAAGACAAGGGCTTAGGAAAATAGTAATTGCATGCATCCAAGAAGGGAGGATATATAGTCTTCTCAAGGAAAAGAATTGCTGTCTTATTTAAAACTTTTTTGCAAATACTGTTTAATTAAAATTTTCTTTCATGTGAAATGTAAAAATAAATCACACAGAAGATTATTAAAATTCTATGAATTTTCTTTCAGTCCTTCTCAGAGAAGATTTTCGAATATTATTTGGCTCAGATGTAGGTTAAGGATTGAGATGTCAGAATCCACTTATTTTGACAGTTTATTCTAGAAGAGGAAGGGGGTGGTAGTTTTCCACTGGTAAGACAAACTCTTCTCAAATACCAAGTGACAGACAAAATGCAGAAGAGATTATATAGGAAGCTACTTTATAATATTTAAACTTTTATAATATACTCTAGTCAGAAAGAATTGCAAATTTTCAGGAGTTATCTTTCTCCATCTTGGAAGTGGTGATTAACTGCTTAGACATTGAATGACACCCAGCCTGTTAGTGCCCACGACATTTGGCGAACTGCTGTGTTCTGTGCTGTGGGACAATGGTCTTGTCAAGCTGTAAAGACTTGTCAGCTCTATTGGTTTAATAAAATTCTGATTGGCCAGTAGCCAGGCAGGAAGTATAGGCGGGGTGACCAGAACAGTAGAATTCTGGGAAGAGGAAAGGCTCCATCTTCAGTCATCACTCAGACCAAGAGGAAGCAAGATAAGAATGCCTCCCCAATAAAAAGTCAAGCCATGTGGCTAACACAGACAAGAAATATGGGTTAGTGTAAGATATAAGAGTTAAGAAGAAGCCTGAGCTAATAGGTCAACCAGTTTATAATTAATGTAGGCCTCTGTGTGTTTCTTTGGGACTGGGTGGGACAGAAACCTCAGTCAACAGTTTTGCCTTCTTGGTATTATCTCCTCACATGTACAAATTGCTGGGAGTTTGGTTGAGATTGATTAGGCTATGTTTATGGTCTGGAATCTCTAGGCTTTCATTTTTGAGCTGAGACCACAGTTGTCTAATGCCAGAATATACAAACTGCTTTAAACTCAAATGCAGCCACCTTGTGGTACCTTCTTTGCCTTGGTGGTACCTCTTGTCATCTTTAATCCTTTTAATATCTCCCCAACTCCTTCCTGGGCTCAGACTGGCTGAATCTGAGTCCCAAGTCTTCCCCTAACCATCAGCCTTGCTTGAGTAGGTCTGAGAAAGGAAGGGAGCCCAGGGCCCAGCAAACTCTCTGCAAGTGACCAGAAAGAAAGCACTGTATGCCTCATGTCCCATTTGGTTTGTGTCATCAGTACTGATCCCTGAAGTTGTCACATAAAAGCAGTTACAGATAGGGCAAAGTATCTGGTTGCATTGTGAATCAGTCATCCAGGAGCTACTAAGAAGGTATTTGATGACATAGTAACTCTTCAAACAATAGAGTGTAAGGAAAGATTTTCCTCAGTGATGTGGGTAGGTCTCATTCAATCAGTTGAAGACTTTCAGAGAGAAAACCAACAACAACACAACAATAAGGTATTCTGTGGAATAAAATATTTGGCTTCAACACCACTCCTGTCTGAGTTTTCAGTCTTCCAAACCACCTTCCAACAATGAAAGCTGCTTACTTGACATAGATCCCTCTACGTGCATACTTTATTAATAGATCTCCCTACATATATACTTTATTGGTTCTGTTTCTCCAAGAATCCTTGGCTGATCCAGGAAACAATGTGCCTAAAGCACATCTTTCACTCTGAAAACTCATTCTTTGCTGTGTTATTTACTTTTACCAATTTGTCCATCCATCCATCCATCCATCCATCCATCCATCCATCCATCCATCCATCCATCGGAAACAAATATTATTGGTGTCACACAAAGAAACACAAGAGTAGCATGAAAGTAACTTGGTCAAGGCAATTTCTATTTAGAAACACACACACACACACACACACACACCACAGCCCACACCAGGCTAACAAGCACACTTATTCTAAAGCAGGAGATAGCTATGTCTTCTCCTCAAGGGTGGGGTTTGAACTCACCATCTTTCATACTTGACTAGTTTCAAAAGAATCAGCACAAAGGAAGTGAAAGAAAGGGTTAAAAGAAAAGGGGTCAGCTGTTATTGACCAACAGGTTCCCAGAATGCAATGGGGGCATTTATATAAACAAAAGTTTTTCCTGGTAGGGAGATTAAAATATCCTAATAAAAATTTTATAAGATGGGGAGATTAAAATTTTGAATTCCTTTGCATAAAAGTTTTACACGGAATGGGACATTTGTAGAATATTGGTCCTTGGCAGGTTGGGTATCTTTGACAGAAAGAATAAATTCATACACATCCAAGCAGCCATCCAGCCGGTCATCTAGCCCATCACAATCTACCCTGCTATTAGATCTGTGATATCTGACAGCGTCCCAGGTCCCAGCCTTCTGCTTTGCCTCAGAAACCTGTCCTTCCTTCCTCACCCTCTTTCTGGGGCTCCACCCTGTTCCTAGGCTCCTCTGAAGTTTTTGCCTCATGGGCTCACACCCAATTTCTATAACGCCTATAGGGTCTTAGAAACCACAAATAAAGTGTGATGATTTTCTTAAGTCTATTCAGTAACTCCTTATTTTACTCACAATGACACACAAATGCTTCACACACTTGTCTTGGTGGTCTTTATACCCATCTCACAAATCTCTGCTCCTTCAGTGCTTTGGGGCACTGGCCTGTAGACATCCCTAACGGCTCCCTTGTCCTTGTGTCCAAACCTCCCCCATATTACTGCATTTAGTGATGTTTTGTGTTTCTCATCTGTTCCTCCTCTCTTCTCCCACACCCCGCCATACTTCTGTTAGAGCCTCTCTCATTCTCAGCACCATAGTCTTCAATCTGTGTGTGTCTTTAGACCTGTCTCCTGAGCTAAATGCAAATCACTGAGAGCAGGAGTCTTGCCTAGGTGGTCCACAGCCTGTCACCGATGATGACCTAACAAAAATATGTACACCAGAGGTCAACAGCTGAAGTTCAAGATCACTGAAGTTTATAAAACCAAATAGGTACTGCTCACTGGAAGCTTGTAATCTGGGGAAGGGAGGATGGCCAACCCATGAAATTGATACAAGTGCGGCAAATAGACATAATTTTAGTGCTATGAAGAGACACATATGGAGTATATAAATGGATAATTTTTCAGGGGTCAGCAATCATTCTGTTGAGAAAAAGTAACTTGACCAGGCCTGAAAGCCGAATAGCATTTATTTAGGGAAGTGTTTGAAGGACGGCACATTCCAGAAAGGGATCTGGACATGTACCAGAGCCTGGTGCAGCAAGAATGCAGCACACTTAAGGCACAACAGTGCAGCCAGCACGGCAGGAGCACAGAGGGAAGTTTGCGATGACAGTGGGGAGGCAACGTTGGGGAGGCTGGCCCTGGTACGGCAGGCTCTGGGAGCTGGAGGCTTGGGTACCGCGTATGTTTTATTCATCCCATCTGCAGGGCAATGGGTGACATGATGAGGGCCAGACCGAGGTGGCAACGCCACAATCCAATTTGTGCTCTCTGTGTTGAGTCTGGCTTCAGTGCGGGCCAGATGAAGCTGGGCATAGCCTCCCTGGCATTTCTAGCTGTAATTTCACAGCAAAAAATATTTCCCGGTCCTCTGTCACTTAGAATTCTTCTGTCTCCTCTTCTGCAGTGAATCCTGGTGTGGGATAGGCACAGGAAGGAGCCGTAGATTGATCAGCTGTGACTGGGCACTACACAGTCTCTAATTCTCCGCACTTTGATTGGTTGTGGTTCTCTGTAATGGTCTCCATCTTTTACACAGAATAGTTTCTTTAATATAGGGTGAGAACTACATACTGAGAGTATGAGAAATTGTCTTCCCCAAAGAAGAGCCCCGCCCCCATTGCTTACCTAACACTAAGTGGTCATTTCTGGGATCGTATGCATACAGAAAATATTGTATGAAGTAAGCAGGTTGACTTGGTTGTGTGTGTGTATGTGTGTGTGTGTGTGTGTGTGTGTGCAGCAACAAGTAAAGAAAAAGAAGTCATGAATTTGAAAGAGAACAAGGGGAGATTCATGAGGAGTAGGCTGGAGAGAAGGGAAGGTGTATTATATTATTATATTATAGTTTCATTATATTATATATAGGTTATATATATATTATATTGTAATTTCAAATTTCTTAGTTCAAAGTCACACTTACACTTTTATCCTAAAGACACATTTGACCGAAAGGAGAATACTTGCCAATAAATGGGTGATTCGTTGACCAGGCTGTTGTCAATACTGACTATTAAGCTATATTGATTCAAATAAGAATCTATATATAATATATTCAGGTTATATTATAGTTTCAAAATATAAAAAGCATTTGCCAGAGAGCAGGGAAACAGAGACATTGGTAAGGGTTGTTGAGAGCTGACAAAGTTTTGAATGACACGGTCATGGGGAAGGAGTGGAATTGTCTGAGTAGGAATCAGGCGTGGAGTCAACTGTCTAGGGGTAGCATGGGAAAGGGAAGGGGTGGGTTTGTTCTATGGGAAAATTCTGTAGCCTGCTGGGGAAGAGGTAGCGAGAATGGGCTTTAGTTTGTCCGGGTATCACCTGTAACACCACATGAACATCTGGAGCTCATGCTCTTGAAGATTCAAAAGTCAAAGGAGAACTGTGCACCCCGAGGGACAGGAGACATTCTGCTGCTGCCACGCAGCATCATGTAGGGAACACACTTGGGCCACCAGGGTTCTTGTTGGAGACTGGGGGTCTTGCAGCCACAGTGACTTTCCTGCACAGGCATGATGCACTTGCCTTTGTGTGCTCCATTGGAACCATGGGTAAAATAAAGATGTGACCACGTTTTTCCATATTATTCCACAATGACCATCACATGAGGATAGATTTATGTCTTGATATCCTTGTACTCAAAGTCAAGGTTTAAATATCTTTCCTGAGTTTACCTGCCAACTTCACTATGAGGTTCAAAGAGATGTCAACAATGGAAAAACCAAACCTTGTAAAGAAAACAACTGGGGTGTGCTTTTTCTCTGAGCCTCCTCTTCAAGTTCACAGTGACATGTGGAACCCATGTGTGTTAACACCACCCTCCGAACTTTTACGGTGTCAACACTGAAGGGAAGTGACAGATGGCAGGCATCTACGTGGATGTTGAACGGGTTTGTTACTGAGGGTACTAGTACACATGTGTTTATAAATGCTCGATTTCCTCTCCCAGAATGTCTCAATTCTTTCCTCCTTTATCTGCCTATCCATCATTCTAGCATTTGGTACAGCTATATTACACAAAACTATAAAAATTCTCTGTGGCTTTTACCATGAAAAGAAGTGGAAGAAGGGGGAGAACGCTTACTAGTCACTATACTGTAATTAAAGCAGCAGCCTGGCCACTGAATTGACCCATCTATTGGCAAGTGTTCTCCTCCTTGCTGTCAAATGTAACCTAGGATGAAAGTGTAAGTGTGGCTTTGAACTGAAAAGCAGCCCAACATTGATCTCTAACCTTTTAACACAATTCCTGGGTAAAGACAGATGGCAAAAATAACATGGAAGGAAATGCACGTGCCTGGTTTCCAAGCACTGTTTCCAGTTTTACAAGGGCTGTCTCCAACCCGACTGCTCTGTTCAGTTCATAAAGGACCGTGTGTTTCTTTCAGATTTCTAGAAGCTTCTCCACATTTGCCAAACAGTATTTTACGAATGAAGGGCAATATTTGCACTAAGGGATTGTCTAGAGATGACAGGAGTCTAGAACAGAGAAGTGTGTTGAAGGTGTTCAGAAAGGCAGAAATGAAGGACAGTGCTGAACATGGCTTTGGCCAGCCTGCATAGGCATCAGAAGCAAAAGCAGAGGCTTTGGGGATGGGATGAAAGAAGTGGAAGGCACAGTCTAAGGAAGGGAGTTCTTCTAACCAGCAGCTGAAGGAAGGATCTGGCATTGCGAATGAGTCAGACTGACTGACCCAATGGTCCCATCCCAAGTGACAGGCTCTGATGTCAAACGTACTAGCTATGTTTCTGTTTGCTGTCATAAAACTGCATCACCAAGGCAACTTGTAGAAGGAAAAATTAATTTGGACCTTAGAATTCCAGAGAGACATAGTCCATTATGGTGGGCAGGTGGCAGGTGGGTGGTAGCTGGAGCATCTGAGAACCTACAAGAAGCAGTGAGAACACACTGAAGATGGCATGTGGGTTTTGCAACCTCAAAGTCAATAGACAGTGGCATATATCCTCCAGCAAATCACAACTCCTAAACTTCTCCCCAAAAGCCACCAACTGGGGGTCAAATGC
Source organism: Chionomys nivalis (assembly GCF_950005125.1). NCBI lineage: Eukaryota > Metazoa > Chordata > Mammalia > Rodentia > Cricetidae > Chionomys > Chionomys nivalis. Next base: position 6,599,913 of record NC_080100.1, on the reverse strand, counting down.
CTAAGACTACTGGGGGACATCTCATTCAAACCACCATAGGCATCACGGCCCCCTCTTGGAATGGGTTGGGATGAGGATGAATAAAATGTTTAGAGACCTCTGTTTCGTGGTCCTCAATGGTTATCACCTGCTGTGCACACACATGCACACGTGACTGGTTGGTCTATGGGTTGGCCAGACCCGAGTCCATCCTTGCTTTACCTGTGAGTATGAATTTTAAGAAAGGGTTTGAAAAACCTTAGAGTTGGAGGAGGTGGAGGCACAGAGGTCCTCGGGAACCTGTGGATTCTGGGTTTTCCCCCTCATTAATCAAGAAGGGAACCCCTGGATAGGCTTTAGACAGATACTGAACTGCTGTCACTTGCAACAGAGCAACTTCCTCAGTCTAAAAGGAGAGAGCAAACCCTAGCCACCTACCGGTCTGTTTCCCTCCTGAGCAGTACCCAGGAGTCGTGTTCCTCCAGGTTCCAGCTGCCCACATATCTTCTCTAAAAATGGAAAGCATAAACCCAGATTGTCAGGTCTCTAGCTTGGGGCTACGAAAGGAATGGAAAGAGGACATGAGAGCCACTTAGAACGATGACCCGTGGTCTCGGATGGCTCCATCCTTGTTTGGGACTTGGGGGTAGACTCTTGCCTCAGCCTGAGATCCTGTTTCTCAGGGTGAGGTGGGCACCCTGGTGGGGCGCACTTCCACAAGTGTGGATTACTGCTTGGTGTTTTGTGGAGCTCACTTCCGTGCATCAGAGACTCCTTAGGTGTCTCTCGCAGTCTGTGTGAAGACACAATCTGTCTCAGCAGAGCATGCTTTCTCTTCTTGATGAGCTTGCTGAAGGCCAATAAAATAGGTCTCCTCCTCTCCACCCACCTTTTACAAACAATCAGGTATAGAAGTTCCTCTTAGCCTATTAACTAATTTATATTCTACATCACTGATGAAAGAGATGTATATGCTTAAAACTTATATCATTTTAATATAATGAAAATGTTTAAGAAGCCAAAGTAAGAATGAGGCAGCTAAAATAAAAGCAGAGCCAGAAGAAGGGTCACCTGACACACCATACAACCTCGTATATAGGTGGTGGTAAACAACAACTTTGGATCTGGGTCAAAGGCACTAACAGGAAGATGTATGTGAAATTGGGGTTTCATTTTAATAGGTTGTGGACTGTGTGAGTTTTTAGGAGCTGTTTATTCCTAACTCCTTCTGACTTCAAAAACCCTCTGCCGAGGGCTGGGTGCAGTTCTTAGCTGCCTCCCTACAGGTCAAAGACTGGGTCATGCCTCGTGCTCCGTCACGGGATGATTCTCTGTTTTTCTTCCCCTAGCCTTGCATTCTGTGTAAGAGAGACCCACGAAGCACTAGGACCTCCATCCTGCCTCCACTCCACCCATTAGCTCCAGAGGCAAGTTTCCCACATCGGAATAGGGCAGTCTTCAAGGGTGTGTGTGGTGGGGGTTGCCAAGCACCAGAAGCATCCTGGGAGCAGACTACTGTGTCTGGCATTTTCACAGCCTGAAAGACTGACCACCTCTGTGATGAAATACAGGCAGAGAAGTGGACAGCACCTGTCTAGGGGTTCATCTGGAGTGACGATGCTGGACATATTCTAAGCACCAATTACTCAGCCTCGACACCCATGTAATCTGTGATTGAGCTTGGTCAAGAACTTGGAGGTTCTAATACCATGAAGTGTTTTTCTGTAGTTGACTGAGGCAGTTGTACAACGGTCAGAGCAGCAGAAAGGGGCTCAGAAGATGGGAAAGCACAAAGGAGGGGAGTGTGGGGATTTACACCTCTGCTTTGCCAACCTGGATGCTAAAGCTTACAGTCGCTGTCTGTTCTGCGTCAGTATAAGGTAATTCCTACACAGGCGAAACTTCATAAAGAGAGGCATATTCTGAATCACACTTCCAGGGACCCAGGGTCGAGGGTCATTTCAGGGGTGGTGCCAAGGTACTAAGGACTTCTGTGCAGAGTGCAGAAGCCTCTATATGTGTCTCTTCCAGTTTCCTTCTCTCTTACAAAGACCATAGGAGTCAAATATGGATGAATGTGTCTGATTATATTATCAGAGTAAGTTTCTACAACAGGACTTCAGACTCTTGAGCCCGGAAGCCATACTCATTCTTGTAAACTCCGAGGGCCTTCCCACTAGAGAAGGAGAGTCCTTCACTGTCCCTGAGATTGACTAGATGGTTTTCTTTGGCCAAAGGACAACCGCTGGGAGTCAGTTCTGTTCTGCCACAAGGTAGGATCTAGGGATCAAACACAGGTCATCAGATCCTTGGACAAGTGCTGTTTTGAGCCATCTTACCAGATTGAAATACAAAGTCAGGCAGGCACCCAAAGGGCCAAGTGCTGCCACCCATCCAAGCATGAGAAAGGCTTGTAGAAAAAACATGGGGGCACCCACACCCATAAACTCTCACCACACCCACGTCAAATGCTTTTACACAGGTGGTATTTACTTTGATCACGTGGTTAAATGCTGCACGGTTCCCTGTCGTCTGCCAAGTACCGTTCTCTGCTGTAGAAATCTCAGGAGATGCCTTGGGTTTGCACAGAGTCTGCTCATCATCAGTATTCCACCCAGGTGTTCCAGGGATAATCAGTCATCCTGTGCTTCTTGCCTAGCCCTATCTCTGCCTTGATAGCTGCAAAATGATGATTCTTCTGCCCACCTGATTCCTTTGCTAATCAGCTCTCAATAAGAGCAAACAGGACCCTTCCCCTAGTCACTCATTTGTGGGTTATAGACTCAGAATGCTCTTTTTAGTGGGATGATATTCACTAATATACCCTGTTCTTCATTTGTTTGTTTCTTCCTCCCTTTCTCCCTCCCTCCCTCCCTCCCTCCCTCCCTCCCTCCCTCCCTCCCTTCCTCCCTTCCTTCCTTCCTTTCTGTCTCTCAATTGTGCATGTTACTCCAGCATATTCAGCTGGTTTGAAGCTTGATGAAGTACATGGGTTCACTGTGTCCCCGCTCTGCCTCTCACCTGGAATTAATCAGTTCTCCAACATGTGTATCCTGACCCTGTCTCTCAAACTTCGTAGGAAATCAGGTTTGAGCTTCCCCGTGTCTCCTTACAAGAAGATCAGCATCTCTCATATTTTCTTTCTTCTTTGTGCAAAAGATGGCATATCATGGGCACCAACTTTCACTTAGCTCAGAAACAACTGTAAAACCCCTCCGTATTGGTTTAGAGATTGCCTGCTGGTTGCTTTTTATGGCTACCCAGTACTCCATTGCTTGAATGTAGCACAGTGTGCCTAACTGATGCTTCTCGTGCTGTAGTGCCTTCTCATGGTCTGAATTATAGATGACGTCATAAAAACCTTGTGTTTCTGTTCAACCAGATTTTGGGGGATGGATAGACTGCTGTGCTTCATGTCCAGTCATGGGTTGTTGCCAAACTGACCTTTGGTTTTGTGTCGCCTTGCCCTCACCTCATAGTATAAGAGATGCTCACTCCCCGGTCTTGGAACTAGGCTCCACATTCCTGATGCAGAGAAATCATATCAGGGCCCAGCTAATAAACACTTCTCTTACTGTGAGTAAAATTAAAGTTCTTTCATATGTGCCCAGGATGTTTACAGACTTCTTTCACGAGTTTTCCTTCCACATCTTTGTCTATTTATCTGTAGGACGTTGGTTATATTGATCCTTGGTTTGACAAAGTTCTTATACATTATTGATATAGCCTCTTATTTGTGATGTATATCGCAAATAGTTTTGTCTACTCTGCCAGTTTTGATACATGAAATTTAGAAAACTAATTCCTAATCTTGAATGTATCATCTTTTATTTCATTGTATGGTGTGGTGAACTGGAGGTAGCTCAGTATTCTGATTATTGTATGAACCACCCATATTCCTTCCTACTGTGTTTCTGGGTTTTGCTGCTGTTTGCTCTTTGAATTTGCATCTCTGATCCGTTAGGGGATGACTTTGAAGATAGCTGAGGATGGATCTTTCATTGTTTCATGTCTTTCCAGGTTGAAATTCCTTCATTTCCTCTCTTCCCTGACATTTTATCCTGTCCCTTTGATGCCCTTCACTCATGCGCCAGCAGTGCTCCGGTCTAATTGTGTAGGATTAGTATCATGCTCCAGTGTTTGGTGAGCCAGAGTCTACCTCTCCATGGCTCTCATGAATGTTTTCCTAGCTCTTCTTATATGACTATTTCCAATTTGTCTGTTGTCATCAAAAAGCCCTCTGGAATTTTAATTGGGACTTCATGACACTTGTAAATGAACCTTGGAGGAACCGACAGTCTAACAACAGGAGACATTGTCCAAAGTGAGAACACTGATTCTAGTCTCAGGTCTCACTATGCATCCCTGGCTGCCCTGGGACTCTCTACATAGGCCAGGCTAGCTGCAAACTTACAGAGATCTGCTTGTCTCTGCCTCCTGAGCTCTAGGATTAAAGGTTTGCACATCTGACTTCCAGTCTCAATTTGTGTTTCTGCAGGACCCTCATTTTTGTTCTTTGAACCCTCTTTTCTGTCCCTGCTCATCTTTAGAGGGCAGTGTGTCTTTCCATGCTATCAACTTCTGCATCTGTGGGTTCTGCATCCATGTATTCAGTTAATTTATACTGCACTGCCTCCTCAAATGTCTCTCATTCAGAATGCAGTATAGGCATTCTTTAACACTAGACAGTTAAATTAGGAAAAGAGAAGTTATTATTTCTATAGATAAAGAGAAAATGAAAACCCCACAAATCAGAATTCTCCAGGAGAGGGGCAGACTTCACAGGTCCTTGGGGATATTCGTCTAACTGGCTGAGAGGCCCCCTTCCTTGCTCACTCTTTATTCTGAGCATTGGAAGTCCTAGTATCTGTTTTTAGCTGGTGCCTTTTCCTGGAGCCGTTCTACTTAGATGGAGAGGGAGGGAAAATGACTTCATCCCTTCCTTTGATGGAAAGAGAATCCATTGCAACCATTGGCTGATGTCATGGCTCATCCCCGTCAGTGAACTTCTAGAAATGTGTCTGTGTGTACCGACCAAGGCCAGAAGAGGGCGTCCGAGCTCTCGGATCTGGAGTTTCAGGCAGCTGAGCTGCCTGATTTGGGTTCTGGAAACTGAATTCTAGTTCTCTGGGCAGGCAGCATGTCCTGTCAGCTGCTGAAGCTCCTCTCCACGTCTCTTTTAACGAGCTTTACTCACAAATGTGGATGTGCATGCTGTATCATATGTGTACATATGTATCATCTTGTATGTATAGATACATATCTATCATATCCATCCATACATATTTAGATGTAGAAATAAGGTTATACATGCAATTCGCACACATGTTACCTGTAGGTGCAGATTCTGTTTGCTATACCTGTTATTTAGCCTTTCCGTAGGCCAAAACGATATATTCAGCTCCTTGTTTTGGAGCCTAAGGGGAGTTTATTCCATTCTCCTCCTGAAGGTTCAGACAGAACCTCAGTCTAAGGGGAGTGGTACAAACCATATCCTGTTATAAGCACTTGCTACCATTTTTGGTCACCAAGTCCTTGCATCAATGTTTGAATGTATTTATCCCCATGCTCGTTTTCCAGGGATACTTCTCTTAATTTTGCAGAGCGTTGGGGTCCAAGGAGGTACAAGATCTTGACAAGATCATGGAGCTGGCGAGGCTAGCTGGCTCAGGATGGGGGTGTGGCTGTGAGTTCTGGCCTTCACCACAGCCTCAGAAGCCTCCACAACACTAGAGGCATCCATTCAGCTCAGACAGACGCCGCTCTCCCTGAAGCGCTGGTTAAAAAGTTCTGCTGGGTCCTTGTGTTTGTTCTCAGGCACACTGATATGGGGCTCGCTGTATCCCCTGGAAACACGGGGGATGTTATCTTCCTCTCAGCTACAGATGTGATGCAGAGGAAAGCCTGCAAAGTGCTGCCCCACAGGGAGGGGAAGCAGGCAGTCTGTCTGGGGGATCTGTTCAAACTCCCAGCGTCTTTGTGGATATTGATTTTGTTATGAAGCTGCTTAGGCACATGAGGAAGAAATTGTGGACAATAACAAGTGCTGCAGGGAAGGCTCTGTTCTAGGTGGGAAAAACTCTTCCATGTGTGGTTCCCGAGTCCACACAGCGGAAGGGGCCACCTTCCCGCATCCGCACAGTGGAAGGGGCCACCTTCCCGCTACCACACAGCGGAAGGGGCCACCATGGCTTTTCTATGTTGAGATGAAAATATTGCTCTATTGGCCTTCAGTGAAGTAAGTTTTCAGCAAATAATTATATTTACAATAGCAGAGCAAAGAAACTTCATTTGTTGAGCTTGCTAATTGTCTCACCTTTTTGTGGCAATGAGCCAGGGCTCGGTCTTTAGCTGTGAACCACTCGCCTGAAGGATCATAAACGGCCCGTTCCCCTGTTGTTTTAACTCCCTCATCGCTCTTAACTGTGCCGTGTGCACTTTTCCCTCCCTGACCTTCTAGCACATTCCTGGCTTTCCTGAGCTTTGTATTTGAATTATTAAATTACAAAAGAAATGGTGCAACAGGACTGAGATATATTTCTCAGGACGCAGCTGTGCCAGCCACGGGCGCCGTGTATGAAGCATGTTTCTTAGCCCACTCTGCTCATCACACTTGGGCAGATAAATCCCACTCTCTGCGGAACGATTCTGGTGTTAGCACAAAGTAATTCAAAACAGCGTTGGGGAGAGAAGCATAATTATGACCGTCAGAAGACGCGTTTGCAAAAGCTGGGCGTGAAATGACTTAGTTGGGAGGATGCTTTCCCAGAATGCCAGGGAATCCTTCTGTGTCCCCTAAATTACCAGGCATTTATTCTTGTCTATAGCGATTCCTATGATAACGATATAAAACAACTCACACCTGAGACTTTTCTCTGTTTGTTCTCCATGGTGATAGGCTACAACTTGTCCATTCGCTCACTGATCCAACAAAAGGTTCAGTTCCAGCTCTCTGGGTCACATAAAGGGGGTTGTTATGTCCCTGTGTGGTGTCAGATGGGGAGGGGACTGAGGAGTAATGACCAGCCGTGGAGATGGACCTCAGGGCCTGACCGGCTCCTCACTGATTCCAGGGGTGTGACTAATAGAAAGAAGGGGGTCATACTGAAAACTTCTTAGGTATGGAAGTAGAATTTATGGGAACTAGGAGGAGCAGGAAGGATCAAGGACAGGGCCACGGGCAGGGGTGATGGGTGGCATGAGGAACATGGGGGAGGGCATTAGTATGACCATAGAGCTTTCCAGAGACAGAAAACTAAGGGGGAAGGGGAAATGAGAAGGAGGGAGAAGGGAGGGAGAGAGGGAAGGAGGGGGAGAGGGAAGGCAGGGGAGAAGGGAGGGAGAGAGGGAAGGAGGGGGAGAGGGAGGGCAGGGGAGAAGGAGGGAGAGAGCGAGGGAGGGGAAGAGGGAGGGAGAGAGGGATCACCAAACGAGGCACTCATAGTCCCTAGCAGTAAACACCTGGGGCCCTGTCTTTAAAGCAGTCATCTGGAGAACCCCATGGACAGTCTTAAGCAGAAAAGAGAGTCTCCTTCAATGATATTTAGTTGGGGAAGTTGAGGCAGTCTGCTGAGCTACCAATGAAGGTTTGTCTCCATGGCCAAGCTTCCCACCTTCTGAAATTCTAGATTCTCTTTTCCACTAAAAGCACTTTGATTTTTAAAGATGCATTTTTATTTATTTGTTTGTGTATTTGTGTGTGAGTGCAGGTGCCCATGGAGGCCAGAAGACGGTGGTGGAGTTCTCAAAACTGAAGTTACAGGCAGTTGTAAGCTGCCTGTCGAGGGTGCTGGGACTGGAACTCTAAGAGCTGCAAATTCTCTTAACCCCTGAGTCACCTTCCCCACCCTTTCTCCCAGCCCCTCACGTTACAGTGAACATGGCTGATCTCACAACACAAGGGCATAGTGTTTCTGTTCTTGGACTGTTAACTATATTTTCCTCTCTGGCACAGAGTTAGCCAGGGAGGGGGATATCAAAACCCAGAGAATGGGCCTTGGAGGACACTCAGAGATGCATATTCTTGTGTCTGAAATGGAGGGACATCCCAACTCCAGAGACAGTGTTCAGTGAGCTCAAACAACACACGACCACTCGCCAATACCATGGGCCTGCAGGAAGGACCCAGGAATTCTCGGGGCAGAGTCTCTGGCATCTCCTGAGTTTTTCAGCCTTTGCATAGCACATAACTGTGGGAACTGAGGCTACTTAGTGATAATGGTAGGGAGGGAAGATGCCCGGAGCCTGCGAGTCTGGTGGTAGTACCGAGCCAGCCATCAATCCACAACTTGTTCCATTAACAACAAATATCTTAAGGGATTAGGTCTTGTGAGTTGACCATCTTTTAACTTGCTGCTGAGAGTACCCCGGAATGTAAAGGCAGACAGAGGCTGGGTTCCTGGCTCAAAGAAGGAATGCTTCATGGGTGGATGAAATGAAACTGTGAAAACTACAGAAGACTTGGGTCTGTGCTGCCACGTCCTTGTTGAACACGGCTGTTTCTGAGACATCTCGCTAAAGCTATAAACCAGCAGACCGCAGACAGAGCAGGGGCCACATTCAGCGTGACTTTGTGCAGGGCAGTGTTTAAACAGGTCAGCTTTCTGTGAGCAAGTGCCTAGACCCTGTGACCAGTGAGTGACCAGATGGTACTACGACATGGCTGGCATGTGGCAGAAGCCAGTGACGCCGTCACTGAGGCGTGGGAAAGACTAAATGGAAACCCTTTGTGTTTTCAAAGCATATCTTAATGGAAATAGAATTCTATCACGTTTCCCCTATCTCTGTCCTTCTCCAGCCCCTCCCAGGTGTCCTCCCTCCTACCCACTATGTTTCTCCACTCTGGTTTACAGCTTCTTTTTTTATTAGAGTTGTTACATATACACATAGATGTATGTATGTATATGTATGCACAATTACATAAGTACAAGGTTCCGTGTCTGTTTCGCTGTTTGTGTGTGTACTGTTTCGGGGCTCACAAGTCTGCATTGGAGTAAGGGGGCTCATTCCCAGGAGAGGCTAACTCTCCATCTCCCGGCAGTCATTAGTTGCCTGTAGTTCTCAGTCTAGGGCTGGGACCCCTTGGAATTTTCCACTTTCCATGTTAGCATATCTGTGGCTCTCACCACTGTCAGGTCTGTGTCACTGCAGACTGCACCTCTTCTGACTCTTACCATCTCTCCACCCCCTCTTCTGCAATGCTCCCTGAGCTACAGATGCAGATGTGTTCACGGGGGCTGGGCTGCCCACAATTCAGTGATGTCTGCATTGCGTCCAGCTGAGATTTTCCGTGATGGTTTCCACTGACTGTAAAGAAAGGCTCCTTTGACAAGGGGTGGTAGCTATACTTATCTGCAGGTGTGAGTAAGAAGAGAGTGTATCAGGGAATTATTCCGGCCTGGGAAAGTGGTGGTAATGGATTCTTTTCTAAGGTCCATGACCTCCCACTCCCTGGGAGGCTGGCTAGGTTTCCAGGACCAGGCATGGCTTCCCTCCTGTTGAGTGGGTTAAGGAAAGCTCGTTGTTTTGTGAGCAAATTAATTTTCCTTTGCTCTCTTCCTGTGGTTTTCCTCCTGTGATAAGTTTCCCTTAAGGAAGACAGCACCTCTACTTTTGCAAAAGAAAATTTCACAGGCAAGATGAAAACTAAGTGAATGGAATTGGGTCTGCAATGTGGCATAGAGTCTCAAGGATTCTCATTTGAGAACTGAGGGGAAGTGACAGCCAGTAGCCAGCCTGCGTCTGCTGCCCCTGTGATACGCTCGCTCCCATTTCGGCTCTGGAACTTGACAGTCAGACAGCTTTTGCCGGCCAGTTAATTTCATTTGAAGAATATTCCACAGGCCCTTCTTTGATTCCTCTTTGGACTTTGAAGTCTATTTTGGTTTTCTAGGCTCCCTTCAAATAATGTACACCCTGGCTAGAAGCTTGCAGAGCTAAAGGCAGGCTATTTATGGTCAAGTTCTCTCTGGTCCCCTCTTTCATTAAGTTCTAAGAGAAGGATTCAAACTGAGCCTCTGGGAGTGAGCTCAGTTGGCTGCCACAGTCCGGCTTTGCATGAGAAGTGTGAGCAGATAGAATTGTTTGGGCCAGAGAATGTGACAGGTGTGTCTCTGAGAGCATTGTGGCTCCTGTATGGTCAGTAACCTTTGAGAGCATCATGGCTCCTGTATGGCCATTAACCTTTCAGAACATCATGGCTCCTACATGGCCATTAATCTTAGTGTATTGCAATGCCTTCTTCCCTGAGTTGTAGTAGAATATTCTACTGGTTTCAAATATTACAAAGTCCAAAAGTTCAAGAGTGGGCTCAGGACAAGAGTGATGGGTGGATGTTGACTCTTCTCTCAGGTCTAAGAATCTCCTTTGGACCAATTGGTTGTCCGGACTGTTGTTATGGGTGATTGATTATGGGAGGTTTGGGAGGCCATTTAATTTCTTAGATGATAAGGACAGATACTCTGGCTATTTTCCTTCTTGGGGGTCTGGAAGTATGACCTGCAATTCAGTGAACTAAGAGCTCAGGTATTGTTAGACATACCCACATTGTTCTTTTCTGCCATCTTTCCCATTCTCCTCCCACCATCCAGAGCCTGTCTCAAGAAGTCTTCCTGTCTGTACCCGGAAGCTCCTCTTGCCCATGGGCATGCAACTTCTGTTAGAAATATGGCCCTTTAGCACAATAGAATTGCCAGTCTTGTTGGTGGCTGTGGAAAGCTGTCTCCACTACTTCATCTGTCATACATACGTGTGGGTGGGGGAGAGATATACTCACTTACCCCTCACCCCTTACTGCCTGTGACAGGCTAGCAAGCTGACAGCCCCCCCTTACCAGCTCAGCACTTGGGAAAGTGTACCCTGCAGCTTACCTGGGTGGCACAGTAGAGCTGGCTCTGTTGGCAGAGATGTGGGTGAGCCAACTCCAATGTTGTGAGCAAGGAAGAGAGCAGTCCCCATGACTCATCTGTCCCGTGGCCAGAGGAGAGATGCCCACCTCATCTATGCCTGAGGCAGGCGGAAGAGCTGGCCCTGAGGTCCTAAGAGTGGGAGAGCTGGCCCTGCCCATCATTAGCTGCAAAGCACAGGAGATCGGGCCCTAGACTTCATCTGAAGAATGCAGCAGAGTTAACCCTGATGGTGTAGGTGTAGAAAACCCAGTCCCAATGACAGGAAAGAAAGGGAAATGGCCCTTTCTCATTGCTGCAAGGAGTAAACTAGTCAGGATAACACTGGAGAGCTGGTATGAAGGAAGACAGAGGGGAGCTGGCAGGCTGACCAACCTTGCGATTACCCAGGTCCAGAGCCAGAGCCAGGGTTAAGTGTTGGCCCACTCCAACATCCACCTGAGCTGTGAGGGGAAGGAGGGGGTCAGTCCTGTGGACCCAGGGTTACAGGATCTCCACAATACAGGGCAGCAACAGGATGTCTGGTAAGAGTCCCAGTGAGGGCCAGCATCAGTGTGTGTCAGTAGCCAGCCTGCTGCTCTGGGATCTATTTCCCATGACTGAATTAGATTTGGAATGTCCGAGTGTCTTTCTCCATGGAGCTGTCACTGCGGGAAGTAGATAAAGAACACGGGCCAATATAAAAAGGGCATACTCTAGGGAGGCAGAAGTTTTCAGGGAAGACATTCTAATGCAGAAACCTGGGATGAGTGTAGACTAAAACAAAAATTAAGTTCAGGGGTGCTGTATTCATGATCGGGGCTTGGATTGTCCCTAGTCCTTTCTGGCCTATGACAGAGTTATTGCAGTTCAGTTTTGTTGCTAAAGTCCTCCATTGCCTATTAATTATCAATTAACATTTAAAATTGTGAAAGTATTTGGTATGGCTGCTATTGAAAGGCCATCTTTATCCATTTCTGCTATTGAAAGGCCAGTCAGTGGTGGTGTGCATCCGTGCCTGAAGTGTTGGAACCCATCCTTTCCGTGAGGATGTGTTGTAATGGGGATACTTCTCTCTATGCTCTGGGATGACTCATGGGTTCGTCTGCTCCTAAAATGTGCAGGATGAGGTTCTGAGTTCCAGCCATTCAGAAGTTGACTAAATTTGGAGTAGGGTCTTTAAAGAGAACTGATTGGCAGTGCTACCTCCTGAGCTGGTGTCATGTGGTCCAGTAGAGTGACAGGACTTCACAGATTAGTGTGTCCTGAGGTATGGCAGAGGGATGGCCCTCATGAACTGGTGTTGTTTGGTGAGGCAGAAGTCTTATCTTCACACACTGGAATTTGGTCAGACACCGGAATTTCTTTGCAGCTGTCAAAGAGACTTACATTGGTTTTCTGAGAATGGATGTTGGGATGTTGTCTTTCTCTGAGTGTAGAAGGAAGGCATTCAGTTGCCGTGACGGGGCTGTGATCACCTGGGCCCACATGCATATGAACTATGAGACCTTCCCGTTGGAGACAACCTGGAATCTGACACCGTGTGGAGAGACGGCTGACATGGAGACACACGTCCAGTGGAGCCAATGGAGAAAGGACAACTCACCTCTAGAGGCCAAGGACCAAAGGGACACTGGGAGGGGGGTATAGGCAGGCCCAGTTTCTGCAATAAATGAGTCTGCTTCTGCTACTCACCTGACTCGCAGAGTCTGTGTCATTGACTCCAGGCCTTCTTGCCCCCTTCCCCAAGGGCAACACCCCAACATCTGAGGACCTCTGAAGACAGCTTGACCACTGTCTGTCTGGGTGGAGAGTCATAGCCTTTCATGAGCGGCTGATGTCCTAGGGACTCGGCTAACTTTATGTTGATTTAGAGAAAAAAAAGCCCTAACTTCTGAGCTCAGTGATACTGTTGGCCTTTGGCTAATCATGTCTCTGTAGAAAGCAAGTAGGGAAGAATCAGGAATAGTATATCACAGTTAAAACCGTGTAGAGTGGCAGAAAGAAGAAAGGACAGGGCCACCAGGAGGTAGTGCTGCTGTGTGCCAGGGTCTGGGCAAGCATCAGACACTTTGTGAAAGGATTCCTTGACTTCTCCGAGTCACTAAGGTCCTCTAAGTGTGCTTAGAAGAAAAGTTTTAGATGCCAGAGAAAAGGGAAACACTTCCCAGGATCCCTGAGACCATGTGAGTTTTGTTGATTGAATCTGACTTTGGCTTTTGATGTGAATATGTTTTTTGGTGGTGGTTCAGGGGCATCAGACATAAGTAATGAAGTGGGGTTGTATCTTTTCAACTCATAAAAGTCTTCCCCAGAGCCGTAAGCTGTCCTTAGAAGTTAGCCAGCTTCACGGACTACATATTAATAGGAGCATGAAAGCCTTGGAGAGACTGACTCTGGTCGTGGATGTTCGCAGAGTTAATGGGAGCTCTCATTAGCTGTACATGCTTGACCGTTTAGCTTGTTGACTTTGAGCAGTACCTCCAGTGCCTGCCTTCAGTGCAGAGTGTGTGGGTAACTGCAAATGAATTTATGCTAAAATGTTTGGCCTAGTCTATTCCTTTACCTATTATCTTGCCTGTAGTGCTTTATACAGACATCTGACATCTAACTCCGTGGAATCCTTCCAGTTCAGTCCAGTGAGAATACATTGATGTAAGTGGGGACCTGCATTTTATCTTCTTTTTAAAAATATTTTATTTGATGCATATGAGTGTTTGCTTGGATGTGTGTCTGTGCACCACATGTAGGCAGTGTACAGTGCCTAGAGAGGCCAGATGAAGGGGTCAGATTTCCTGGAGCTGGAGTTACAAGCGGCCATGAGCTGCCCTACTGGGAACCAAGCCTGTGTCCTCAGCAGGAACACCAAATGCTCTTAACCACTGAGCTGTCTCTCTGACGCCCAGCTTACTTTTAATGCCAAATCTCCTTCATTGTAAAGGTATCCGCGTGTCAGCACCGCATTCAGAGTGCATCCAGGCACTCTGTGACACACGATGGTGGTCCCAGAAGGGATTGGGGAGCAGAGGAAATATTCGTTTGCCTGGTGACATGATGGCTGTTTCAGTGTCACAGTGAAAGCCTTGGCTGATGTGGTGATGCCTCATGAGTAAACTGGCGATACTGGTCTAAAATTTGCCTGTGGTATGGAGCATATAAACATGAGGACATAGAGGGCATAATACCTAGTGCAGGTCACAAACAGCGGCTACCTGCTCGGAGAATGACTGCACTACAGATTTTAGAATATGTTTCTACTATTTATGAAAAAAAAAAAAAACACTGAAAAATACCATGTCCTATTATGCCAGCAGCTACCTCACTCTTTTGCTCCCAGAGGCCCCACCAAATGCGGACCTACGCCTCCTAGGTTTGTATAAGTGAATTCTGTGATGTTCGGGAGACAAGGGATTGATGCAAAGACACATTGCTCCAATGATCCTCCACCTTTGGGTGCTCCACGACCATAGGTTCTTTACGTCATTATACATGCTCACATATAACATTTGAGTAGTGGTCAAAAATATTAAAATTAACACACAAAATGTCTGCATGATCATTTTCTTTGAAAAGACTTGAAACGGTAGGTATCCCTTCATGAGTTTCTGAGCTTTGGTCAAGTATGGTCCAGGCACTTACCTCTGGTACTTACAGAGCTCCTCACACTCAAGAGGAAACAGTCCCAGCAGCACCATGCCCTGTATGTCAGTCTCTAGCACTGGGTGTTTCTCTTCGCAGAACCCCTGACCTCTCGAGGGCTCAGGTGTTTTGATAAACACCTCTTTCCTCCTTTTCCACATTTTTCTGCTACAGCTTGTTTTTGAGCTTCAAATGGAAGCTGAGAAATTTGTCTAGAGTTTAGCAAAAACAAACACTGAAGCTCGACAGAAAGGTTTCTCTCCAGCTTCAGAAACACAGTAACCTGGAGCGCTGGAGTTCTAGCCATGGTCTGGAGCATTTGGAAATGCACCGTGGTTATTGTATGATGTTCTTGTAGTAGCCAAACGCGGCTGATTCTACTTAAGTCCACTGACGTACCCACACTGCCCCCTGAACTTCTTCTTTTGAGGTTTCAATGAAGGCCCAAAGGGGGGAGATAGCTTGTGGTTCAGATTAGGAATTCATTAGTCCGGTATAATTCCTTAGTCCTGTGGAACTCCTTAGTCCTGTGGAACTCCTTAGTCCTGTGGAATTCCTTAGTCCTGTGGAATTGCTTAGTCCCGTGGAATTGCTTAGTCCTGTGGAATTCCTTAGTCCTGTGGAATTGCTTAGTCCCGTGGAATTCCTTAGTCCCGTGGAATTCCTTAGTCCCGTGGAACTCCTTAGTCCCGTGGAATTCCTTAGTCCCGTGGAATTCCTTAGTCCTGTGGAATTCCTTAGTCCTGTGGAATTCCTTAGTCCTGTGGAACTCCTTAGTCCTGTGGAATTCCTTAGTCCCGTGGAACTCCTTAGTCCCGTGGAATTCCTTAGTCCTGTGGAATTCCTTAGTCCTGTGGAATTCCTTAGTCCTGTGGAATTCCTTAGTCCTGTGGAATTCCTTATTCCTGTGGAATTCCTTAGTCCTGTGGAACTCCTTAGTCCTGTGGAACTCCTTAGTCCTGTGGAATTCCTTAGTCCTGTGGAATTCCTTAGTCCTGTGGAATTGCCACTGAAGGAAAGGGACACAGCCAAACATTCATGCTTCATCCAAGCAAAGCTATTTGCTCCTTTAGATTTTCATAATTGTCTTCTTAAAGTGACATTGTCTTTCTGAATGAAGCCGGCCTTGCATTCCTGAAGTGCTGTGAACAAGGTTGTGCCCACGAGGACCTTGTATTTCCTGGGGTGGAGGTTAGTCATGTTTTGTTAAAAGCTGTACTGAGGCTTCTCTTTGACGTTTAAGACTTTTATTCAAGGATTTTAAGTCTATTTTTATGTAATGGTTTGCAACCTTTGCCTCTGCCTTCTTTTAATATTGAAATTTTTTTACTACATTTATCTCTGTGTGTGTCTGTGTATGTGTGTGTTTCTGCCTGTGCATGTGTGTGTACATGTACATTCATGTGCTACAGCAGGAGTGTGGAAATTGGATGACAACTTGTAGGAATGGGTTGATTCTGTGAAGCATGAGGATCCCAGGGATCAAACACAAGACATAAAGCTTGGCAGCAAACATTCTTACTGATAGAGCTATCTTCTGGCCGTGCCTTACCCTTCTTAATGTACATTTTATTTTGTTTACATCTTATGATGCAAAGAGTAATTAGGTAAAATAACAATGATTGACAATTATTTTATTCCTAATTTTACTTGGAATATCATAATATTATTTTTTCCTTTTGTTTTCTATTTTTTCTTTTTGAGAAATTCACATGAAAGCCTGGGCTGGCCTTAAACTTACTATGTAATCACGACTGCCCTCCTGGATCTACCCACTGTCCAGGTGTGGATTTTGGATGTGTCCATCATGCGTAGTTCCTGGATTCTTTATTCTCCAGTACATAAACTTTTACTCTTACAAATAAATAAAAGCATAACACTTGGATTTCTTAATGTATAAAACTATACCAATTGATTCCATAGCACCAGAGCAATCTTGCGTCAGTGAAGTCAGTGGGCTTTTATGGGTTGCATGTCTCACCTTGTTCAGCATCTGCTTTTCCAGGACGGCTGGATACTAGCTCTGCTCACCCATTATGGCACATGGACCTGATGCTTTTCTATCAGGTCCATGAAAGGAGCTGGCAAGTTTGGCTGTGTAATGTCTAAACAATTTGCAAATTCGTGGAATACTTTTTTCTTGGCATATACAAAGACTTTGTCTGTAAAATGCTCCCCAAGGCATTATGGGTACAGTTTATCACCAGAATCTTTTTCTTTCTTTTCTTCTTGGCTTCTTTTGTTCAAATACACATATTCATAGTAGTAATTCATTTTATTTGAAAATCTTCATTATATGATATTGTTCAATGATATTCTTGCAAGACAGTCTGTAATTTTAAAGACAAGTTTTCCTGATTTTTAAATTCATTTTGTTTTGTGTCTTTTTTTTTTGTCTTGAGAATTGTCTATATTGTTTTACAAGGGACATCTTTTTGAATTTGCATTTAGAGTTCCTTGTAGTCCCACCCTGCCCATCCCCCTCTTTTCTTCTCTTTGGGTTGCCTTCCTCTCTCCTCTCTCTGGCAGATGGTTTAGCTCATTTATCTCCTTCATCTCATTTGTAGCAACGCCACTCAGAGCTGGGGATTTCCCTCTGATTATATATTTGCTTGTGTGTGTGCTTTAATTTCGTACATTCCATCCTCATTTTTGTCATTATATTTATGATAGAATGATTTTGATGTAGTTTTAAATCTGTGTTTATACAGAATGTTTAATAACTGTGAGGTTCTTGTGAAGTAATGAAAGCATTACTAAAATCTTCTCTTGCCTTTGACTTAGGAGGTTAAGCTGAAAACTGTGCCCTTGTGGTGTTTCCCATGTGGCTGGCACTTTTCCAAACATGCTGGTCATGAGGCTACTGGTCTGTTTTACATGTCGTCTTTGCTTCTGGCTCCCAGCATCCCAGAGCGCTGTCACCTCTTTCAATGTTCCCGTGTGGCCTCCTTCCACTTCACTGTGTTTTCCTCATGGGAGTCCTTGCCCTTGTCCCTCTCAACCTCTGGCTCCCCTTGTTCACACCCAGTTCTAAAGAGCTGATCCCCTTGTTCACACCCAGTTCTAAGAGCTGATCCCCTTGTTCATGCCTGGTTCTAAGTACTGATTCCCTTGTTCACATCCAGGTCTAAGCGCTGATCCCCTTGTTCACACTCAGTTCTAAGAGCTGATCCCCTTGTTCATGCCTGGTTCTAAGCATTGATCCCCTTCTTCACACCCAATTCTAAGCACTAATCCCCTAGTTCACACCCAGTTCTAAGCGCTAATTCCATTGCTGACAAATGTCCCTTGCTGGTGTCTGTCCTCCAGGTGGCACCCTCCTTGTAAGGACCTCAACTGAAGAACTGGTTGGGTACCAGCTTTTCCTTCCCATGGTCACTCCTGAGTAGCGTTCCCAGAGGCCTGCCAGTGCCTTGCTGTGGGTCTCTAGACTCTCCCAGCCTCACCCCCACATCCAATTGACAGTTTTAGCAAAGTCCATCCTGGGGTACTATCACCCAGGGTGCTATCACCTGGGGTGCTATCAAAGCCACCCAACTGTCCCTTAAGTTGATATTGAGCTATATACATTGTTTCTATTTCTCTCCTTTTCTCCCCTCTCCTTCTATCCTCTCCCGTGACTGCTGTGCTCCCAATTTACTTGGGAGATCTTTTCTTTTTCTCCTTCCTATGTAGATAGATCCATGTATGTCTCTCTTAGGGTCCTTTTCTCAGTCAGTCCCATCAGTTCAGAACTGAGATAAATTCCTTTCTAGTTCTATACATAGATCCATAACCTACTTAGACCAGTTCTGAGTCGCTCTGTCAGTCATCACCCACCACATGAGGAGGCTTCTCTGGAGAGGTCTGAGAGGGGCAGGAGCTATGGGTACAGAGATAGGAATTCAGACGGCAGTCGATCCTCTCTCCATTAGCTAAATAATGACAGGATTCTTATCCTTTAAGAGAATATTAAAAACCTAGGTAGAATCACAGTCAAATAATAGAAAATTGTTCTTTAAAATACTTTAGAATCAGAAATCATACCATCTTAGTTTCTTTTCCGACCCGCCCAGCAGGTCCTAAGTTACTCCAGGGTCTTGAGGAGGCACTATCTGAAAGACATGGGAGGAAAGAAAAACGGATGCCAAGCAGTACTCTTTGTCAAGGCATTCATTTATTGAAGCAAGTTTCATGTCTTAAATACTCCTCAGTAAGGAGCTCGGGCAGGGGGACCTGAGGAAAGTGGGGAGGATGAAGGGGGAAGGGGGAAGGGAAGGAGGGGTTCAGTAGCTAGGCAACTGAGGGGGGCAGTTTGGCAGCTAAGCAGGGCAGTTGCAAGGTCAGTGGCTAGAACACCTGCTGTTAGTGATAAGCAGCAAGCAATGAAGACACTCTCTGGTGCTTTCCAGAGCTTGAGTCTCCACGGTCAGCACGTATTGTTTTGGCTAACTTCAAGTTTTCTGTCTCAAGACTTTTACTTCAAGGCCCTGTGAGATGTGAGAAAGAAAAAGCCTGAAATGGCTCCTGACACTTTTCTATTGCCGTGAAAAGACACCATGGCATCTTAGAAAGGAAAGTGCTTCATTTGGGCTTAGAGTTTGGGGTGTTAGTGTCCACAGTGACTGAACAAGACATGACAGTAGGAACATTGAGAGCCCACATCTTGATGCACAATCAGGAGGGAGGGAGGGAGGGAGGGAAGGAGGGAGGTAGGGAGAGAGAGAGAGAGAGAGAGAGAGAGAGAGAGAGAGAGAGAAACACTGGGAATGGTGCAAGTCTTTAGAAACCTCAAAGCGCAGCCCAGGGACGCATCTCCTCCAACACAGCCACACCTCCTAACCCTTCCCATACAGCCCCACTGAGGACCAAAGTATTCAAATATATGAGCCATTATCACTCAAATGACCATGATACCTATTAAAACGTTTAAATCAAAATGAAGAGAAATGCCTCTTTTTTAAATAAGATAACGAAACCCCATTTTCCTGTTGTTTTACATCATAACAGAAGGAAACATTTCCTCTAGGCCCTAGTTTTGCAACCCCTACGCTAGAGACAAAAAGTCACTTTGAGTTCAGCCCTGGGCTGATTTTCAGCTACTGAAGTCTCTTTCCCTTTGATCTCATCTTAACTTCAGCCACATTTCCCAGCATTACAGCTTGTTTGATTGCATTTGTTCCAATTTTGACCATTTATCATCTGCCTTCCTGTTGTCAACATCCGCAAATATCTTTGATGCTATCTTTAAAAGGGTCAATTTTGTGATTCATTTTTGTCTTAGTTTTAGTAAAGGGGACCTAATTAGTTACAAATCTCCCTTTGTGAGTTGCCAGAAAACAGCTCTCGTACGGTAACAGATCTTTTCAAAGAAGATGCCTCTCAGGGGGGAAAAATCATAAAAAACTCAACTTATTCTCAGTTTACCTTTGTAATTTCTTTGATGATGCATTTGGAGGTGAGGGAGATGAAGTTAGAATAGCCAGGTCATCCTTACTGAAGTGCACTGCGTTCTAAACTGTAGTTGAGCATGCTAGCAGGTGGTTGTGTTACTTAAACTGCCCACACTCCAAAAAAACCAGTCTCTGAATGGGCCGAAGTGGGGTATCAGCTGGCTGTCTGGTGTTGGTTGTTCAATGGGAGTGCACCTGGAAAAATCGGTTTTGGGTAAAAGTATTAGGATAGAGATCATGGTGTTATTGAGTAACAGAAATATTTAAGAGCAAATTTAAGAGCAAAAGGTTTATCTCTTTATTATATATATATATATAGAAAGAGAGAGAGAGACAGAGAGAGAGAGAGAGAGAGAGAGAGAGAGAGAGAGAGAGAGCTAGAAAAGATTATGTTGAGTGAAGTAACCTAGACCCAGAAAGACAAGCACCACCTGTTCCCCCTATCCGAGCCTTCTAGCTCCAAACCTTCAGAAGAGGCACCATATCCTGGAGCAACCATGAGGGCCCGGAAAGTCCAAAGGGCCACGGTAGTGCGGAGAGTAGTAGGGCATAAGAGGCGCAAACAGGAAATGGGGAGGGAAATGAAAGATAACGGAGGAGAGGGAAATACATTTTAAAGATAATTTAAAAAGACATAGAAATCAATATTCATAAAAAAATTTATAGCTAAAATTACCTAACAAAACCTAAGTACTGGGCATGACAAACCTTTTTAAGTCTTGCTAGTCAGAAGAATCCAAGAGACTCTCAAAAACTTATAGGCCATTGGTTGCTTCCCCAAAGTTAAAGGTAGGTGCCTATTGCTGAGACACCACATACATTCATTAGACAGAGGCCTCAGAGAATCTGAGCTGACACTGACTTGAAAGTCTTCCCTGCTAGTTCTCCTGTGGGCATTCTCAAAAGCTCCTGCAAGCCTTTCGTTTGTTTGACTGAATATATATTCAATCGTCAGAATGAGCAACTGGATGAGAAGCTGGATAAAGACTCACTCAGAAATGCATCCAAGGTGTTATGGAGCTGAGAACAGAGACTAGACTTCTTGACAATAGAATTTGTGTGGACTGCAAAGGATGGTGGAGTATGATTTGTCTGGGCCTGAGGTGAGAGAGGTCTAGTCTAGATATATCTCATCTCTGCATCGTGTACTGAAAATCTCTCTCTTATGCATTCTGCCCTACACGTCTGCTTTATTAACGACAGTTAAGTTCCTTAAAAATTGTTAAAATCTGAGTTAAGTTCCCATTTGTCAATTCATACACGAAGACCTCAGAAACAGGACCAAATGCCTTCTTTTCTCTTCCTGAGGTAAAAGTATTGAAGTGTCTTCCTATACTTCCAGCCAGGGTTAAAGCAGACTCTAACTTTGGCTTCTCTCTGACCACACCAGTTACCTTCCCTACAAACACAAAATAAAGGCAGCCTCCTAAATCTTCTGCCATCTTCTAAGAGGTACAGAGGCACCAGCCGTCTTCAAAAGTATCTGTTGACTTCCTGAGGTGACTGCAATAATGTACCACAAACTGGCCATCTTAGGAAATAGAAACCCTTTGCTATTTTGGAGGACAGAAGCCTGACACAAAGGTGCCCATGGGGCTCCACTCCTCCCTGAGACTCCATTGAGCATTCTTCCTGGTGCCCGTGGGGCTCCACTCCCTCCTGAGACTCCAGTGAGCATCCTTCCTGGTGCCCGTGGGGCTCCACTCCTCCCTGAGACTCCAGTGAGTATCATTCCCGGTGCCCGTGGGGCTCCACTCCTCCCTGAGACTCCAGTGAGCATCCTTCCTGGTGCCCGTGGGGCTCCACTCCCTCCTAAGACTCCAGTGAGCATCCTTCCTGGTGCCCGTGGGGCTCCACTCCCTCCTGAGACTCCAGTGAGCATCCTTCCTGGCTCTTCCAGCATCAGGAACTCTGCCTCTGCTTCCACTTGGCCCTACCTTGAACTTTCCTGTGCGAGGATGCTGTGACTACCTGAAAATCCCTGATGCCCTGCCACCTGTGATCACCAACTTGATCCCTTTTGCAAATGTACCATCTGCCAGCAGCTCTGAGGATTAGGCAATTAGATACCCAGAGGGCATCTATCCGGTGCCTATGACTTCTAATCTTCACAGGACTGGGCTTCCTGCCTTGACTGTGGAGAGTAAGCATGCAATAGGAGAGTAGTATTAGCTGGCTTTGAGTCGTCTCAGTTCAAGTCTACGGTGCAGGGGGCCGAAGGTGGTGCCTGATGTTGGCGATGACTTCCTGTCCATCCTGCATTGTCAGCCCAGGATGCTTTGCTTAGGAGGATGAGTGCCCAGGCAACACGGGCAAAGCTGTGACAGACTCCTCAACCTCCCCTGTATTCAGTGAGCAGCTCACGGAGCACCCCAGCCTTCTTCACCTCCCCCTCTCCATATTTGAATTCAGCAACAGGAAGACTGGTCAAGAGATACATATCAACGCTTTTAATTAAAAATGAAGCCAATACTTTTTTTTTTTCCTGACAGAAATTAAGGCTGTCTTTGTAAGTTTGACAGTGGTGGCTCATTTGGCTAATTAGAAATCATGGGCTAAGTTGTGTCTTTAATTTTAATAAGACTGTATTGAAAGTGCCTCTTGGGACAAAATCACTTTAGAGTCACTGTATTGCTTATATCCAGAGATGGATGTATGTTTGAGAGTGCATAAAAATACCACCTTTACAGTATACAACAGACAATGTATATAGCCAAACTTTACAGTATACAACAATCTATATAGCCAAACTTTACAGTATACAACAATGTATATAATCAAACTTTATAGTATACAACAGACAATGTAATAGCCAACTTCTCATTGGGGGTGTCCTTGGAAAATCATAGCCTTTGTACCCCTTTTATTCTTTACCAATTGTTCAAAGATCTGTTTATTTTTATTTTATTTGTTTGTATGAATGTGTGTGTGTGTGTGTGTGTGTGCACTGAGTGTGTTCCTGGAGCTCCTGGAGCCAGGAGAAGGTCTTCAAGCCTCTAAAACTGTAATTACAACAGTGGTGGGTACTGGGAACCTGACCTGAGGCCTCTGTTGCACTCTGGAACTCAGAGCCTCTGTGGCTCTATGCACAAGGTCTGCATGCTGCTGCGTTCTTCAGCACACAGCATTCTAGATGGGAACAGAGTTCATGGGCCCCGCCCTTCCCTGAGGATGGATATGCAGAACATGGTTGATGGAGGACAGGCAGAGAGATTACTTTCTTCAGTAACATAACCACAATAAGACATTCACACTGATGTAAATAAACTCTCAGCCACAGTCCTGTAAACAACCCCAATGGAGCTCTCTGCGTCACAAAACAAAACAAATACACAATAAAGCCACGAAAGTAAAAGTGGGGCTAGTTGGGAAGAGTTGGGGTCCTCAGGAGTGGGAGGGGCACAAGAGGGAGTGGTGAGAGTCTGGGCATATGATTGAAATACAGCTTTGCAGGTGTGCACAAAAATATCATAATGAAACACATTACTGCATTTAATTGATATGCTAATAGAGCATTAAAAAGCTATTACACTGTAATATATTTTACAACACTTGATTTTCCTGACTGTTTAGGGTAAACTAAACAATGCAAGGAGCACTTCAACAGTGTCATCTGGTAAGTTGGATAAACACTTTGAATGATATTATTTTTATCAGAAAATGCTTTTTAAATAGGGCAACAAACCTGTTGTGAGTTGAGCTGATCCTATTTTTTTTTCCCCACAAACATAGAGTCGTATTTTTAGTTGATTCACAATAATTTTGAAGCTGGCTTGCTGAGTGATTGCATCATACAACTTAGAGGAATGTTGATGAATTGAGTATAGGTTACCTTAACAGATACTGGTTTCCTCCCATGTCTTCCTTTACACACACATAGCTTTTCAACACTTAAAATAAATGCTAATAAAATCACTGCTGCCTCCTAGCTCATTCCTATGGTGTGCAAGACGATCGCTCCGTCTGAGGGTCTGTGAGCCACTGGGAAGGCTCCTCTTCTTAAGAGATAAGCTTGCTGGGCTTTATTTCTATTGAAACACACACACATACACACAATATATATATATATATATAAAATATATAACTTTATATATTATATACACGATATATATACACAATATACTATATAATGTATTATTTTTGCAGTCCATTTATTACATTTGTGAAATTATAATGACTCCAAAGACACATTTAATTTTTATAACTCTTGACAGAGGGCATTTTAAAATGATGTTTTACACACACGCTCACACACACAAACACACACACATCTTTATTCAAGAGGTATATAATAGAACAACCAATAAGACCCCATCATGAAAAGTGTATCACATTGTGATACAGTCTGTGGTGAAAGCATGCAAGCAGCAAAAGCAATGCTGCCCAGCATTTCTGGAGGTCAGAAAAAGAGTTGTGCTAAAGACAGACAGAGTTGGATGGGCTATGCTGGGTGTTAACACCCTACGGCAGGAGTTTTCTCTTTGAGCTGTTTCAGAATCACCTAGGTAGGTAAAGACATTGATTGTAGATGCTAGGCAGGAAGGCAGGTAGATAGAAGACAGCTGGGGTAGCAGAGTCAGTGCCCTCAAGAGTGGCTCTGGAATGGTCTCTGGGATCATCTCCGCTGATCAAGAACCTTTAATTGCCTGTGCGATCCATCAGGCTGATGCTAACACAGTGATGGAGAAAGTCACCTTTGCTGACTTTTTTCTTGTTGGGGTCTGGCTAAGAGACTGCCGTTCAGTACCAAAGAGGCCCGTACCTGCACCAGCACTGGCGGACTTTGAAGAGGCCTAATTTCTCCTGTGGGTGTTTTGTTTTAGTTTTGAGATGGAGTTGTAGTGCCTGCGAGGCTGATACTCAACTCTACAGACCAAGCTTGCCTCACCTTGATCTCTTGCCTGTCTCGCAAGTGCTGGATTACTGGTGTGCTCTGCCATGCCGTTACAGTTGGGTTCTTCTTGCCTGCTTTGTGACTACAGAAAGTTTCAGAGAATGTGAGAGAGTCTTGATTTAGCTCCTAGTGCTGGGAGAGACATTGTCACAAGTCGTGCATGGACTTCTGCCCGTCCCTGTGCACAGATGTGCACACCCCTGACAAGTGAGCTGGGGGTAGCATGGTCACAGGGAGCAGGACAATAGAACGAAGAAGGAAAAATATGCCCGCGCTAGGATCCTTAGCCCTTCATCTGAGCACTGCCTGGCCCTTCTTCCTATTCAGCAGCAGCAATCCATCAACCTGCTAGTTCTGGGGGCAGGGAAAGGGATGGAGAAAGTCATGGGAGCAAATGGTAAACATTACTCACAAGTTAGCAATACATCCAGAGCCAGTTAGAAGTGCCTGTGTTCCCCGTTTTGCTCACGGGACTGTTGATAAAACTTCAGTATGAATACCACAATCACCAGTAAATTTGGTAAGGCCTATGAACATTCATATTTTTAAAACTAATTTTGCTATGGTTGCTATCATTGCATCTTAACCTGCTAGGTTCTGAGTGATGGCCAGATACGCTAGATTCTGTGGGCAGACTCAGCTGACCACATCCAGTAGATTCTGTGCATTCTACTTTGTAGTGGCATTTCAATTGTATTTTAATATGTAAAGACTGCCTGAAGATCTGAGAGGAAAACAGTCCCACTAGTCAGTCTTGCAGGTCAGATTACGGTAACACATATCTTTAATCCCAGTAGCCACAGTGACATGCGCCTTTAATCCCAGTAACCAACCTAGTTGCCATAGAAATCGGGTGGTGCCTGCCTTTAAACCCAGCAGTGCTTTCCTTAAACCCCAGCTGCATAGAGGAATGTAAGACGGGGCGAGGCAGCTCGCAGGGACAGTCTCATTCTGAGATTCCTGGAGGCAGCATCACCATTTTAGACTGAGGCCGAGGTTGAGAGCCGGTGACTGGTTGTTTTGCTTTTCAGATCTTCAGGATGAACCCCAAATTCTCTGAGTTTTTATTAATCATAATTCACTATTTAAAGTACATCATATGATAAATTACTCTTAATTAGAATATGTAATGTGTATTAGGGCATATATTTGAATTATATATCAATAACTCAAATCATCATCCTTCTATTGATCAAAGAAACATCGTAATTTTGAATACTGGGTGGAAGTTCTGCGTGTGCTTAAACAAACACAGAAAGTGATGAGATGTTTTAAGTACATATAGCTTTGTTACTCCACTATTAAGGCAATGAATGTTTATTTGGAGGATAATAACCAGAATAGGACATTTAAGGAGAAATAAATATAATTCACCAACACAGTTAACCAAGACACTGTTACTACTCAGTATTTTCCTCCTCGGCTTCCTTTCTATCCTCACTTCCTGTATACTGAGTGGGTTTCCATGTGATTGCAATTGGTCTGACATGTGCTCCTTCAAAATCTGGTCTTAGAAACTCACCGTTGTGTGATGAGGACTTCCCTATCATGTTACTATTTTCAGAAAGCAGGTTTTAGCTGTTACAGTCTCTGTCTCTGGATAAAATAATTTATCTGCACAGTGTTCCTTTCTGTGGTCTTTTCTTCCTCTGCCTTCCCTTGCCTGTTTTCCAGCTTACCCTTGCCCTCTCACTGCCCCCATTTCTTAATGTGTGTGTGTGTGTATTTGTCTATGTGTGTGTGTGTGTCTCTGTGTGTGTGTCTATATGTGTGTGTGTCTATATGTATGTCTGTCTGTGTGTGTCTTTGTGTGTGTCTGTGTGTATGTGTCTGTATGTGTGTGTCTATATGTGTGTGTATTTGTCTGTCTGTGTGTGTCTCTGTGTGTGTTGTCTGTGTGTATGTGTCTGTATGTGTGTGTGTCTATATGTGTGTCTGTGTGGTTTTTTGAAACAAGATATCTCTGAGTAACAGTCCTGGCATCTGCCTTGGAGATGAACTCATAGAGATCTACCTGCCTCTGGCTCCTGAGTGCTAGGATTAAAGACATGTGCCCCCTGACTTCTTAATATTTTTCTATTTGATATTTCATATTGTATATTTCAATCATGTTTTCCCCTCCCCTAACTCCTCCCAGATCCTACCAACCTCCTCCCTACCCAACTTCATGTGCCCTCTCTTCCTCTCTAAAACATAAAACAAAACAAACAAAAAATCCAAATGACCCTCTCTGCAAAATCCATGAAATTCATTTTGTGTTGGAGTTTGCCCTGAGGTGTGATTGATATGCCTAGTGACACTCCATTCGAGAAAACTGGTTTTCCCCTTCCCAGCAGGTATCAGTTGCAAATAGTTTCTAAGTTAGGGATGGGACCTTGTGGCAAAAACCCTTCTTGTGCTGGGATTCTCTGGTTTGAACCTATCTGGGTCTTGAATGTACTGCCGGTCTCTGTGAGTTCTTGTGTACCTCAGTCCACCTGTGTCTGTAGAACACTGTCTGCTTCAAGTCATCCACCACCTCTGCCTCTTGGAATCTCTCCAGGTCCTTTTCCACATAGATCCCTGAGCTGGAAAGAGGGAGCTGATAAAGACACCCGTTGAGGACCGGGTGCTCCCCAGGGTCTCCCTCTCTGTACACTGCTTGTTTGTGAGTCTGCATTAATCCTACAACAAGAAGGAAAGAACCCTCCCTTTCTCTTTCCTCGTTTTCTTGTAAATAAAGCTGTTCTGAGCATCAGACTACAGGCCTTGAGTGCAGTTAAACAGGACAGCCCATTTCAGGGGCACACCAGGATCCAGTTCTCTGTGAGATCCAATGGGCACTCCATCTGGGGATCCAGACCCCATCGATCCCATCCTTACTACCAAGTCAACATTTCTTCTTCAAGAATAATAACCTTTTCAACAGCGATACTTTCCCCCATGGCAACAGTTTTGTACTGTTAGTGACATACTAGCATTCAGTGGCTTTGAAGGGACTGAGGGGTAAAGGACCAACTAGAAATCAAATAACCGGTTGGACAAATTTATTCACTTGCAGCTTAAATGGTTGAGTCAAAATTATGCTTATGGGCCCGCGGGACTTGCCTATGAGACCGAATGCTGCTTTCTTCTGTATGTAAGCAGATACGTCGCTGAAGCCATTTCTCAAGCAATCTTCTCTGGGCACTGTGCAGTGAGCACATTCTCTCCTGGAATACATTATCTGATCAGGCAAGATCTGGCTGTATATGTGCAGAAACCATCCAAGGTCCTGAGCTGTTTGATGAATATATAAGATCATTATCCTGCTTAAACCAGGACATGATTTTAGATACAGGCTACAGACAGTTTGTGGGTCTGCATGCTTGGTTTCCTAAACATATTTTGTCTGGTTCGTTTTTTACAAGCATACTCATAATACAGCAAATATAGTGAAATGTTGCATAGACAGTTATAATAGCCTATATTGTATATAAAATATAGCATTGCTTTTTATAAATATTGATGATATCTTATAAATATTTATGTACATTTCTACAAATACATAAATATAAGTCATGTCGGATATATAGCTCTCCAAGTTTGTCCCCTTAACATAATTCCTGTCTAGATAAGATATCTGTTTTGTGGCCAGTTGATCTATTTCGAAGCAAAGTCCTTGCTTTTCTTGCATTCTCATCTGCAGTTGTTTAAGATGGCTAAACTGCTCCCCAGCACGTTCATGAGCGAGGGAGCCATCTGGTTAGTCTCCATGCTCCCGGGGCTGGGCCTGTCAACTTCACCCTGCTGCCTCTGTCTCTGAGATGCCCTTTCTGATCTCAGAGTTGTGAATATTCCCTGTGAAGTCACTCTGCATCCCACGGCTACTCACTGGTTTTGCCTGTCCTGCTGCCCTTTCTGAGCCACAGCAAACCCCTGTTTTCCTAGAACGGGAGGGAGATGTCTGCAAGGCACCCCAATTAGCTGAGGGGGCCTTGAATTCTGGCTGTAGTAGGTTACATCTAAGTCGGGGCAGAAGTCGGCTATGATCAATTAGTAATGCCTGCCACAGGCAGTGACTAGGGGTATATTGACACGCATGCAAAGAATCTTACATGTTACATTGCTAACATGGGTCACTTTCTAGAGGATCAGGTAAATTGCCCTGGCTGCTTTCTTGAGCATTTGGCTGGGTTTCTGGTATATAGATAAACCCACCCATCTGTCCCAGGACACCAGCTACATGGAAGGTTATATCTACCAGCAAAACTTCTAAAACATTGGCTATTGATAATCTTTACTGACATACATACATATATATGTATGCACGCACACACATATGACTAGGGGCAATATCATATCACATTCTTAGGATCGTCTATGCATGGGATTTGAATCACATGTTCACTAACTTTGCACAAAGCTGGGTATATGCAGAACATGCCATTTCGCCTGCTTGAAGACTCCATAGGAGATGAAAATACATAAGATTATTATGTTCATTAAAATGTTGCATTATTAGACTATACGTTGCATTAGGATATTCCACTGGTGATTTTCAGGAGAGGAACCAATCTTTTGTACTGAATAGTAGAGAATGAGCAAAGGGCAAAGAAGTCTTCTAACAGCATGACAAGGGCGCGTGTGCCCATGTGTTGACTGCATCATGGCACGTTTTCAGCTTGATGGGCTGGCATACCCTAGTAATTTCACTGCTTAGGGGACTTAGGCAGAATAAGTTGATGTCACCTTAGGTGGCACAGAGAGACCTTGTCTCAAATGACAATAACAGAAGAAGAGAAAATTGAAAAGATATCATGTTTCTAAGGCTCAGAATTCAGCTTCTTGCTGCCTTTTTCCTAGGAGTCATGGTGAATTTAGATGCCAATATGAATTATAGAATGTTATTTTTCTAGTACATAAGGCAGAACTTATTAGAACCCCTGAGGCTTCCGGAAGATGTAGAACACAATGCTGGCTCCAATGCCGACTCCTGGGGGCACTACCAAGTGAGGCAGGCATTTTAGACCACCTGAAATTGTCACCGAAGCAGCTTTGATCTAGTTTGACTTCCGAGAGAGTCAGCTGATGTTCTGTCTGAAGGAGGCAGGCTCCAGCCAAGCTTAGTCCTTGTCTGTTCTCTGTCTAATGTCAGCTACGTGGCCTGTCCTGAATTTTCCACAGCAGATGGGCATATTCTTTGCTTCACCAGGGTCATATGGTATGACAAAGGGGATGAGATGACCTTGGCTCTGAGACATGCCAGAGGATGCTGGCTGGCCCTTCTTCCATCCCCACTGACCACACGGATTGCACAAAGTAAAATTACCTTGGGTTCTGTGAGAGCGGCTTCTCACACTCCAGGGGAACTTCTGGCAAGCATTCTGTGTCCCTAATGCCTGGAGAAGCATAAAGCCGCTGCTTAGCTTGACAGCAAAGCCTGCTTTGCCAGTTCAGCACTGTCAGCAATAAATTTAATGTTTTGTACATAATCTGCCTGACCCTCGGCTATCTCTCGGTTCTTCCCCAGTTTTGGCAAGGAAAAACAGGGCTAGATGTTAGCCTACAAAAATCGTAAACTTTTGCAGCACAGCCTCTCACTTAATGTGTGCTTGAGCTAGACATTAATTCAGTTCTGTTCCCACGACTGTCCCAGATATTCCAATCTCACTGCAGATAAAGAACAAAGAACAAAGAATCAGTTCCATCTTTAGAGGGTTCATAGCTTGGAGAAGACACTGGTAATTAAAAATAAAATCAGAGGAGCCTGTGCTAGGGGCTTGAGAAGAGCAGAAATGTAGGTGTGCCAAGGGCTTTCGATAGCACGTGACCACAAGCCCCATGACTAAAGATTCAGCTTTTTGCTGCTGGAGTTTGGAGCAAGCTGAGATTTAGCAATTCAAAGGGGTTTTCAGTCCCTCCTGTGCCATCCTTTGCAAAACACTCAGGGTAGGAGGGCAAACAGTTCCATTCCAGAGGAATCCAGGGTAGAAAAAGGGAGGGTTCCTCATCCTTCCTGTAAGGGGTGGGCTTATCTGAGCAGAGGACCTGAATCCCCCAAGATGGCCTCCTCAGATCAGAAATCTGAGGGAAAGAGCTGTCAGGCAGAAGCAACAGTCCTGAGGTAACCAGCTGGGGAAGAGCCTCGTGTGTGGGGTTTCTGTGTGGCTATTTTTTCTTGTTTTTGTTTTTAGGAAATATTCTTGAGCGGAGTGTGGGTTATAGAGGGAAGAGAGATGAGGGGTCACAGACAATACTAAAGCTGGGTTTCCTCACTACCCTCTAACTAATATGAAGTTATGAAGGACTTAAAAGCAGTTTTTATGACCTACTTTAAATTTCACTAGATTTTAACTTTCAGAACAATCTTGAATTTACAGGCCAACTCGGAAAGTCCCGCTAAGGACTCTCATATTCTATGCTGCTGTTTCTCCCCACTGTGCACACCGTACACTGATCTGATAGATGTCTCTGTTGCATTAATGAACTAATCCTGATGTGTATATTCATTAAAATTCACACTTTACTCAGCGTTTCCATTTTGTATACCTAGTGCCGTTTTTACGTCCCAAATATTGCAGGATGCCACATGACATTTAATTGTCATTTTTCCTCCTCTCCTCTTCTCTCTGACAGTATCTTGGCTGGGCATTAGGAAAATGATGAAACTAATAAACCATTGTCATCCCTTCAGGTCAAGGGTGCATAGTCCCAACAGGACTGTTTGGCTGTTGGTGCTGCGCAGCCTCCTGACTGAATTAGGTTTGGGCTTTTTACACCTCTCTAAACTTACGCTCCCCTCCCCCATTCTTTCTAGAGTTCTGGTTTGGGAAGGTTGTCAGTGTGCACAACCACAGTTCTCTTGTGGGATGCGTGCTCCCGTTCCTCAAGGCAAGAATCTCTACATGGACTAGGTGTATGTTTTAAATTTTATTTTATTTGTTGGGGGGACAAGCACCTGCACATGCCACGGCACCCATGTGGAGGTCAGAGGACCATTTTTGAGAGTTGCTTTATTCCTTTTCTTTCACCTGGGATGGAACGCAGGCTTCCAGTCTTGATAGCAAACACCTTGAGCTGCTGAGGCAGCAGCTGGCTTGTCTGTTCCTACATGGGAGCTGTCTCTTCTTCCCATCTGGAGGCTTATTTAATGGCTTTTCTACATGGATCCAGACCCCCAGATACTGGTTTCATGCAGTTTTGTTTGCTCTCATTTCCACTTGTCTTTGAGAACTCTTTCAGCGGATGCAATGTTTAAGAACTACTTTCAGCTGAGAACTCTTCCTGCGGCCCTTGAGTCCCATTGACAGACTTCGATCCACGTGAATTTTTCCTTTCCCTATTTCCCTCCTGCCAGGGTCATGGATGTGCCTGGCTCCTCTCGTGTGTCTTCTAACCCATCCTAGAACTGTTCATTTCCCCCAGGAGTCTCAGTTGTCTTTGTAGGGTGACAGCCAAAGATCTGGATGCTGACTATACTCCTTGCTGCAGGGGTATTGTTTCTTTCAGGTTTCCAGCCAATAAAGCAAAGAATAGGGACACAGGCCAACCCCACTATCTGTGACTGTTTAGACATATAACAACTAACACATGAATTAAGCTAACTTAACTACAACTTTATACTGGTGTTTATAGCTAACTCACTATGACACAGACCATTCTAGATGTCTCCCGCTTCTTGTTTGCAAAGTCTCATTCCTTCAGTGTGTTCAATTTTAGTGGTGTGTGTGTGTGTGTGTGCATGTGCATGCATGCTTGTGTGTGTGCATGTGTGTGTTTATTAGTCTCACCATCACTAACATACTGCTCTGCTTGAGTTCCATGTTTGTATGCAGTCCCTTTTATCTTTATTTCTGCAGAGTTTCCTCCTCTCCAGCACCATGTAATCCAGAGCTCTCTCACTCTCTTCTAGGATGTCTTTTGCTGTGCTGGTTTCACAGTTACCCCGTTTAGTTGAAAGTTTAATTCTTCCTTGGCATGTCCCAACTTCTTCAATCATTTTGGAGTTTGCATGCACCAAGGTTGATTCCTTGATCTCTAGGGATTTTGACAGTTGCACAATGTTCTGTATTTTCCTTTAGTGGCACACAGAACACTGACTGCTCCGCGTTGTCTATTATGCCTCATGCTTTCCTCTTGACCACAAATAACCACTGATAACCATCTTCATTGGTTTTGCCGTTTTAAAAACGCTACACCGTATTTGGTACGACACAGGACATAACCTTCTAAGAATGGCCTCTTTCAGTGTCGGTGTGGACTTGTGTTCCTCACACCTCTTTCTGTGGCTGATAGCTCATTATATTTTGCTCCTGAATAGTATTCCATGGTACAGGCATATCACAGTTTATGATCTCACTCATTAAATGGTCTATTACTTTTAGTTTGGATGATTATGAATGAAGTTGGTAAAACATCCACACCCATGTTTTTGCACGGACACGCATTCTAACACATGGGATACGTGTCTCTAAGTAGCACTGCGGGATCACATGAGATCATGGTTTGAAAGAGATCGCCAGTTGTTTTCCGAGGATCTTACAGCATCTTGTATTCCCATGAGGACTGGTTACAAGTGGCTATGGTTCCCCATTTGAAGGGTTGGTATTATAAGTCTTTTTGATGTTAGCCATCTGGTGGGTGAGAATGACATTGGTCTATCTTTGGTGAAATATGGCCCAATTTGCTCAGGGTTAAGACAAAATTTTTATTTTTTTATTGTTTAGTTTTAAGAGTTCTCTGAACATTTTGGATACAGCCACTTGTGTCATATGTTCAAATGCTTTTAATGTATATAGCTATTGCTTTATTATTTAAACTGTGTTTAATATTTAAAACATCTGGTCCATAGGTTCTTCATTATTATGCCACTTTATGCATTTGTGAAAAACTGAAATGTTTTATAGTGTCTACTTAATTCAAGATTAAATGGCATGAAAGCATTGGTCATGGCCCTCCAGTAGAAACTGACAGTGGGCGTGTAAAATGCAGCAGTTTTCATAAGTGCATACATTTTGGCACACATGGGCAGAGTTTTGGGGAGCATGGCTGCCCCATCACTTGTTAAGTGTTGTTTCGCAGATCTCTACTGACAGGGCACAGTAAGAGGACCACAAGGGGACTGGAAAGGAATCTTGCGAGCTGCCTTCTCTACCTGCCTGAGCACCCTTCCCCAAAGCGAGACGAAGACTGAAAGAAGCAACCATCTCGCGACACTAGGGTTCTGTAGCTCCCCTCCCCCTTTAAAAAATCCCAGAGAAGCTCATCAAGATCTTTGAATGGATCATTTTTAATTTCTAGTCATAAGAAATAAAAGTTTCTTGAGATGAATCACATTTTATGTCTCCCTGGATCTGAGCGTGTATAGATACAACAGTGCACCGAGCAGGGTTTTACCAAGAAAGAGCACACAGGTTTGACAGTGCTTGCAAGATTGCGGTTGTGAGCAGAGAGCTGCATAAACACAGCAGCTGGGAAGAACCATAACACCTGACACATCTGCTGTGTCTCCAGTTCTTTCTTCTCCACATACAGTTAGATTGTAAGCAATTTAAATTTACGCTGTAGAGTCACAGTCTCCTAGCACGGACTGGCGAGGTACACTGTAATGCTGACTAAATGCGCATCTGTTTTGATGTATGTTTCTGTGTTGGGGAGAGGGCTCATGTGGGTAAAGTGTTTGCCACTTGAGCGTGAAGACTAGCATTCAGGTCCCCACCACCTCCACAGAAGCTGAGCATGGGAGTGGGCCCCTCCAAGGCCAGTGCTGGGGAGGAAAAGGCAGGCAGGTCCCTGGAGCTCACTGATTAGACAGACAGCCGAGACCAACTGGTGACCCTCGGTCTCTGTGAGAGGCTCCGTTTCAAAAGCAAAGATGCAAAGTGGTGGCACCTGATGCCAACCTCTGACCTCCGCACATGTACCTGGGCAAGTGTACTCACACCCCTCACACAAATAAATAAAATAAATGAATGTGTGTCTCAAGTTTATAACACAGCACATGGTAAATAAATATAAAATATTTGTGGACACAAAGACAGCAAATACATCATGCCTTGAATTTACTCATAACCTTCAGAGCAAAGCTGAGGCGCAATTGCTCCTGACGTGTTTCCCCTGAGAGCGCACCTGCCACCCACATGAAACCACACTTTTCATTCATTTTCTGAAGTCTGTACCCTGCATTGATCTTTCCCATGTGGTACAGGCTCCAGTGTCTGTAGGTGGAGACTGTTAGTTTGTTTCCCGGCCGCCCAGACCCTAAATAACCACACAGAAACTATATTAATTACAACACTACTTGGCCCCTTAGCTCAAGATTCTTATGAACTAACTCTTACATCTTGAATTAACCCATTTTTATTATTTTGTGTTTTAATACATGACTTGTGGTTTCTGGGCAGGTGTCTTTCTCCTTCTGCAGCTACATGGTGTCTCCCTAACTCCACCTTCTTTTCTCCTCTACCTCTGCTTAGAATTCCTGCCTTGCTCTATTCTGCCCTGCCAAAGGCCCAAAGCAGCTTCTTTATTAACCAATGGTAACAAAGCACATCCACAGCATCCAGAGAGGAGTTCCACATCAAGTGTCCTTGGACTTGACTTGCCGTCTATAGCTCCAAACCATGTGTTATTTCACTTCTTCAAGTGTCTCACTCTTAGAAGAGGGCACAGGGAAATTTGCTTCATGACCTCATGAATGGGCGGTTTTGTGATGAGTTCATTTTTATTACACTTCTGTGTAATGTTAGGTTTTGTTCACTTATTTGAACCTATATTTTCTATCCGTAAACAGTGCTCACCTTCTCTGTCTTCTATCGTCTGATAACCGCCAAGTGCCGCTGTACCCTCACGGCCCTTTATTAGTCTGAAATATCGTAAATATTCATGGAGTCCCTTTGTAGATGCTAGAGATACCTCTGTTGTAATAAGAGCGGTCGGGCTTTGTTTCGCCACCCGGCTGTCCGCACGACTAGCTTATGCCCTGAAATAATTACACGGAAACTGTATTCTTTTAAACACTGTCTGGCCCATTAGTTCCGGCCTCTTATTGGCTAGCTCTTACATATTGATCTAACCCATTTCTAATATTCTGTGTAGTACCATGAGCTGGCTTACCAGGAAAGATCTTAACCTGTGTCTGTCTGGAGTGAGAGAATCATGGCGACTCCTGACTTGGCTTTTTTTTCCCAGCATTCTCTCTGTTTACTCCGCCCACCTAAGGGCTGGCCTATAAATGGGCCTAGGCAGTTTCTTTATTATTTAACCAATGACCTTCCTCCATCATACCTCCACCTGGAAGAGACTGTGGCATTTTAGAGGCAGCTCTGAGCTTTATGGCTACCTCCACTCCGCACATCAGCCAGCCATCTGTTGATAGGTCAGCCGTAGCCACGGCTGTGTTAACTGTTTCTCAGCCATGCTCTTCTACTTCCAGTTAAAGTGCCTGTGTCGATAAATAAGACCTTCCAAAAAGAGAGAACACCCCTTACTAAAACAAATGAAAATCTGAAAAGCCATTTTTGTAGTTCTTTTCCTAACTTGTGACCTGCCTGGAAATAAAGAACATAAAAAATTCACTATGTCTCTGTTACATAATTTTCCAGAATCCAATTAAACACCCAATTGATTAGTGAGCATAAAATGCATGTACATAATAATACTTCTGCTTAAAGTAGGTTGGAGGAGGAGGATGGGGCTCACACTTGTATTTCAAAAATGGGACAGCATTATAATCACGAAGAGCTCATTTATTTAAAGTTACGCATTATCCCAATGGAAAATGAGAGAAATTTCTTCTCTGCTACTGTCATCTTTTATGCTTTATATTAATTTCCTTATATTTATTTAAAAGTGAATTTTCAATGTTTATGTAAAAGCGCTCCTACACATGCAGGGCCGTGTGGTATATAGGTACTTAGCAAATATGAAGTAATTTAATTATCAGTCCTATAGTAAGGCTGTTATTCCACCCATTCTGCAGACACGAGAACTGAGGACTGGACTCCAGTCAGTGTGGCCCACAGTTTGTGGTCCTGCCCAGTACACTAGCGTCTCATCAGCACTTACAGCCCTGGGTTTATCGGCTTCCGGGATGAGGCGGGCTATGACGCAAGCACCGCATCCCAGTCCCACGCTGTGTCTGTCTTTACTAACTATGAATGGAAGGCAGTAGTGAGCGAAGT
Organism: Chionomys nivalis; assembly: GCF_950005125.1. Lineage (NCBI taxonomy): Eukaryota > Metazoa > Chordata > Mammalia > Rodentia > Cricetidae > Chionomys > Chionomys nivalis. The sequence continues at coordinate 6,562,943 of NC_080100.1, read as the reverse complement.
ATGATCCCAGAACAGGCCACGCCCTCCTCAGGACGGTGACGGCCAAGGGGCTGCTGTGCTGAAGAACACATTACCATACTTGGCAGAAAGGAATTTGCAGACGTAATTAGACTTGCTATACAGCTCATTTTCAAGTAAGATCTTCCTGACTTGTCCACGTGGCCTTGGTGTTATCACAGAGCCCTTAGAGGCGTTGGTGGGGTGAAGGCTAGCGGGATTTACAGTAGGAGAGATATTTAATGCTCCGTTGGGAGCCTCAGGAACAGGCGGTCCCATGTCAAGAAGTGGATGTCAGGCTCCTGGCTGCAAGGAACGAGTTCTGCTCGTGAGAAGAGTGGGCTTTCCCCCCAGACCTTCCAGGAAAGAACACAGGCCAGGTAACGCTCAGGCAGATTCTGGGCAGAGCATCCAGGCCTTCTGCACTGGGCTCCTGACCCTTACAACTTGGAGATGACAAAATGATATTTAAGCTGCCAAGTCTGTAGGCTTTAGCATGTAGCAACGACACGCTAACACAACGGCTTTACACGAGTTCCCGAACAAACACGGAGCCTTGACACTAAAGCGTCCCCCACGGCTCGCACACGTAGGGCAGGTGTAATGAATCAACAGGACAGTCCCAGGCTGGTTTGGCAAATGTGCTCATATGTCATCGCTGAGGGTGCAGCTTATGGCAGAGAACTATCCTAGGATGCATAAGGACCTCGCTTTGATTCCTGCATTATAAATAAAAAAAAAAATACACTGTTGCAGTGGAGGGGGGCTTACCAGAGAGTCTAAATGAGGAAAATGACATTTTCTCTGTATTTTAAATAAATAGACTCAGTTCTGAAAAACAATGCATATTAATATTTAACCAGCGAAGAATTGAGAGCAGAAAATCTAACCATTTACCCAAGGCTGTCACAATTGCATAGAAGGATGAATTTACATTTTAATAGGCTGACGAAAACAACAGATGCCAGGCTCCATTCCTTCCAGAAGCAACTTTGAGTCCTGAGAATCAGAACAGATACAAAGCCAAATGGAAATCAGTGCAGAATAGACACACACACACTGACTGCCAGCCCGTGCCTGCTCATGGCTGACTGGGTGTGGTTTTCCTTTCGGCTCTGCCCTGTGCATTTTGCATGTGTTGGGAAGGAGGAATGGATGTGCCCAAAGGAAGGCATGGCCTCACATCCACATCTGTCCTTTACACGAGAAGCATTTGATGTCCCAACCACTACTTTTCCACCAAAGACAAAGGAAACCAGATCAAAATGAAACCACTGAGATTTCAAAATGATAATCTGCAGACTGTGTTTCTATGGACTTGTTTGGCAAAGATGGCTCAGTGGGTAAAGGCCCCTAACACTAGATCTGGCCATCTGAGTTTGAACCTAGGATCCTGGAGGGGAACGAGCTCCTACGAGCTGTCCTCTGACCTTACCCACTTAATACACATGCACATAATATAAATAAAATGCTTTTTGTTTTTTTGTTTTTTAAAGTCAACACTATAACCTGGCTGATTTAAACTACAGAAATTCGTTCTCTCCGTTCTGGAGACTAGAAGTCTGAAGTCAATGCTTTGGTAGGGTCACTTGCTTTTGGGAGCGCCTGGTGAGACCTGATACATTATTAAAAGCTACTGGTGGCTACAGGCAAATCTGGCCCTCTCTTACGTCATGGCATGACTATCTCCTGTCTTCATCTGACATAGGGAAGGACCACAACCATTTATTTCAGGGCCTGTTGACGTAATTCAGGATCATCTCTCAAATGCTTCATCATACACTTTAGAGTTTAGAATTGAGATGCGCCTTTTTATTCCGGGGTGTGAGGTCCTCACATGACTCATCCTCAGCACTGGTAGCTAAATCCTGTGAGAAACAGTATGTACCTTCCCAAGTGTGGGGACAACAGAGAAAACCAGAACATAAGGGTTCTCTCTCTCTCCCTCCCTCCCTCCCTCCCTCCCTCCCTCCCTCCCTCCCTCCCTCCCTCCCTCTCCCTTTCCCTCTTCCTCCCTCCCTCGCTCCCTCTCCCTTTCCCTCTCCCTCTCTCTCTTTGTGGGCAGCAAACCAAACTCTACAACAGCCAATAGCAACAATAGCATAGCTGATTTAATTTGGATTTTAGGTCAACTTAAACCGTCTTAAACACTAATAGAAATACTCTCATTCTGAAGTGGGAAAAAATTAAATCCTGAGGAACTTGAGCAGTTCCGGACAGCTGGAGTACATAACTTTTCCCTGTTCCAGATTTGGGAAGAGTCTAACACAATTTGGAAATTAAGAAAAATAACATGCTTAAATACATAGACGTAATTATTTCACTTCAATTTAAATAAGCTTGGCTATCAGGATCAATAATTCCAATTAGAGTTTGTGGCGATTAAAAAGAGAGGAAACATGAAACCAAAACACAACCCGTTTGTACAACTATTTTTATTTAGCAAGTTGTGATTGCTATTAAGCTAATTTCCAGTATTATTGTTATCATTGTGTTATGCTGTGATGGAATAGTGTTTGCAATATGGAATATGATGGAGAATGCGAAATTACCTTTGAGTGGACAAAGAGATTACGCTAACATATTTAATTTAAATGGCTGAAGGAGTGTCCAGAGCGCTGAAGGAGGAAAGAACAGACTGTGAGCAACCCTACCACCCTTAAAATCCCAAGCTCTGCGTACAATGACGTGATAATATACTAAGTACAAAATGACCACTGCATTTTGAAATTGGTTGTATATAAAAATCTTTGCAAGCCTTCCCAAAGGTAATTAGGTATTGATAAATAAATTCTGTTTGTATAATTATCTCTGGAACAAATACATCTCTCTAATAAAATTTTGCACAGAAATGGCAATATTTGCTATCTTTTCTCCTTTCTTAACTGAGATATAATTTAGCAATGCAATTTTCAATGTGCTGAGATTGTTCTGAGGAGTTCCAAACATCCGAGGTGTCCGGGTCACACAAGAGCCTTTAGACTAAGGTCCTTGAGTCAGTGTGTTTCTAGAAACAGAAAGATGAGGTGAGAACAGGTGTTTCATAACCTAGTTTCTAACTACAAGGGGGCAGAGCAGCTGGTGCAGGAGGTTGCGGAAGCAAATTACAGCACATATATTGCTTCTCCTCCTCCTCAGCCTCTTGCTGCGCTGCCCTTGCTGACTAGTCAGCCTTAGCGACCCCTCTAAGTTAGCTCCAGGACTACAAGGACTACACACCGCCACACACGGCTTTTCTCAGGCGTCAGGGTTTGAACTCCAATCCTCAGGCCCGTATGGCACGTCATTTTCTGAAGGAGCTTTCTTCAGATCTTCTGGGTGGAGACTTAACTGCTGCTTCAGTCTTGCTATCATGGCTTGTGTGAGTTGTCTGTAGCTTTATTTACTCCTGGGAGGTCAGCTGCATTTGCAATTTACAGATTTTGTCTAGATTTGTCTAGATTTTCCGAGTTTCCTAATGAGCTTCTGGATTTCATCAGTTTCCTGACACCTCCTATTTTGCTTTCAATTTGATTAATTTTCACCTCCCCGGCTTTCAGTTAGTCTGAGTAGGGGTTAATCTACCCTACTTCTCCTTCCCAAATACCAAGTCTTTGCTTGGTTTTAGTCATTCATCTCTCAGTCCATTTCACTAGTTTCTGCCTTAGTCTGGCGTGCTGTGTCTACTGACTTCGGCTTCTGGATTTCTGAGAGCACAGAGGAGCAATGTCAGATCGAGTAAAACAAAATCTAACTTTCTATTGTAACTGTAGACTTTGCTCTTAGAACTGTCTCAGCTGTACCATAGAGGCTTTGACTGGCTGAACTCTCATTGTTTAATTCTAGGCATTAAAAAATATTCCATCCCTGATTTCCTCAACGAATTTCTTCAAAATGTATTTTCTAGTTTTCAAATATTTGTATCCTTTTTTTCTCTTTCTGACTTCTAGTTTTCTCTTACTGTGAACTAATAAGACACAAGGAATTATTATTATTATTATTATCATTATTTAGTTTGTTAAGTGCCTTAGTTAGGGTTTTATTGCTGTGAAGAGACACCGTGACCATGATAGCTCTTATAAAGGTAACATTGTATTGGGGCTTGCTTGGTTGAGTCTCTTATCATCCTGGCAGGAAGCATGGTTGGGTGCTGGAGATGGAGCTCTGAGTTCTACATCTGGGTGGGCAGAAAGCAGAAAGTGAATGTCAGTCACACTAGACCTGGCTTGAGCACTTGAAACCTTAAAGTCTGCCCTTTAGTGACATACTTCCTCCAGAAATGTGAGGTCTACTCCAACAAGGCCACGCCTAATAATGCCACTCCCTATGAGCCTATGGGGGACCTATTCAAATAGTCACATTAAGGCTTGCTTTGTGGATTACAATTTGATCAATTTTAGAGATGCCCCATGCACTGCTGAGATAAATATGTGTTCCTTATCTGTTGAATGAATATTCTGTAGTTTCTAAATATCCTAAAGTTTCTTTGTTAAGTTTTATCTAGAAGTCCTATCTAAAGATGAGGCTGTGATATTGAATTATTCTCCTTTAATTATATCAAGATCTATTTTATCTTGAATATATTTTATTGTTTATTTTATGGAATTAGTAACCCTAAATATTGGGGCAGGGAGATTTATGATTACTATGTGTCCTGGTGAATTGCTCTGTTTATCAGCATCTCTTTTGACTAGCTTGGTTCTGGTATCTGCTTGATGGAATGTGAAAATGCTAACATAGCTCATTCATGACCTCCATTTGCTTGGTACATTGACCTTTATCTTTTGACTCCTGGGTTTTGAATATTTGTTCCAGTGAGGCATGTTTCTTAAGGCAATAGGAATCAAGATCATGTTTTTAATCTAGCCCGTCAGTCTGGAAGTTTTAATTGGTAGGTTGAGATTATGTTCATTTAAGGTTATTCTTGGAGCGCGTGATTTCCTGTGGTTTTGTTGATTTTTCTGCTTTGTTGGGTTGCTGGTGCTCCTTTCCTTCCTGCTCTGTTAGTATTAAGTGATGCTGGTTTACTGTCTCAGGTTGGCAATGCCTCCCGGTCTTTCCCTGGTTCATCTGTCCCTCTTGCGAAGGCCGTCTTTCCTCTTCTTTGATATATGAGATTGTCTTTCTTATTCCTTGGTGTCTGCCTTTCCTTTAAGTGTTTTCTGCAGTACTGAGTTTGTTGTCATAACTTCTGCATATAGAACAATATTGCTATTTCTCCCTCAATTTGATAATTCTGATGGGTATAGTCATCTCATTTCGATTTGCTGATGAAAGACCCAATTGTTATTTTGCTATTTCTGCCTTTGTAAATGAGTTAAAGCCTCCCCTGAAGCTTCTCATTTCCTTGCTTGTGCTTTGGACATCTTGATTATGATATGTTTCAAAGAGATTCTTCTCCAGCCATGTCTCTTTGTGGCTCTAACTGCTTCTTGTGTTTTGGCGTCCCTTTCTTTCTCTAGGTTTAGGGAGTTGTCTGCTATTTTAGTGAATAAAATTGTCCATCTCTTCTTCTAGCCCATGGATTGTTACCTTTGGTCTCTTCAAGATACTTGAGTTCTTGGATGTTTTTCTTTTCACTTTCATTAATATTGTTCTCTATATACTCCTGAATGTATCATTTAATTGAGACTTTGTCTTCTATCCATGAAATTCATTCTTATTTCTTCTATTTTTGAGAGTATAGTATAGTATACCACCAAGAATATAGTATAACATCAAGAGTATAGTATGGTATGGGATGGGATGGGAAGGGATGGGATGGTATGGGATGGTATGGTATGGTATAGTATAGTATACCACCAAGCTATTCATGCTACCAGTGCACCCTTCGCTTATTATGGTGCCATGCTGGTCATGGATGTGGTTCATAGCCACCACAGCAGGGCAGCAGTGTCGATTGCCTCGCTCTTGTGGAATTTATAGGGAGCCTAGGCCTCCAGGAGGGGATTCAGGTTGGTTCCAGCTTAGGGGTATCAACCCTGTTCCTAAAGTTTATAGTTCTTTAGCAACATGGACCATGGACCTACCTTCCACCTCTGGGGAGTGGCCAAAGGAACAGTAACAGGCTGTATATTTTGGGAGTCTCTTGGATGGACCTGACCTACAACTCAGAAGAGAACTTCTCATATCTGGTTTTGGGGGTTTTGTTAGATGGTCTTTGGCTCTCAGAGGGAGCACTGTAAGCAGAGATGAGAAAACGTCACACATACACGCACACAATTATGTGTATTATAAGGTTTTCTTAGGTAAACAGCTTAAGGTATGACCCTCGTAGAGTTTCAGGCGTCCTTATTATTTGACTCCTCTCTATCCTCTGTATTTACCGCCATTCCTCTCACCCCTAGAGAGCTTCTTCTTTCCCCATTTCCCCTCTCAGATGACTACCACCCTGCTGTTCCCCTTTATCTCTCCTTCTGCCCATTCTTGTCTGTTGATGGTGCTTTCTATTTTTAGTGAGTTTCTTGATAGATAAATTGATTAATCCTTTTCTTTCTAGAATTTCTGTTTGTTTTTTCCAGAGTATTAATTTCTATGCTCTTTTTACTTCTATATATTTTAAATTTCTCCTCCAAGTCACCAACTGCCCTGCCTACTTTGATTTCCCTCCATGCATCTGCTTATTTGAGCCTTGCTTGTGGTCACTGATCTTTTCCAAAGATCATGCACTGAACATTTTCTGGCATTTTGGTGATCTTGTGATTGTTTGTTTCTGGCATGGAGGAACTATAAACTTGTAGAGGTGTCAAAATGGATAGGTGGCTCATATTTCCTGTGTTTCTTTGCTGTGTTTTTTATGTCTGTCAAGTTGGATATGTCCTCTAGCCTTTGTTTGCACACTCTTTAAATTCTTTTATCCTACCTAGTCACTGTGTGTGTGTGTGTGTGTGTGTGTGTGCCACACTATCTATGTGAAAGTTAGAGACAACTTTCAGGAGATGGTTCTCCCCTTCCATCATTTGAGTTCAAAGAATGAGGGTCAGCTCTTCAGAGTTTGAAGAAAGTGCCTTTACCCTATAAGCCATCTCACGAGCCTCTTTTGTAAAATAATGGGCATTTAATAATAAGCATAACATTCATTTTTATTGTGATGATGCAAGTTTGTGATTTTTCTTTTGTTCACATGCCTTAGTAATATATAGTAACTGGTCACATTCTTACATTTTCACATATGTGTGTATTTTTGTAATCTCTAATCTACACGAGCACTCTCTTGTTCCGCTCCCTTTCCTGCTGGTCCTCATCCTCTTCCCTCTGAGTTTGCTCCTTGCACGGTGTTTTGTTTTCCACAGTTTATTTTGGTGACCCTGACACTTGGTAATCTTTTTTCCACACTTAGTGTTCTCCGTGACGGGGTTTCTGAGGGGTGTGGGGCCTTATCCACCTGTATTTGTTCATGGGAACTCATTTTCGCCCTACATAGCAGGATACCAAGCCAAGTTCTGAGACTCATAGCTAATTTCAGACAAAGGTGTGTGTAGATGGAGTGTGTGCGCGCGCGCGCGTGCACCTGTATGTGTGTGTGTGTGTGCGCACATGTGCATCTACTTTGGAAGTGTCATATAGATGTCTGTTGAGAATCTCTCAGCTTTGAGCCCCTGTACCACACTTCTGCTTTTATACCCACAGCTGGCTCTCCTCTGGATGTCTCTCTAAGGATGCTTTGTTTACTTCTGTCTGTATTTGTAGACACAGACTTCTAGATCTGGCCACCCATGAGAACATGGGGTACATTCTGGGGGCTGTGACTAGCCTTACCCAGTACCAAAAAGCAGCATAGTGCAGCCGGGTACTGGTTTGCTGTTGCTTTGTGGGGAAAATCCTGCCTGGGCTTTTTTATGTTTTCTTTAGCTATTTCCCTTATAGGAACAGACTCTCTGGATTCTTAGCCCTTTTTCCCCAATCCCCGTTTGATCTTACAGATGTGGCTTCTAATCCACCATTTTATTTGGAAGTTCTTTTGTCTTTCTCACTGAAGGCTGCTGTGAAACAGAGTGCCCTAGTGGGCCACAACAGGCATCATCGGTGAAAACAGACCTTTGTAATTTGGGGGCTAGGATGATGAAAACCGCCAGAAATTCCTCTCCTTTCTGTGTGCATGCCCCTTTGAAATGTGACAGTGCTTTTCTTGCCAAGGGTAAGACTCCGTTTCTCCACCCGCCTCTCCCAAACTAGGCTGGACTTGTGGCTTGCTTTGATCAGGGGATCAGAAAATAGACATGAAGCACTTCTGGACAAAGGTTTTCTGAGACCTCACAACTCCTATCAGGCCCTCTTTCAGGGAGACTACGAGTGTTCAGGGAGAAGCCTTGAACCAAGGGATCCACCGACCATCGGCATCTCGTACCCAAGCAAGTGGGTTGATCTTCTTTAGGCAACTGAGTCCTAGCTGCCACCATACATCTGAAGTGCATGAATGACTTGTAATAAAACCAACAGAAGAAACTTTTGCTGAGCCCTACACTCAGCAAATTGTAGAGACAACCTATGCTCAACCTACGCTCATAGAACAGTTGAGACAAAAATGTGTGTTAAGCCACTAAGTTTGAGTGGTGTGCCCCATCAGTCAGCTGTCTTGGTTGATGCACATGTCTGTGTGTAATCTAAATTACACACATATTCATAATATATCAAGGTAATTTTATCAGCAGACTGTATTAGAGACTGTGATCTAATCTTTGTTACATTTATAAGGAAATTCAGATGTTAACTGACATTTCCTTCATTTTTATTGAGATAAATTCACAGACAGTTAGATTAAAGGGGTCTTTGAAAATGAACTTGAGGAACTCACTCATTAATAGCTGATTCTTCTGTAGACAAATGATATTAAAACCAGATTGTGAGGTCAGTAGATCACTGTCTTTGTTTTTCATTCATTGTGCTCACATGATCTAGAATGCATACTCAGTCTTTGCTAGACATGATTGAAGCCATCACTAGGGTCAGAGAAGACAGCATCCATTTGCCTTCAGGAGAATAAGATTGTTCCTCTCTTGACTGATTCTGCTCTGATGAGTGAAGGCCAGCCTGCATAGGCTGCAAAGGGCATGGAAACCCACAAATGATTTTAATCTAGAAAAATTGGAATATAAAAAAGCTATAATGAACTTTTGACATTATTTCTTCTAAGCAGGGAGGTTTCTTTACAAGAAGAAGCCAGAGTTCACACTGCTTAGGTCCCATGGCTAGCAAGAATATGAGTGCCTCAAGTGGAAATATTTTAATTAAAGAGGGAACTTAAATGGAAAGTATGCATTAATTTTATGTTGTTGCTAAAACAAATGACCACAAAATCAGTGATTTAAAGCAGCTCAAATTTATTATCAGATATTTCTGTAGGTCAGAAGTTCAGCATAGCTCTAAGGCTAAAATCCAGGAGCTTGCAAAGCTGGGCTCTGTTATGGAATCCTCAAGAAGAGGTGTTTCTTTGTTCATTCCAAGGCAGCTATAAGTCATTCTATGGGTGATGTGGGATTTTCCTCTGTATGCTGTGAATACCATTGGTTAATAAAGAAACTGGCTTAGCCTGATACGGTAGAGTAGAGCTAGGTGGGGAAAACTAAACTGAATGCTGAGAGAAAGAAGGCGGGGTGAAAGAGAAGCCATGTAACCCCACCAGAGACAGATACCAGAACTTTACCTGGTAAACCACACCCTTGTGGAAATACACGGATTAATGGAGATGGGTTAAACTAATATGTAATAGTTAACCAATAAGGAGCTAGAGCTAATGAACCAAGTAGTGATTTAATTAATACAGTTTCTATGTGGTTATTTTGGGGCTGAGCTGCTGGGTGACAGGGAGATAAACAAGTGGTCCCCCTACAACATATGGTCAGTTGGATCAAAGTCCCCATTTTCTTGCCGGATGTCACTTGTAAGCCAGATTTAGGTACTAAGACCTGTCTTCAACCCTGGCATGTAGTCTCTGTGTCTCAGTGCCAGCCACCCTCCCCAAGTCCATCTCTAACTACCAAGCCACTCTCCTTCCATTGACTTTTGGTTTTAAGTTCTTAACTGGGTAACAAAATATTACTTCTATTTCAAAATAGGCTAATCTTATTTTCATTGTAAAAGTCTCCTTTCCTTATAGAGAGACATTCACAGATTGGAATATGAACATCTTGGAAAGGAGATTGTTCAGCCCTATGATTATAGCCTAAAGTTGGGCAATAAGAAGTAAGGATATCAGGATCATTGGCTTTGAAATTTCAGGCTGGCTGCTATTGAGTGGAATTTTGTATCTAGGTGATCACTGGCCAGGGAACTGTATCATTTCTTTTTCTGTTGCTGTGCGGAAACACCAATGGCCAAGGCACCTTATAGAAAAAGCAAAACAAAACAAAAAAAAAAACGTTTATTTGGGCTAAGGTTCCAGAGGGGCAAGCATCCATTGCGAACAGGAAAGCATAGCAGCAGGCAAACAAGGAAGCAGGACCAGGAAGCAGAGAGACCTGAGCCTTGAACATGAATCAGAGAGAGCAAGCCAGAAAGAGTGCGGTGCTATATACCCTCAAAGCCCACCACCAGTGGCTCACTTCCTACTGCTAGGCTATGTATCCTAAGCCTCCCCAAATAGTGTCACTAACTGGGGACAAAGTTGAAATATTTTTCTTTCAAACCACCACAGGCCTGGTGTGTGTGAAGTTTAGCTCTCAGACTTCTGTAATGCCTCTCGTTTATCCTTCGACAGCCCTTTAAGTCCCTCCTACTGTGTGCAAGCTGTGCCCTAGATGAATGTCTCGCATTGTCCCTTACCCAGCTGTGTAAGACTCACTGGGGAGTAAATGCATCTCAGAAACTCCAGCTTCTCCCTATACCAACTCAACCACAAAACACAAGACCTCCCACAGCTGCTTCATGGGGAGCAGACCTGACCCTTCTCTCTTTCTCAGCAGGTGCAGGTGATGAGACTCCTAACAGCCAGACAATGCTTTCAGGCCATCCCTGAAGGGCTGTCAGAGTTAGGTTGACTCAGAACTGAATGTAGAGCCCACAGGGTTCACAGTTTAACAGACTCCTGATGGCTTTTCTCCCACCATTGTCTGCTTAGTATCTCCCAACATGGTGACATCTACCCGGGGAGGATGTGGCTTCCATGTTGGTACCAACTTGATTTTTTCATGATCTGTGATTCAAGCATGTGATGTCTTTGGCAATAGGGTCTTACTATCATGTTGTATAGGACAACCAAGAATACAACAATAACTTTTTTTGTTTGTGAGTCTATGGGACCTGCTGACCAACAACAAGAAAAGAAGTAACCTGCTCCTGAAATTGTTTCTTTTTTTTTTTGATAGCTTATGGTATCTGGGAGAAGTCTTCCCCCTGCCCTTTATTGTAGCAAATCTCCATTTAAGCTACATTAATAAGTATATGTATGAGTATAATTTAGGAAGTCTATACAGTAAAGGTTTTCGTATGGCTTTTTCAAAGGTCTTTAGTGCTGTTTTCCTTTCCTTTCTCCTCTATGCTGCTCTCCCACCCCAACCTCACTGACCTTCCCTGCTCCTTTATTGTTCATTCCTCCACTGTACAGCTCCCTATTCTATCTCCCTTCCCCTGAGAACTCATGGCCCCTTACTTGATTTCTGACTTCTGTGGGCTCTGAAATTTAAATACTCAAATCTGAAGACTCAAAGCTAGCATCCATAAGTGAGAAAGAACATGTGCCACTGTCTTTCTGGGTCCACTCGGAATGATTACTTCTAGCTCCATCCATTTACTTGCAAATGTCATCATTTCATTTTACTGCATATGTACCACATTTTCATTTTCCACTCATTAGGTGATGAGCATCTAGTCTGCTTCCATTCCCTGGCTATTGTGGATGGAGCAAGGACCAATGAGCAGGTACCTCTGTAGTAGGATGTACAGTCCACTGGGTACATGCCCAGGAGTTGAAGAGTTGGATCATATTGATCTTTTTCTAGATTTTTGTGGAATTGCCACACTAATTTCCATTCTGACTGTAAAACCTTTGGGCTACAATAGCAAGTGTCCTGGGAAGAGTTGCTCAGTGGCATGAATGTTACAGACATAACCAATCACCTTCTGATTGGATTTAAGGCCTGGCACCATTAGTGGGGAGGAGAACCCATAGCTGGCTGGAGCATTAGCCTGGGAGAACCTACCGCTCTTCTGTTAAGTTGATTTAGTACCACTCTTCCCCATTTCTTACCTTTACACTACAGATTAGTGCGTCTCTCAAACTTCATCAGAGACAGTAGACGGTGATGTCACAGAGATCCACAGCTGGTCTATTATGCAGATAAACAAGACTGTGGAGTTTTCAGTCCTAACCAGGACATCTACATCACACCCCTTCCCCTGAAAACTAAGGGATCACATCAGGCAGGAGGCCGTCAAAACTTGTCAGACCCAGAGGTGGTGAAGGACTACGGCGAGACAGTGTTTTCTAGCTCCAACATCTCGATCATGCCCACTAACTCAAACAGCTATGACTACATGCAGGAGACCTTTAGAAGATCAATCTAAACAATCCCAGTGTGGATGGCAAAAGTGTCATGAAGTCCCACCTCTAGCTGAGGAGGTATTAGCAACTGATGGATGATGGGGAGGAAGAGTCAGTTTTCTTCAGGACTATGGCTCCTGAGAGGCTCCTGACACTCCCCACACATCCATGCAGCACTAAGTAGACTTAGTGGTTTAAAATAACAAAGAATACATAAAATTGGGATGGAATAGTGGTGCTAGGGGTAAAGGAAGCATTGGAGGGGTTGGGCCATGGGATGTATTTGATCAACACACACTATTTGCAAGCATAAAGTTCTGAAACAACAAAAGGGGGGACCTGTGGTGCATGCTTGAAATTCCAGCACTTGGAAGGCTAATAAAGGAGGGTTTCTGCAAGCTTGAGGCCAGCCAATTACTTGCACATGTGTATCAAGAGTGCCAGGCCAACCTGAAGCTCACTATAGCGAGCTATAGAATGAGATCTCATATTTAAAGAAGAGAGTGGCGTGGCATGGACCGTTGATCTTGTATTCAGACTGACCTCTTGATCTGGTGTGAATGTTCACATCAAGTTTTTCCTCCCAGTAGCTTCACACATATGGTGAAGTGGTAGCAGACCTACCCCATCGTGTCCCCGATTTTTCATACTGAGAACAACCCACTGGGAACCCGAGGAATGGCCTGGGACCGTTTCCATTACCTGACAGCTGTCTCACTTCCTAGGAGGCTCAGAGAGCTGGAAGAACCCAGACTGTAGAAGGTAACTCTGTGGCCGTAAGGCTAGAATTGGAGTGGAAGGAGGTTGAACCTGAGATCTGTCGTGTAGGACTTACTACCCTTCTCCATAGGGCATGCTGAAGTATGTGGCCGTGGTTAGGGATCTAGCCTTTTAGAAGCTGGTTCACCTGCCTCAGTCCCAGCATCTCCGGCCCTTCTTCTCCTGGGACAGGAGTTCATGGTTTCAATGATTCCCTCAGTAATGAGGACCTGGAGTTCAACTGCCCACTTTGGGAATCAAAAGCTTCTTTTATCGGTTTCTTTAAAGGTTAACAAACTCTAGGGGGTATCAGCCTTGCTGTAAAACTAATAACAGGTACATTTATTAAATGGATGCCAATTTGCTAATTTGCCATGGAGGAACGGGCTTTGTAAGCTCAAGGTTGCTCGTATCCAAGGCAACCTCTTCTGCATCTGAAAGTGCAGACTGAGAGCCAAGGGATGGAGAAAGGCCAGATGCTGTAGTCGTATTGTGTCTTCTGCAGGTTTCAAAATGATGCTTCAGTGATTAGCAGATTGTATTGTACTGTTAGGGTAGTTTTACAGCAAATGCCATTCCTTGATTTTCCATTTCTCTAGACTCCCAGCAGGCCTGTCAGGAGAACACATTGCCACATATTGGCTGGAATATAGTTAAATAAATAACGGTTTTTAAATTGGATTATCAACCAATGCTGTTACCAATTACTTGCATATCAATATCAAGTTATTTGGGGTAAATTAATTTGACCTGCAGGTTACTCATCCATTATTGATTATTTACTAGATTGAATTCTACAGAGTAACTACTGTGCGTTGTCACAGCATTTACGGTATACTGTGGAGTTACTCAGCCTGTGGTTCTCAGGCCGGCAGCACTGGGGCTGCCTATAGGCTTGTCAGGGACATAGAGCAATGGGCTGATCCCTGCTTACTGAGTCTCCCGAGACAGAGCCCAGGAAGTGGCTTTAACACGCGACTGTGAGAACTGCATGGATCATGCTTACAGCATGAGCTCACAGGCTTGTATCCTGCCTGCTTTACTACCCTTCAGAAAGCTACTTAACCTCTGAGGAGCTTCTTCGTCATCCACAAAATGAGGTCACTAGTAATTGTCACCTCGCGGGGCTGCGCGAGATTGTGTCATTATGTACAAGCTGCAGGTGAATGGGCGCTAAAGGAGGAGACACTTTCTGTGTTGTTGTCACTGGTCTTGCCTTTCTAGATGTGGCAGACGGAGGCACTGGTGCCTCGTTCCTTTGCTCTGATTCTCTCACCTCTCAGACACTCGTGAGCTCCATGGTCCTAAGCAAACCACATCTATGAGACCCTACTGGTCACTCCCTTTATTTCTTCTTTTTTTCCTCTGTGTGTGTGTGTGCATGCACATACATGTGCGTGGTATACATGTATGTATTTATGCATGTGTGGGGGTGCACATGTGTGTGGGTGGGAACACACCTCTGAACACAGAGCCTTCAGCTATGGCTAGTCTTAATAACCAGCTTGCTCTGGAACCTATGTTCCTGGAAGTGCAGGCCGGGTCCCACACTCACCAAGTCTTCATGGGGATTCAAGTTCTGGTCCTCTTGCTCTTGTAGAAAACACCTTAACTTCAAAGCCTCTGCTCCAGCCTTATGTCCGCCTCTTTCACACTGCAAACCTAACTCACAGACAGCATAACTGTTTAGTATCATAGCACAGTTTCCCACGCACAGACTTGCTGCGCTGCAGCTCTCAGGCAGCATTTCCATCCTGCGGATCTGAAACCACTCCCCTCCAGCCTGGAACTCCTCACTCTCCTCTCCCAGGCTGTGGCTATAATCTCTCTAGTTTGTGTCCCTGAGGATTTGCCTATGCCTCTTACTTCACATCAGTGAGACCAGATAATTCCCATCTTTCTTTTTCTGGCTTATTTCACCTCTTAGAATGTCCGCTGGGTTCATCCATGTGTCGGTGCTTTCTTCTTGTTGAAGATGCATACTATTCCACCGTGTGGACATACCATGATGCTAAGCTCTGAGAAGAGTCTGTCTGTAGGTGTAGATTCAAGACACCCCAATCTCTTGTTCTGCTGGGAACTCGCGAGAGAAAAGGGTATACAGCCATGTACAACTTTAACCAAAGTTGAAACCCCTGTAGTTGAGGCAAATATTTCTCTATACAGAAAGTATTGCTTCGTTTTCTCTAGAAAACCCTATCCATTACACATGCCCCAGACGTTATGCCTGCCTCTGCTACCAGCAAAAGTGCCACAGTTTAAAACTTCAGCAGCACTGGAGACCCTCCCAGTCTAAAGATGCTGTCTCTGTCAGGAAGGTATTCGGTTCTTGAACACTCACACGTGCCAGGCTGGACCCTAGAGCATAACGCTGCTGACACAGCCTGCTGCCATGCAGACCGAAAGAACTCCATGCACTGGGTGCGGTTTTGATGGGGGCTTTGCAAGGTGACAGACGGACTGGCAGAATGTCGCAAACAGTTACCAATCAACTCAGAATGGGCAGCAAAAACATCACCAGAAAGGGGGGAGGGTCTGACTTAAGGTAAAACTTAAAAGCTATTTCCGGACCTCCTGAGGAGAAACTGTGATCCTGGAAAAAGAATGGAAAGTTCTGGAGAAGTTGAGAGGACATTCCTTCTCAGCATCTGCATTTCCTCCCTTTCCGGAGTGGTGGCTGAGCAGGTCTTGTGTCTATCGCCCTGTTTATTGTTATTACTCATGTATTCATATCTTTTGCCTTCTTTAAAAGTTCAAATGTTCATATGTGTTGTTCTTGTGTCTGTAAGAACCTCTTCTCACATTGTGTTGGTTTGAATTAGAAATGTTCTCCCAGCACGAGTATTTGAACTCTTGCTCCCTGGTTGCTATTGTAGGTCGGACAGGTTGTGGTACCATGTGCAGCCTTGCGGAAGGAAGTCCGTAGCCCCATCACCTTTCTGGTTTCTGTGCTCTGCTTCTCTGTGTGTGAGAAAGGTGTGATCTCTCAGTTTCATGCTGCAGACAGCTTCCGCCATGCCTCGCCCACCATTATGGACTCTTTCTCAGAACCATAAGCTAGAATAAGCTCTTCACTCTGTATGTTGCCTTGGTCATGGTGTTTTATCGCAGGAACAGAAAATAATTAATACAGAGATATTTCAGCCTCTGTTTCATATAGTACGAAGTCGCTTGTTGGTCCCTGACTGCTCAGCCCTGAAATAATCACACAGAAACTGTATTAAATAAATCATTGCTTGGCCCATTAGCTCTAGCCTCTTATTGGCTAACTCTTACATCTTAATTTGACCCATCTCCATTAGTCTGTGTATTGCCACATGACACTGGCTTACTGGGTAAAGTTCTGGCATCCATCTCCAGTGGGGCTACAAGGCTTCTCTCTGACCCTGCCTCTCTTTCTCCCAGCATTCAGTTCTGTCTTCCCGACCTACCTAAGTTTTGCCCTGCTATTCGTCCAAAGCAGTTTCTTTATTCATTAATGGTAATCACAGAATACAGAGGGAAATCCCACATCAGGTTCATGAATTTGGAATAGTGCTTTGGGCCTAAGAAGGTCTTTGCAAACTGTCTGCTTATAATCTTTGTTCATTTTTCTTTTGAAGAATTCTCTGGCTTCCCCCACCCAGCTTTGAAATTTCTCTCAAAGTTAAGTGCATCAACTCAGCCACAATTATTTTTTTCTAGTGATTAATTATAGTTTAATACTGTTTATGGTCTGTTTGATGACACAGAACTTAAAATTTTAAGTAATTACATTTATCAATGTTTGCA
Organism: Chionomys nivalis; assembly: GCF_950005125.1. Lineage (NCBI taxonomy): Eukaryota > Metazoa > Chordata > Mammalia > Rodentia > Cricetidae > Chionomys > Chionomys nivalis. The sequence goes on along the minus strand of NC_080100.1, from coordinate 6,545,959 downwards.
GTATAATATCCATCTTCAGTTACTCTTTATTGAGCTACACGATGCATATGGAAAGACTTGTGGTTCAATGAGGTTTGACAAATATATGCCTCATGTAACCATGTCTGCAAACCAGATGTGGAAAACTTCCCTTCTCTGAGAAAGGGCCTCATGCCATGTTCCCATCTATTCTCACCACTTTCCATGCCTGGTCCACAGACCATCGCTGCCCCGACTTCCTTCACCATAAGATTAGCTTTGTCTCTTTCAAAATTTCACATGTGTGGAGTTCTGTTCAAGCCTTTCTGGCTTCTCTCCTGTGTGTGATATTTTTGTCTGTCACCCCAATGTAGTATGTGTGTCACTATTAGGAACAAAGCCACCATGAGTGCTCTGTCATTTGTCTTTCTGTGAACACATTTTTCATGTGTTTACAGATCAATGGCTGGGGTGGAATTGCTGGGTCACACACAGGGTGGACGTTCAGTCTGGTAACAAGGTGACTGATTCTGTTCCAGAGTGACTGCATCATTTACTCTACAGCAGCAAGGAAGACTTGTTCCAACAGTCCATGTCCACCGTGCACCTTTCACTCCTTAATTAACTAACTTCTCTATGAACTCAGAGGCAACAGGATATAATTAATCCTTCCCAGGGATGGGTTTGCCACTTGTCTCAAAAAAATTCATTAAATCGCCCTGGATGGCCTGTTGCTTTAAATACCGAAATGCCTTTGTATGTGTTTGCCTTCCTTGGGCAGTGCCTTTAGACCCTTGGTTTTCCTGGGCTTGTCCTTCAGTTTCCTCTCTGTTGATTTATAATACACGTCAATAGCTGATAGTGAAAGTCCCTGCCCTGCATTTTTTTATTCAAGAGATTTCTGGTGATTTTCATGCACATAATTATGCAAAATGTTCACTATTTCTAGAAAATTGATTTGTGTTAGTCAAGCAACAATTAAAGAATAGATAATGAAGTCAAAATCGTATTCCAGCCTTCTGAAAATTGTTGCCTATGAGATAATAACCCAAATCTACTTTATAACCTGTCTTCTTCCTGACTCATAATAACCACATGTATTGATGGAGCACAATGTGATAATTCCATAAATGCATACTATGTGTTTCTGTCAGGATAATTAGCATGTACAGCTCATTGTTCCTTGTGTTCGGAACCTAGACTCTTCCAGTTCTTCATAAACACCTGAGAGCTTGCTGTGAGTTATGGTTGCTGTGTTGTAGATATTAGAGTCCGCTGCTTCTGACTCGCTGCATGTTAGAACCCTCTGTCCAATACCCTCCACTCCCTCTAGTGATCAACTCCACTCCTCTAGTGATCAACACTCCACTCCTCTAGTGATCAACTCCACTCCTCTAGTGATCAACACTCCTCTCCTCTAGTGCTCAACACTCCACTCCTCTAGTGATCAACACTCCACTCCTCTAGTGCTCAACACTCCACTCCTCTAGTGATCAACACTCCACTCCTCTAGTGATCAATACTCCACTCCTTTAGTGATCAACTCCACTCCTCTAGTGATCAACACTCCGCTCCTGGTTCTCTCATCTCAGCCAGAATGGCTATTATCCAAAAATCAAATATAGCAAACATCACTAAGGATGCAGAGAGAAAGGAACTGATATTCTGATGGTGAGAGTGATTCATGCTGTCACTATGTTGTACAGTTTTGAGGGGGGGGGGTGTCCTCAAACCTCTAACAATGTGGCTGCCATGCACTCTAGCTACCCTATGTCTAGGTGTGCAACAAAAACTAAATTGGCATATCAAGTCATACTCATGTACCCATGTTTATTATATCAGTATTCACAATAGTTGAGATATGGAAACAGCCTAGTGCCCACTAGTCAGTGAATAGATGAGAAAAATTGTGTGTGTGTGTGTTTGTGTGTGTATGTAAAAATGGTGTATGCATACATGTGTGTATGTATAGAGGATGTTACTTAGCCATGAAAAGGATGAAATCCTTTAATTTCATTTTTAAATGATTTTTTTCTCTCCTAACAATCACTTATAATTTTGTATGGTTATAAACTCTGCCTTTTAAAATTTATTTTTAGTTATGGTGAGAGGGTAGCCATGTCCACATGAGACTGTTTTGCCTACTGAAGAAGAGAGCCCTCTAGAGCCAAAGTTGCATGTGACTGTGAGCTGCCTGATGTGCACGTGGACGCTGGGGATCGAACTTGGGTCCTCTGGAAGAGTGGGGTTTGCTCTTCACCACTGAGCTATCCCATCTTGTGAAGTGGATGGCACTGGAGCATATGATGTTAACTGAAAAGAACCAGATGCAGAAGGACAGATACTATCTATTCCCAGCCGTAGGCAAGAGCAGATTTCTCATGGTTTTAAAGGAAGCTTTATTATTTCACAGAAAATTCAGGAAAGGTGTAAAAATTCCGTATCTAGTTGGAGTTCAGAAGCCTTTTTAATTAGAGCCTCGGGCATCATGGGAATTCCTATGGAAAGTAATTTTAAAAGTCTATTTTGGGAGGCGAATTTACATTTCTTGTTAATCTACTCCAGATATGGCCATGCTGTTCTCAAGACCCTTCACCAAAGTCCTTCCACGTGCTGCAGACTCAGACGTGAAGTCACCTTCAGAGGGCACAAGCTTGTTCCCAAGTGATCACTGCAGAACCTGACGCTGGCTTCTGCTCTCCCTTCAACCTCAGAGCCACTTTATGGCCGTGGGATTCGGCTTTAGGAGAGAACAGTGTGACTCAGTACAGAAAAAGACAGTGTAGTTAAGGTAGATGGGGCTCGTTTTTAGTTCGATACCCAGTTTAAGAGATATTAATTAAAATCTGAGATAGAAACTGAAGCTATACATACATTTCTTGTTTTGGCAGGGACTGAAGTACATTGTTTGTTTGTTTGTTTGCTTGCTTGCTGAGGGAAATTGAACCAAATGTCAGGCTGAAGCTGACTGTGCACTCTGCTGGGAATAGAGGTTTGCATAGTCACTGTGGGCAACAGCAGACTAGGCCTGCTAGGAAAGCCGAAACTTCTGGAATTACCACGAGCCAGCAGTTCAATTTCTAGAAATATATATATATATTTTTTTTTTTTTGGGGATTATATATATATCCCCAAAGAACTGGTGCAGAGATAGATCTCTAAAGGTGACACAGCTCAAATATCCATGGACAGATGAATGGGCCAAACAAATGTGGTATATACACACATACATACACAAGAAAATATAATTGAGCCTAGAAAACAAAGGTAATTCTAATGTATATTACAATATGGTTGAGTGGGAGCAGTGGTTTTCAGCCTGTGGGTTGTGACCCCTTCAGGGGTCAAATGAGCATTTCACAGGGGCCGCATAGATCTCCTGCATATCAGATATTTGCAGCACAATTCATAACAGTAGCAAAGTTACAGTTATGAAGTATCAAAAAAGTTATTGCATGGCTGAAGACCACCATGACATGAAGAACTGTACCCCAGGGCTGCAGCAGCAAGAAGGCTGAGAGCCCCTGCTCTGGAGGGGTACATACAGCAGGGTGTGATTCTTCTCCTGCACCGTATTTACAACCAAACTCATAACGAAAGGAGGTAGAACAGAGGTGGCCAGGGGCTAGAGTGCTAGAATGGAGAATGGCAGGGTACTCGTCAGTGGGCTCACAGTTTTAATTTTCCAAGGTGAATAAGTTTCAGGGGGTAGGCTGGGATGAAAGCCTTGGGTATGCTTCATGCCATGAAGCTGATTATTTAGAAAAGGTTTGAAATTGCAGACTTTCCCATATATATATATATATATATATATATATATATATATATATATATATATATTGCTAGAAGTGAAACTAAGTTGGGCCACCATAGAGAATCTAGCTTAAGGAGAGAATACTGCCTAGCACGTACTAAGCCTGGCTCCATCCCAGCACTGCCACAAGGTATACGAAGAGGAGGATATTAGAAAAAAAAGAAAGAAAAATTGAAAGCAAATTTTAAAAGTAAATCAAAATTCTAAAAAATGGTTTAGGATTGTATAATTAGTTAGAGTGAACTGAGAAGTAAATTCTCTCAAATTGCATCAGTAGAGTGAGGGATCTAACGGATCGTCTCTCACTCACTTTTCAGTTCTTTGGGCATTTGTTGGGGCAGGTGACATGTTGAATCTGTTACGTCTAGTCATTCTGGAAACTACACCCTCCTTGCCTGTGCCCTCCCTGCTCTTTGTCTTTCAAGTTTTCTCCAGTCAGGGGAGAGGGAAGGAAGTGTGCATAGGGTTTGGAGTTTCTACAGGTCAGAAACTTAGAGTGTGAACATCAGATATAGCCTCATTGCATTGGCAGGCACTCTGTCACAGGGACATGCCACTGCAAGGAATGCTCGGAAATGCTCTGGGAGGCAGAGGACACCTTTATAGGAACACGGAAGCAATGAAGCTCACTTCTCATGTAGTAATATGTAGCTATACGATATAAACAGAGTAATTTCAGTCAATGCATGTCGGATAGGCTGGCATGTGAAGCTGGGTGTCACCCCAGTGCAGCTGGGAATATGCAGGAGGATGGGGAGGGTTCCTTTGCTGCATTCAAAGTGACATTGATCCTGGGGGCTCAGCTCTAGGTGGTACTGGCATGGTGTAGAAGGCTTGCAGGCTACTGAGACACAGATGTGTGTCCGTGATTCTCAGGATGGCATATGTACAGTAAAGCTTCTTTTATTCTTAAAATTCCCATGGGCACTAAGGGTAGGCACTGCCTTAGCTGAGTGAAATCATACCCAATCAATTGTGATGAGATTTTTCTATTGCTGTTGTATGTATAATTGTAAGTTCAGGTTGGGGTTTATTCTTTCAATTGATTACATTTCTAAGATGTTATATATTTCTTCATAAAGTCTGCTTTGACTAGGCATGGTGGTGTAAGCCTGTAAGCCTGTAAACCCAACACTTGCAATGCAGAAGAAGCAGGAGAACTGCCACAAACTAGAGGCTGGCCTACTCTTCCCAGTGACTAGAGGTTGGCCTAGTCATGCAAATAAGTTATTGTCAATTTAGCATCTGGAATATCTGATGTTCCTAAGTCATTATGAGATGATGTCATAAGCTCTTTCTCCCCTGTTTCTAGCTTGCTTGGCTTTTCAAACCCAAGTCCTTATTGCCTTCTGTGGTGATGTGCATTTGAACAATCATTGAGCCCATTATTTAAAGTATAACTTTTTATACAGACCTGAAAACTAAAGATAGTGAGGGTCAGTTCCCTGATACAGCTTCAGAGCTGGTTATTTGGCTCCTACCCATGTCTGACATTACTTATATAGAGATAAGATCTGATGATGATGTGTGGTAAGTCTAGGCCTCCATAGAGGATTGGGCAACCCTGTTGCAATGGACCCAGCCACCCTTCCTGGTCAGTGTGCGTGATCTTTACACTCTGACTTTTATTTTCCCCTCTCATCCTGCCACTTCTTTTGCTCTTTATTTTAAGGTACAAATGCAGATTTTAATGCTTTGTTGTTGAGAATTTCATGGAGACGTATAGTAAATATGATTGTATCTACCCCCTACCTTTTCTCGTCCAACTCCCCTGATACTGCTCCCACTAAATAGATGATCTCCAGTTCCCATCTCTTACCAAGGAGATCCATTGTTGGCAGTGGATAGTTTCTGAGAATGTGACCACTGGTAGGTTCTCCGTGCTCCATTGAATGGTCCCTCACCCTTGCATCTGGTCAGCACTACCTAGACTTAGTGGATTGTTTTATTTAAAAAGACAGTTGCTATTTTTAATGACTTCTTAACAAGGAAAATAAAGTTCCCTTTGATAAAGGTAGCTGTGAACAAGTCCTGCACAGATATTGGATTATAATTCTTGAGCAATGCTAGAATAGTTTCTTTTCTATCAGTTTAGAAAACACATGCTCTGTTACTCCTTTACTATTTTATATAGCAAGGAAAAACTCCTTCTTAGAAACCACTAACTGTCCTTTGTTTCTTACTGGAAATTTTATTTTCTTGTATAGCATTTCTAAGACCAAGCACAACCTTGTAATTGTCTCTATTTGGGCAGTAAATAACTTAGAATTGGGCTTGTGTTTGTAAACACATTGTTACCTGAAGACTGCCCTACTCAGTTTTAGTACATAACTGCAATTGTTGGACGTTCTCACTTGAGGTAAGGGAATAGCTTTTTATTATTTTTTATTGCTGCCTTTTAAAACATGTTTAGAAAAGTCTGGAATATTACACATAACTTTAGCAAAACTTTCTTTTGTTCTAAGACATTAATAAGAGTAGATGAAGTTTGTATATTTCGGGCTCTTGGAAAACAAATGCAAAGCAAATGTAAATGCAACTTTGTGTTTAACACACTTTTGCATGGTGCAGAACCACTCCCTGGAACATGCAACCATAGCTCTGTTTCATTAAAACTCTGTATTTGAGACAGAGCTTGCCCTGGGACATATTGCTGCTGACTCTTGGTTGAATTACGAGAGAGAGAGAGAGAGAGAGAGAGAGAGAGAGAGAGAGAGAGAGAGAGAGAATGGAAGGTGCTAAAGTTACATTCCAGAGAGGGGTGAGGAAAGCCATCTCTTAGGAGGCATTGTGAGAGAAGGAGATGTGGCCAGGATCTCCTAGAGAAATTACATGGATGTGATGCTATTAGAGTCAAAAAACTTTGCATAAGTCTTTGGCACATCCTTCCAGCTCCTATGCCACAGTATTGTCTTCTCCAGAGTGTTTGCCATGTTCTGGCAAACAACAACAACAACACCAACAAATGGGAAGATGACCTTTTAGAGACGCAGTGACTGTCACTCTGCTCTGTGGATAGATACGATGCCTTTGAATCATCCCACTGCTTCCACACACTGTTGGGACACATAGCAACTTTATACTTGGCATCCGATAGGGTCAAAGAGTAGTTGTTTAATGGATGAACAAAAACAATGCCCCAAAAGTAATGGCTGTGCTTACTAAGAAAGTAATTCCTACACACCTTTGACCAGGTGTGTCTCTGACGCTGATGCTGAGAGTTAAGCTCATGCTACTAGCTTTTCTTTAGCAATGAGGAATTATGGCCTTCAGGTCAGACTCAGTGTAAGAACGAGCAGGTAAAGGGTGTTAGAACATGTGACAGCGAGCAGCAGGGGGATAGCTTTGCAGAGAAGACTAGAGACGAGCCCCTTTGAGGTCTCCTAGTTGCTGACTCTGCTACCTGCACACAAGCACATGACTTTACTAGAGCTGAATTTGACTTGAGGTCCAGATGCTTCAGAGATGTCATAGGTCACTGATGATTATGTGTATCATGGTTTAAGTTGCTGATGAAGGAATGACAGCATTTGAGTTTTTCATTTTGAAAAAGCCATACTTTGGAAAGCCTGTTTTGGACCTTGATATTTTCCCCTAGGGTTGACAAATGAGGGACCCCTGAAAGCCTAGCCTGAGTGTGTGGCCCCCACTGCTTACCTGTAGCAACTGTCTCATGATCCCATAATCCAGATGCCTTGGATCAGCTCATATAGATTGCCACCTGACTTTATGGAAAGCATAAATGTGTCATCATCTTCATACCAATCCTCAGCCATCATGAAATGAAATAGGGACACCACAGATCACTGATGGTGCAGCCCCGTTAGAGTACTGGAAAGATAAAAGCATGGATAGAAAGCAGCTCCTTCAATTTTAGTTTTAAAAGCATTTAGAAACTAAAATTTGGCCTTAGTGCCAGGTCCCATCAGTCTAGGTCAACAGGAAGAATGTGAGCCCTACCAGTGTAAGTGTGAATCATTGGGATCACTCTTTTCTATTGCTTCTTGGCGTCTTCCCACTGCACTTCAACCTGCTGTGTACACATGACTGTATTTGCTTTCTCTGCTTCAGATCAAAGAATGATGTGCTTTAAATATATCTGACAACAATAACTTTTGGAATAGATGAGAGCTCATCTTGCTTTTATGGCCCCAAGCATTTATTTCACAGCTGTCTGAGTTTGAAGTGGGCTTTATGAATCCCTGTGTTAAATCATAGCCAGAAAATAAAAAGTGGACTAAACGCAGCCAACGCGGCACTCCGAGCACTTGCTGGTTGGTGTTGAGCATCTCTACCCTCCATCGTCAGGATTTCTAATCTCCTGAATGAGGTTTTATGCAGGGAGGGAAATACGTTTAAAAAGTAGCATTGTCTTGTTCTCTGATTGGATTTGAGACCTGGTCCGCAGGAGGAAATTCTTACCAGATACTGTAAACCTGCCAAAAACAAGCAACCATGGCTGAGGAAGTGGTGAGCCCTAGGGGAGAACTCACTACTTTATTTAGCAAAATTGACAAGGCACCAAGCTGCTTTGCTAAATATTTATGTTTATATCCACAGATGATTGCTGCTTCCCCAGCTTTCGTCGGAGAAGCTTCCCTTTGCAATTATAGCGTTGAATGCAGAGACAGTTGACTGTCCAAGGAACTTGTAATAGTGACAACTGAGTGCTCATCCCCAGAGAAGGCACTTATACCCCCCCTCTCTAAAATCCAGGAGGAATGGGCAGGGAGAGTGTCAGAGTCAGAAGACAGGGAGAAAGGATATGAAAGCTGTTTCCTGGACAGGGCATAGACAATGCTGCCCTAACTTTATAGCAGATACTCCTGTCTACAACAGGCCTACACAAGACTGAGCCTATCAGTAATCCACCAAAGATGAAGAAAGAGTTCAGAGGGCCCTGCTGCCCCATGTTGAACTCTTGGCTACTGGGAGGAGTAGTCATAGTTTTGGTCCTATACCCAACGAGGAGCTCACCAGGCTTCAATAAAGAGCTCAGGGCCCTGGTCAAACTAAGTGGCTTCAAAATGAAGCCAAGAGTCCTAAATTTTGAGAGGTGACTGATGGGGATGGAGAAGAGGGCTGATAATGATAGGGGAGGCAGGAGCTGTCGTGGAGAGTATGGTCAACAATACCTAATATACATATGAGACTGCCAGAGAGCAAAATCAGTACAATTGGGAGCCAAACAACCCATCATGAATGTGGGAAAGGAGCCTGTGGTGTGGAGGTGGGTCACAGAGAAGAGGCAGAGAGGTGGCAGCGGGTGTATTACCATCACAAGGGCACATTTGCTCCTTGTTGAGCTTGTTTTTCTTTTGTTTTTTTTTTTTTTGCAATATTTTTACTGATTATTTGGGAATTTTACATCATGAATCCTAACCATCCTCACCTTCTAGTCCTCCCACATCCCCCACTGGTGACCTCCCCCTGAAAAAAAAAAAGAAGAAATATAAAAACAAAACAGCAACAACAATAACAACAAAACCAAGTTCAATTTGTGTTGCCCTTATACTCACTGGAGAGTAGTCAAACTCCAGGTGGCTAGCCCTTTAAAGGAAACTTAGTGCTACCCCACCTGTACCCTCTCCAGAACTGTCAGTTGTGGAGAGCTACACCTCAGCATCCTTATCACAGTTTTTATGAGTTCTCTTTAGTGGCTTCTATCTAGGCTATTACTGTTGGGGGGTTGTGGTAAGGATAGGGGTTGTCGCAGGAGTTTTCTATGTCCATCTTTCTCAGCTGTGAATCTACAGCCATCAATACCATGGCAAAAGCTGCTTCCTTGCCATTTATAGTCAATGGGAGCATGGATCTTGGACTTACATGTGGTTTCTGGAGACAGCAAAGACCAAAGATGTCTACACCAGACTGAAATATATATATATATATATCTCACAAATTTAATAAACATTTTTAAAGACTCTCAGAATGCACACATATTATTGTCTATTTAACCAAAAGAAGACAATATTTAGACTTATAATAACTGAGAAGTGAAATTTTGTGACATGACACACCTATGTCATACAAATACCCAGCACACCAAACAAACAAACAAACACACAGAGGTCTACATTAATCATAAATTGGTTGGCCTATTAGCTCAGGCTTCTTATTAACTCTTTCTTACATCTTAAATTAGCTCATAATTCTTGTCTGTGTTAGCCACGTAGTTTGGTACCTTTTATCTTGCTTCCTCTGAGGCTGGGTGATGACTGCAGACTGACTCTTTCCTCTTCCCAGAATTCTTCTGTTCTCATTGCCCCACCTCTACTTCCTGTCTGGCTACTGGCCAATCAGTGTTTTATTAAAATACAAGTGACAAATCTTTACAAAGTACAAAACCATTGTTCCACAGCATTTGGTCATGGATTTTCTCACTACCCATTTGCCTAAGCGTGCGAAACAAGTGATATCCAAGTCTTCCTTCTGTTTTATTAACAAAACTCCAGTTATCAGGTAATTTTTAAAGAAGTTTGTTGAGTTCATTATTCTAAAGCTTGAAAGTCAAAAATTAGAAGGCTACATCTGACAGAGACCTCGTGCTATTACCTAGCAGAGAAGCAGAAGGTCAAGTAAGGTATAAGAAAGAGGGGTTGGGCTTGCTTGGAAACCCTCTCTCTCTCCTGTAGTAAAGGCCTTAGCTCTTCTCGATATCCTATGCACTTTTCTAAATATCCACATCACCACATACTGTCCCAGGGAGAACAGGATTTCAACCTGACATCTATAGGTACAACAGTATTCAAACCAATGCATGTAGTAGATAAAATAATATTCTACAACCCAAGACAGCTCACAAAGTTTGGACAGTACTAATATGGCACCACAAGCACCTTTCAGAGGCTGAAATGCTTGATCTTGTTTATTATTGGCCATGCAAGGCTCCTTCTAGAATATCTCTGTAACTAACCACATGTGCATGTCTATTTTTACATGCAAAGGTCACTCCTTCAAGGCCACTCAATGATACTCCAACTGAATGAAGTAAGAAAGCACAGAACTCATTCCTCAGCTTTGGAGAAACAAAACAAGGTGCAGCATTCTTGGTCTGCCAAGGTTTGACAAAAGTAACAGAAGGCTGCTTTGAGCAGTCAGAAAGCAAGACTCACGGAGGCCTCTGTGGATAAAACCTTAAGACCTGGTCCTGTCATTTCACTACGTCTTTTGGGCAAGATTCCCATCTCTGTGAGGCAAGAAAATAAATTCTAGAATAAAAGAAAGATATGATAAGGGTGAATATGCTCTGAGTTTCAAGACAGCAGACACATCATCTTGAACCATGTGTTCAATCCAGCAGTTGCAGCTAACATACTTACAGATGTGTATTAAAATATATTTGACCGTATATCTTCTAGATAAAGAGCAGCCAGTCAATGCCAAGGGTATTATATTTAGTGGGGAACGAATTAAACTTTGGATACCCATATGGTAAACTTATGCTTTATAAATTTCTTATAGCATGATGCAATCTGAGATGCCAGAGTGAGCATGTGATGGAGAAGGGATAAGTGAGTGGATAAAGACCCCCAATGGTTCTGCATTGCTTCATCTTAAAATAATTATTCTAGTGATATGTTCAAAAAAGCTCCAGCTTCAATGACCAGAGCCCTCAACTCTAATGTTGAGAGCACAGGGTTGAGCCTGTGGTTCACTAAATGGTTGGCTTTAGGCAAATAACTTTTCAGACGCGAATTCTTAAATGTGAGACCTGAAAAAGAAATCACTGCTTTCCCATATAACCCACAGCCATTATAGTAAACCCCACTCGGCAAAAACCCACCTCAGGCTCAACTCAGTAACGACTGCTAATATATGAGTTCATTTCAATGTCAAGGCCAGTATTAAATGAGGGGCTGGCCTAGAGATGACTCCTGAGCAGCACCCAGTCAAGTTCTGGTTGTTTGGACTGGGAGGTGGACCCATTCATAGACAGGTTCTTAGCACTGTCTCATCATGGCAAGATGGCTGCCAGCATCTCCAGTGCAGACAGGGCTATCTTCATCAGACTGCTCAATCTAAACGTTGAGGATTAATTCAGATGACAATTTTGGCCTCGTGTTGATTCCTGAACGGATGTTTCTGAACATGCAAGTGACGTATTAACTGTCTCACATGGTTGAATTCAGAGATAGAGCTGGTACCATATGGATAGAAAGGTCCATAGACAAAAGAGTCCAAGGAGAAGGGGTTCTCTCAAAGAAAGGCCAAGCAAATACAGGGACAGGTGTGGGCCAGGCAAACGCTGCAGCTCTCCTGTCTCCATTATTGCTGGGTGTTCCCTGAGCCTAGTGATAAAGCGCTCAGACTGCACTCTGCATCTTAGAGACGTTACTGTTGGCATGACTGAGGGCGATCCCCAAACCTCTCTGCTCCTCAATTTGATTCTACCTAAAGCAGAGAGAAGATTGATTTCATAAAATTGTCAGAAGAGCAAATGGATGTTCTTTTTCTGTTGCTTAGCATTTTAAACACTAGTCCAATTGTAACTATTTATGCTTTGCCCTCAAAGCCTGTGTCCCTAGATGTCTTCACTGTGCATCTTCTAAATGACATGTTGTTCCCATGCAATTTACATTGTTCTGACATAGATAAAACTTACAAATATTAATAGTTTTTGATAGATACAGCAAAACACAGCTAATTGAATTTACCAAATTTAACACCGAAAAAATCTTTAGCTCAGTCTTCCTTATAAATAGAGAGACAAATAGTTTAAATGAACTCATCCATGACTAACAAGCTTAGGGCCCCTGGATGCTAAGGTTGCTACCAGGCATGCAAGTACTATTTCATCAGAGCTTTATTCTAGAGAGCTGGCAGGAGTGGGGACAGTTAGTCACCTGAATTCACCAAAGTGTCACATTGCTTAGATTTCCATTCAGTAACTTCTTCCCTGTAGAGTCTTTATCTAGCCTTGTGACTAATGATTGTCTTCACACTAGCCAATTCTGAAAGCCAGCGTTTTTCCAGTCCTGTGGCTCTACAAACACCAGACTTGCTTTTTAGTACTTACTAACCTTCCTAACCTCATAGGCATCTCTAGTGGGCCATGTCCATAGTGGCATTCTTGATTTTAGCTTTCGTCTAATCTTGCCTATCTTAAGCAGAACCAGTGTTTATGCCAATGACCCAGAGGTGATTTTTGATTTCTCTTGTTTCTTTTTTCCTCCTGTCAAGGCCAAAATAGATTTGTTGCTTCTAGCTTCAGAATACATCCCCAATCCGCTTTCTTCTTCCTTCTAGTCAGCTTCAGTCCCTTTTAAGCTAGTGATATCCCTTGCTGACTCTGATGCAGCCGTCAGGTCTTTCTGCTCCATGCTTGTCCTCTTCTGACTTCTATGTATGCTCTCCAAAATGAATGACTTTTCTCTCTTCTCTCCTCTCTCTCTCTCTCTCTCTCTCTCTCTCTCTCTCTCTCTCTCTCTCTCTCTCTCTCTCTCTGTTATTTTCCTCTTCCTCTTATCCTTATTCTTCTAGACAAAGTCACATTGCCTAGCCCTGGTTGGCTGGGAACTTTGTATGTAAACAAAGTTAACCTTCATTCATATAGGCTCCACTTCCCCAGTCCTAGGATTAAAGGCATTAGCCACCACACATAAGTTTGGAGCATAGGTCTTCTTGTACAATATATACTTTTAATCAAACTTTGCAATGAATTCTACACACTAAAGTTGAACTCTAGTTGCTTCTGTGATTCAAGTTCCTGATTATCAAGCCATGTCCACCTACAGGAGCATCCTGTTCTTGGGTCCTTTCCCTTGTCTCTGCTTCTGCAGAAAAAGCAGAGGTTTGAACTTGGATGTCTTGTTGACTCCACATTCATTGTGTTGGGAATTCTATCTCCTGCTTGCTCTGCCTGGAATGCTCATCCCCAGGCCTCCCATCTCAGTCATTTATCATCTTCCTGCCTGAGGCCCCCTCCCTGACCACATGTGCTAACATGTTTCTTTCTGCATCACCGGGAGCTCTTAATTATTTTTCACATTTTTATTCTCGTCTTCCCTGCTGCAATACAATTTCCATGACGATGGAGATTTTCATTTCATTCTTCACTCTGTATTCTATGCTTAGAATAGTGCTTCCCCCCCCACACACACATGAGCAAGCATTGAGGTGTGAGAAAAAAAAAGAAGGCAGAAGGAAGACAGGGAAGAAGAGGGGAGTGGAAGAGAGGAAGAGATGAAGTAAAAAAGGAGAAGAGGAGGGAGGCGTGGTGGGAAGCAGCAGCAGAGATTTGAAATTCCACAGAGGACCTTGGGACAGAGCTGAAGGCAGTAGTGGGAGGAGGTGAGACTCTCTCCTCACCCCCCAGGGGCAGCACGTCTGGCTTCGGTTTCCTCACTGTGACTCATAAAGGATTCTGGTTTGTAGAGACTTGAGTTCTGCACATGGAAGACTTACATGCATGGTGTTCCTCCATTATTCTCTTTGCTAGAGTGTGAATAAACTTCAGAGTATTGGATGGAGTAGGGGAGCCCAAAAAATGCCTTAAGGGGGATAAATACGAGACAAGGGACACGTGTTTGGAAGTGACCTGCGTATTAAAGACAAGAGTTTAGTCCCAAAGATCAATTGCACATGTACGTAGGGAGATGAAAATGATGGATTTAAAGAATGATTGGCCTGAAAGAGCCTGGTGTTTGCCAACTACCATGTCGTGAGTTTCTAGTGGAACACACTGCATACCAGCTTTACACGGGTGACCCGTGGTCCAGGGAGATTCAGAAGGACGCCTGCTTTTCACTGCCGCGGAGCTGTTACTCCAGTATTTGAAATAAATTATTAAACATACAAGAATGTTAATCCATGCACGTGTTTCTAAAAGTGAGAATTGTCCCCCGATCATGAAACATAAAGCACCCCGTCTTGTCAGGAAGGGCAGTAAACGGTTGCTCACTCTCATGATGACTGTATCAAAGAAAACGTCTGTGTGGGGTTGGAGAGCAGAAGGATGAACACTGCAGCTCTTACCTGCTAAGCCTGCCTGCGTCAATCTAGCTGCATGTGAAAAGGATCACACTTCTTCTCCAGCAGCTAAATGATTTGAATATAAATAAGCAACTTTTTCCGCCTGTCAGTTCCCTCAAGAATATTTAGTACTGTCTCCTTTAATGAGTGCTCATTACAGATGAGTGCCAGTGAACACATTTAATCAGGGTAATACGGGGTAATGATCATGTGAATTCTCCACATCGGGTCCCGCTCCATCTGTTCCAAGCCATTTGTCCATGTAAAACTGTCAACATTTTGAGTCGCTGACTGACAGGTGAAGCCAGACGTGCGTGGTTTTCATCTCAGCACCAGGAATTCTCTAATGTATTCTTTACACTAAAAGAAACCCCCTGAAAGACCTGAAGGGGCTGTCTCCATAGGAGCAGCTTTTCTCTAGATTGTTTCATTGGTCATTAAAATATTTAGCTTGCTCTTACCTACTGCAACAATGCAGCCAAGGTTCATAGCTGCCTTGATTGGCGCAGTAGGCTCTTAAGAGACTCTGGAAGGTCTGACCTTGGGGGCCTTTTTCTGCTAGGCAGTTTCCCAGTGATGGATGCATCATTCTAGTAGCAATCCCACAGTTTGTACCTGCCATTCACAGACACTCTATTCCACCATCCCTCGGTATAAGATGTTCCAGGGTTGGAGATGAAGGTCAGTGGTAAAACCCTTGCCCAGGAAAAGCAAGACCCTGGGGTCAGTCTCAAGAACCACTAACAAAATAACCAGATGCACTTTTGAGTTTGTGGTAAACTTCTGGCCCTGCAAGTGCTAGGTCAACACTCCAATCCTCTAGAGCCCAGGTAAGTACAGCTAGGAACGGTGACAAATGCTTGTATTCCCATTACCAGAGAGATGGAGATGGGGGGGTGGTCTTTGGGGGCACACTAGGGGTCTAGCCTAGCAGCATCCGTGAGTTTCCGTCCATCGAGAAACCCTGTTTTAAAAAATAAGATGGCTGGAATCCTGAGAAACAACGTACTTGAGGTTGATTTATGATTTCTATGCAAACATGCACACATATGTACCAGCACACACACATAACCATGCCTTTACACACATGCATCTGCACATATATGTACCTGCAAACATATGCAATTGCACACATATACACACCTTTATACATATGTACCTGCACACCTATGCACCTTCACACACATACACACCTTTGCACACATGCACCTGCACAAACATGAACCTGCACACCTATGCAACTGCACACACATACACACCTTTGCACTCATGAACCCACACATATATGTGCACCTGCATACACATGCACATCTGTATACACACGAGCACAGATATAACATAAGAAAACATGGCTGTCTCAGACAAGCTGGTGGCCGGACTTGTCCTGGGGTAACAAGTTTTGATAGTCATTGTGCTTGTTGAAGAGAAAAATGACAAAAAAATCATAATAAAAAACTGGTTTAAGCCTCATGAATTGTGGTTTTACTCTTGTCTCTGTTTCTCAGGCTGGCTCTAACAGTTGTAGGGAACTGTCTGAGAACATAGCGGCCTCTACAGCTGCTAGGATGCAAGGGACAATAGGGATGGCTGTGGTCGAGTTGTTGGAAGATGGTATGTTCCCTTTCCTGTCAGTGCTGAGATGTTTACTGTTGTTCTGGACTCAGACCTTCCCCCCTCTTCTCACTTGGGTTGTTGTAGACTCTAGCGATCCAGGTTGCAATAGTGAATCCTGTGACCCGCGCTGGAGGCACAGCAGAGACTGACTCACGCTGTAAATGCTAGGGCACTGCTAGAACAAAGTGACCTGTTAGTGTTGTGCACCTGCTGTCCAGGAAGCCAGAGTTAGACATGACCCTCGCAGAGCGGCTGGGATCTCTCTGCTATGTTGAGTTTGGTTCCCCTTCACAAACCAAGCAAAGAATGAACAAATGAATGACTGAATGAGTTACGAGCCTCGTGGTGCACAGGGCACATCAGCCTTGTTTGCAATTGATGTGCCAAGCACAGCGGCAGGAAGATTGAGTGAGAACAAGGAAGTCCAGGTAATATAAGGGTTTTGGAGCTCTTGGCTTCACTATGGCATAGATGGCTGCTCCTCCATTTTTGCTTTCCTAGGCTTCAAAATGCAAAGTAAAAGTGATTTCATTTGGTGGGTTTCCTTCCAACAGAGGAAGAAGAATGAGTCTTATGTCATCACCATGCTCCAACATGGACCTGTGTGATACTGTCCACTCCCAGACTGCTTCCCTCGACTGCTGCTGGAGGACTTTCCTGTGGATCTTTGTGTGTATGTATGTTGTATGTTCATGTTGAGCATATTCATTAGTGGGGAAATCCGAGTTCAACCATGAGTATTGTTCCTCAAGGATGTGGTTCACCTTGCTTTTTATAAGACTTGGCTAGGGTCAGCTGAAATAGCTTGGTTGGAAAAGCATCAGACTGGGCAGACTGACCAGTGAACTCAGAGATCTGCCTGTTTCTGCTTCCTTGATGCTGGAAGGCAGGTGAGCATATATCGCCTTTTCTTAAAACTGTCACTCCTGGGGGACTTGAACTTAGGTCCTCACGCTTGTGCAGGAAGCACTTTACCGACTGAGCCATCTTCCTAGCACTGGTTTAGCCCATGTCTCATCCTATGTGGTTTATCATCTAACAGTGTTTGTGGTGGTCCTGAGCGACTGATTTTGCAGACTGGAGAACTAGTGTGGGGGGATCTTACATTCCTACCCCTATGTCATTACTATGATGGAAGTGATTTGTCTTTATGTTGCTTGAGGATGCCTTATTAGCATTAAGTAGAATATAAGTAAGTTTAGTCGTGAAGAAGCTCCCCACTAGCCACCTGAAGGAATCTGGTTGCATCATTTGCTTTGACATCTAAGCAGACCTAAAAATGCAAAAACCACGAGGAAGACATAATTTGTTTCAACAATATCTCTTTCTCATTTGACTGTCTTTGAGTTGAGAAGGAAACAGTATAAACAAACGAGTCCCACTTTCCTCTTCCATTGCCTACCTGGTTAGCATCTCCAAAGGGGCTTTGGTCCAATTGAAAGAAAGCAGAAATCACGCACAACTGAGACAGTGCAGAACTCTTTGCAGTATTTTAAGAAGCCATTGGTTTTTCCCTTTAAAATGCTGGAAGGTCATACATTCTTCCTCTTTCTGGTTATGATGGCGCAAATGCTCACTGGAATCCTGGCAAATGGCCTCATTATCATTGTCAACACCATTGACATGGTCACTCGGAGGAGAATGATCCCACTGGATCTACTTCTCTCTTGCCTGGCAACCTCTCGGATCATTCTGCAGTTGTGTATCTTGTTTGCACAGCTGGGTATATTCTGTTTGGCAAAGCACTCTATATTTACCGACAACATCACCTTTTTCTTCTTTATAAATGAATTGGGTCTTTGGTTTGCCACATGGCTTGGGGTTTTCTACTGTGCCAAGATTGCTACCATCCCTCACCCACTCTTCCTGTGGCTGAAGATGAGGATATCCAGGTTGATTCCGTGGCTGATCCTAGGATCTGTGCTCTATGCAACCTTTACTACTGTGGTTCTTGGCGGAGAGGCTTCAACAGTTCCCAAACAAATTTTTGTAAGTTTTTTTTCTAAAAATTCAACTCAGGTCAAACCGATACCTGCCATGCCCCTGTCTGTCTTCCTCCTGGGGCTCATACTACCATCATTCATCTTCATTGTTGCTGTTCTGCTCTTGATCTTCTCCTTGTGCAGCCACAGCTGGAAGATGAGGACTATGAGGGGCACCTGGGAGCCTTGCAAATACGGCCACATCAGTGCGATGTTCTCCATTCTATCATTCTTGATCCTATACTTCTCCCACTATATGGTGGCCCTTGTGATCTCTACCCAAGGCTTCCAGCTAGGAAGCACAGCCTTTCTATTCTGCGGTTTGATAATTGGTATATACCCCTCACTACACTCTGTCATCTTAGTTCTAGGAAATCCCAAGCTGAAACAAAATGCAAAAATGTTCATTGTCCATTGTAAGTGCTGTCATTGTGTGAGAGTGTAGTCACTTCAGGAAGGTGATGCAGTCACTTGCCAGTGCCTGTCACTCATCACTCAGCCAACAAAGCATCCTTCTCAAGTGTATGTAATAGCATCTTAATCATCCAACCTGAGACTTACTGCTAGGTTTGCTAAAAATTAAGTAGATTATCAGATTGCTACCATCCCTCATCCACTCTCCTTGGCTGAAGATGAGAACTCTCGGGTTGGTATTGTGGCTGATCCTGGGGTCTGTGCTCTATGTAACTGTGACTGATATCATCCATAAAGTTAATTGATTATAAAAGCACAACACATGTTGGTGGATGACGTCAAGGTCTGTATCCCAGTTCTGATGTGTAAGTCCCATCTTGTAAGATGATGTCACTGATGAAGCAGGACAAACGAAGCAAGGGCCTTTCTGGATTGCTTGCTGCAGTGCTTATGAATCTATAATTTTTCTCAAAGTAAAAAGTTTAAAGAGAAGAAAAACACAAGATTGGACTTACAAGGCCTAGAAAACAGAGTACTAACATTCTGTGTTGGTTGCCTAAACTCAGATACCATCTCAGACTTGAATGAGTTGACTGGGTGAGTCTTGATGGCAAGAATATCTTTTCCGTCTTGTTAGTTGAAGTCACAGAAAGTAAAGTCACTCCTCTTCTTTGGGTCAGAAAACAAGCTGAGGACAGCCAGGTCTTCTCTGTCCTTGTGAGAATGTTCACCTCCTCCAGGAGCCAAAACCTGGTGGCACACCCATTGACTGTTAGGAAGGCTGGTAGACAGAGAAGGTGGAATTTTAAGAGGTGGAAGAGAATGAAGACGACAAGGAGGAGGTGGAGAAAGGAGCTCTTTGTTTCCTGTAATTGTACATCTTCAACAGACAATGGCTTGCAAAGGCCTTTCATTTTGCATTTGTGGACTGCTGCCTGGGGGGTCCTTTTGACTGATAGTAACAATTTGATAATCCCACTTTCCATGTCTTCCCAGTGCAGCAATATCAGTAGGGGTGAATGGGGCTCATAGGGTCTCCATCTGCTTGAAGTCACAGATAAATTTTCTGTTGGGAAGATGACTTAGGAAACTCTCTCTCTCTCTCTCTCTCTCTCTCTCTCTCTCTCTCTCTCTCTCTCTCTCTCTCTGTGTGTGTGTGTGTACCAGAGTATCATGTGTCATGCATTTTCATACATGTAAACACATCTGCTTCAATATCCTCCTTTGCTTACTCCTCTTTCCCTTCCTTCTCTCAGTCTTTTTTTCCTTTTTAATATGATTTCTGTATGTGAGAGAAAATGTGGCTTTTCATCTTTCTGAGTTTGGCTAATTTCGGCTAACACAGTGATCTCTAATTCTAGCTGCTTACCTGAAGATGACATCATTTTACTCTTCTTGATGTATGACTAACCCTCTGCTGTATTGTATTTATAATACATTCTCTTTGCTTACTGTCGGTTGTCATATGGGTCAGTTCTCAGCTCTTGTGAACAGTACCATTCAGATGCCAGATTCCGACTGTATTACAACCCCTGCTTTAACAATGCTAGTCAATAAGATATCTTGTAAGATGTGGCTGCGATACTAATATTAGCAAGAGCTTTTGAAAGAATAAACAAAACAAGAATTAGGCACTCTGAAGACATTGCACAGTCTGCTTTCCTCCCAAGCTCGCCTCTGATTATTTTGTTATTGGTGCTGGTGGTATTGTAGAGGAAACGGCCCCCTCACTGGCTCCATCCCTCAGACAGTCTCCGTCTAGTCTTTCAACCCTCCTTTACTTGTCCTCTTGCTTCAAGAGCTGGGCTTGCTGGGCTTTGGAGATGGTTTTGGTACAGGATCCCTGGGCTTCTGTTGGAGTTGAAACTCCCTCCCCACTTGTTGGAAACCTCACTAACTACAGTATCCAAGTTATTTAGAGGTGCTACCTTTGAGGGGTGATGATGATGAGATAAGGCGTCTCATTATAGCCCTCATGATTGGTCCCTGGCGGGTTCATCATAAGGAGAGAGTGCAGAGGAGACTGATGTGTGCACTCTTCCTCTTCCTCACTATGAGATGCAGTGCTTCCAAAGGTTGCTATCAAAAAAGCCACGGTAAGGTGTCACACCTGACATTGACCCCAAATGAAAAATCCAGGTGAACCTCTTATTTACTTATTTTGATGGATTGGGTAACATAAGTGGTTCATGGTATAGTATTATTGGCGATGGAAAATGTACCAAGGCAGGGCTGACTCCTAGGAGCTGTGGGCCTGATAGCGACTTCATGGTCCACCAGGAAATCTCAAAACTGTGTTCCATCGTTGTCACTTACAGTTAACTGGGGGCTCGGAGGAAGGCTCTTTCTGAAAAGGGACTAGCAGGAATATTCTGCTCTGCTTTTCACAGAGAAGTGACATAAATCCCTAGTGCAGTCTCTCATTGGCCATGACTTCCCGAGACTCCAGGAGATCTGCACAGGTTCCAGTGATGAACCATGTGACATCATTGCGCACTCTCAATCTATTTAAAAATATTAAATGTCATAATTTGGATATTAAAGTAATATGCAGTCTAGAATGTCTCACAAGTGATACATGTCTCATACATTCTTACTTACAGATGCAGCAGTGCTGGAGTGTAGACTGCTCTGGACTTGGAAGTGCTAGGCAGACATTAGCATCTAATGATTACCCTTGGACTTGAGACTAATGATTTCTTTTTTTTATTCTTTTTTAATTAATATTTCCACCTGCTCCCCGTTTCCCATTTCCCTCCCCTCCTCCCAAATATTGCCCCCTCCCCCCACTCCCCTCCCCCTATCCCCACTCCTCTTCTCCACCCCCCACACCATTCCCCCTCCCTCTCGATACTGAAGAGCAGTCCAAATTCTCTGCCCTGCGGGAAGACGAAGGTCTTCTATCTACGTCCAGGAAGGTAAGCGTCTAAACAGGCTAAGCTCCCACAAAGCCAGTTCATGCATTAGGATCGAAACCTAGTGCCATTGTCCTTGGCTTCTCATCAGCTTTCATTGTCCGCCATGCTCAGAGAGTCCAGTTTCAACCCATGCTTATTCAGTCCCAGACGAGCTGGCCTTGGTGGGCTCCCAATAAATCAGATCCACTGTCACAGTGGGTGGGTGCATCCCTCGTGGTCCTGATTTCCTTGCTCATGTTCTCCCTCCTTCTGCTCCTCATTTGGACCTTAAGAGCTCAGACCGTTGCTCCAAATTGAGTCTCTGTCTCTACCTCGATCCATCGCCAGATGAAGGTTCTAAGGTGATATGCAAGATATTCATCAGTATAGGATAGGGTCATTTCAGGTTCCCTCTCCTCAGTTGCCCAAGGTACCAGCTGGGGACATCTCCCTGGACACCTGCGAACCCCTCTAGAGTCAAGTCTCTTGCCAACCCTAAGATGGCTCCCTTAGTTAGGATATATACTTCACTGCTCCCGTATCCACCCTTCCTATATTCCAACCATCCCAATCCCCGAGCTCCTCCCATCCTTCCCTTCTCATGTTTCTCATCCCATTTCCCCTTTGCCCCATGCCACCTCACCCACAAGTTCCCAGTTTTTGCCCTGCAATCTTGTCTACTTCCCCTCTCCAGGCGGATGACTATACGATTTTCTTTGGGTTCACTTTCTTTCTTTTTTTTTTATTAGTTAATTTATTTAATTATTAAAGATTTCTGCCTCTTCCCCGCCACCACCTCCCATTCCCTCCCCCTCCCCCAATCAAGTCTTCCTTCCTCCTCAGCCCAAAGAGCAAGCAGGTTTCTCTGCCCTGTGGGAGGTCCAAGGGCCACCCACCTCCATCCAGGTCTATTAAGGTGAGCATCCAAACTACCTGGGCTCCCACAAAGCCATTACGTGCAATAGGATCAAGATGGGTTCACTTTCTTATTTAGCTTCTCTAGGAACACAAATTATATGCTCAATGTCCTTTATTTATGGCTAGAAACCGATTATGAGTGAGTACATCCCATGTTCCTCTTTTTGGGTCTGGGATACCTCACTCAGGATAGTGTTTTCTATTTCCATCCATTTGCACGCAAAATTCGAGAAGTCATTGTTTTTTACCACTGAGTAGTACTCTAATATGTATACATTCCACACTTTCTTCATCCATTCCTCCATTGAAGGGCATCTAGGTTGTTTCCAGGTTTTGGCTATTACAAACAATGCTTCTATGAACATAGTTGAACAGATACTTTTGTCATTTGATGGGGCATCTCTTGGGTATATTCCCAATAGTGGTATTACTGGATCTTGGGGTAGGTTGATCCCAAATTTCCTGAGAAATCGCCACACTGATTTCCAAAGTGGTTGCACAAGTTTGCATTCCCAGCAGCAATGAATGAGTATGCCCCTTTCTCCACAACCTCTCCAGCAAAGGCTATCATTGGTGTTTTTGATTTTAGCCATTCTGACAGGTGTAAGATGGTATCTCAAAGTTGTTTTAATTTGCATTTCCCTTATCGCTAAGGAGGTTGAGCATGACCTTAAGTGAGACTAATGATTTCTTGAAGCTAATGACCAACCATCCTCAGTCTCCAGACAGTTCAAAGGTTATGCCCATTTGAATGTTCATAATCTTATTTCTCAGGTTATAAATATTCTAATTTTAGGCTTGGGTAATATGGCCTACAAAAATTTGCCCACTTATACGTCTTTTGAGTGAGACAACACAGGTCAGCAGAAATATGCGTGAAAGTGGGAAAAGCTCCCCACTGTGACAATTGACTTTGGTAGCCAGTGGGATGACAGATGTTTCAGGCAGATGGCACCACATTGGAGTCAAATCCAAATGGACAGAGCAGGGAGAGTCACGGGCATTAATGGTCTTGCTAGGAAGTGAGTGCAGAGTCTGGTTCTATGTATTAGCATGATAGGCATGTTTATTATTATTATCATTTTTTATTATTATTATTTTTTTCCTTATAACTCATTGGAAAACATCACACTACTGAAATGTGTGTCCATGGTAGAATCACAGTGAGAAAAGCCACGGAGAGCTGATGGCAGTTAACAGCAACACAGGGGCATTGGATTCCCTGCTTTCTTGACAAACGAATGTAACCCCCTTCTTGGTATATTAGACCATCCAATACGTCCCCACACACCTTTTCAGTACTAAATAATGTTCGCTTTTGAGATGTGAAGTTAACGTTTGGGTTTGTGGCTGCGGCATCCAGAGCTACTTAATCTTTTTGGGCTGAGCACCAGAAGTTGGTGATTGTTTTCTATCATTTAAGACAATTCAAATCACTGATGCATAGGTTTTTTTTTTTAAAAAAAAAAAAAATTCTGTATTGTATTGCTCCTATCTTAAATGTTTCATGGCATTGAATTAGCTAGCTACTACAGAGCTCTGATAACATGCCTATTTTTTTTAAGTAAATAAAGGTTCCTTTAATTTCCAGTACAGCCTTTCTGAGAAAAAAATATTCACTGCAACTGTTTCTGTGTTTGAGGATGCTCTGGACCTCGGTAACAGAGCATGTCAGCTTCTCTCAGCTGAACTTCTCGCTGATTTAGAGATTTAGGGACACGCACACACACGAGGCTGCTGTGTGACAGGGTAGTGGGTGCATCTGGGAACAAGCAAGGACAAAGTTTAATAGCCAGACTGAACCTATCTCTTGATGAGCCCTCACTGAACAAGCCAAGGTACTGAACCAAGGGGAATGTCTGATTCTTGAGAGAACGAGCAGGCAGAAAATGGTGCAGGACCCCAGGCTGTGGCTACAAGTGAACCAGGACCTCCATGTGACTGTAGAGATGGATGACTTCCGGCCCCAGCTGTCCCCATTTGGAGAACAAATGTTATCCTTGCAAATCTTCCTTCTCTTGAAGCCCCACATACTGGCTTCAGAAACACTGTCCGGGTCTGACTGTTGATCTAAAGCTCAATTTCTTGATAAATTCTCTAGAACATTCATAGCTTCTACTCTGAAAAATGCAGGTGGGAGTTCTGAAATGAAGGCTCACACTTCTATCACAAGGTGTAATGTCTTTATCAGTGCTGTTTTCTTGGGGAATAGACCCAGACAATCCACACTCTGTGATGAGGTAACCAAAGGAATAGCATGGTTTGTATAGGTTTCCTTATTCCACAGGTGAGTCAAACCACTGAGTTTACAAATCGTGAGACCTGTCTCCTTGGCTATCCTCATACAGACACTACCTGCTCAACTGGATCACTACATCAGTGTCTGCAAAGCCTATAAGCATCAACCAGAAGTAAGTCTCAGTTTCTCCATCTGTAGAATGGGGAGAAGAATGAAGATAGACCAAATATAACCAAGCCCCAGGCCCATTGTTATCACAAAGAACATCACTATAAGATCGGGGATTGTGATAGAGACTAACAGCAGCATAACACATGATGGTCAGAATGTGGGTACAAATTTATGGCATCTTATTCTTTAGGTGTGGTCTTTACACATGCAAATGCACATGTTTATTAAGACAACCTAGGGAGATCATTTAATATGGCTGATATGAGTTTAGGGATAACCTCGTGAGACTGGCTAGGCAGTAAGGGAAGGCGTGTCTGGAGAAGCATTATTCTTTTCCTCTCGCCCCCTCCCCCTTTCCTTCTCTACCTTTCCCCCCCTCTGTCTCTCAGAAGCTATCAATTTGCCTGTGGCTCTTCTTCTAGGGGTGACAATTATAACTGAAATATGAGAGAGACCGTCAATTTGAGAAGGAGTAGGAGGGACATGGGAGGAAATGGAGCGAGAAGGGGGAAGAAGATAATAATTTTATGCAATATTTATATATGAAATTCTCAAAAAAAAAGATGTAGGGACAACCTGAGTTTCCATCAGCAAATGAGGGGAGCCACAACATGTGGTATGCCCATCCTATGGGATATTATTAAGTATTTTATTAAGGGATAAAATATATGCTACAACATAGATGAGCCTTGAAGACATTATGCTAAGTTAAAGAAGACAGGTATTGTACAACCACACATATATGATGTCCTTAGAACATGAAAATCCATGTAGACAAGATAGAGGGTAGCAGGTGCTAAAGTGGGAGAGGGAACAGGGAGCCAGTGCTTCATGGTACAGAATCTCGGTTGGGGATGATGAGGAGTTGCAGGAATTTGATGGTTTATGGTTGCACAATATCATGAGTGTACTTAATGTCACTGATTGGTTAAATGGTTGAAATGCCAAATGTTATAATACATACATGTATGTATGCACGCACATACATATCTATGTACATCTATGTACATATGTATGTCACAATAAAAATAATTCTGCCATAAGAAAGAAGAGGCTTGGTTGGACGGATGGATGGACTTGCGTCATTGCATCTCTTCATGGACAGACACAAGTGAGAGCATCTTCATTGTGGGCAGCAAATAGTGAGATTTTGTGTGTCCTCCATTGGGACCAGGCTGACCTCCAGCTCAGGAATCCAGTTGTCTCAATCTTCTGAGTGCTGGAATTAACGGTGTGTGCCACCATGCCAGCTAACAACTGCCTCTCACAACAGCACCTCCTTCCAAGGTGCATAAGGTGTGTTAGAGGCATTGAACACAGGAATGTGCTGTGGTTATTGAAAGTACAGTAAGGAAACCTCAGGGCCTTTAAACACACATCTCCAGAATCAATCTCAGAGAAATCTAAAAAGCAATTTTCTCTCTTCCTTCCCTCCTTTCTTCCTTCCTTTGCTTCTTTCCTCTCTTTATCTTCTCTTTCTTTCTTTCTTTCTTTCTTTCTTTCTTTCTTTCTTTCTTTCTTTCTTTCTTTTTTTTTTGTGGCCAAATGATGCTTGGTACAAATAGGCAGGGAATAGACATTACTTGCAGTCAAATATTTAATCATCTGTGCTGGTACAAGGGAACAAGTTTTGACTGGGAATGGCCTGTCTCCAAATGTCAGAAATAGACACATTTCCCTGGGCAGGACCCCTTCCCCGCATCAGAGGAGTAATCTGTGGAGTATCTTGAGGGTGGCTGCTGAGCCTGCATAAGAGTTGAGGTGGGTATAACTCAGCTCAGGTGGGAAGCTTCACCTGAAAACTCATCTCTTTTGCCTTTGGCATGCTTCTGGCTCTACTTTTGGCTCTATCCTTAGCTCTGTCATCTGGCTCTATTATAGTCCAGGCTTCTAGCTCTATGTTCACGGCTACTTCATTGGCCATGCATCCAGATCCACTCAAGTGCACTGGGAGGCAAGTGAGTCGGTTCAGGTAAAGCACCGCCCCTTCTGAAGGCCCCAAGGGGACCAAGTATGAATGACTGTCTGTCTTTCTGTCTTCACAGGAAGACAATGAATGAATGTTTTGTGAAATAACTCCGATGTTTTCCCTGTGGGGTTTTCAATCCTATCAGACAGGAACTGGGTGGCCATGTCCCGAGTGACTCCAGGAACTTTACCTGATTGGGGCTACAAGGAAATGAAAAAAAAAAAAAATCACACAGGAAAATCTCCTTTTGGATGGAGAAGCTTCAGCATCCCAGAAGCTCAGTGCACTGATTATATAATTCAGCAGAGAAATAGGGTCATTGCATGCATACAAACAGGGAGGTGGGTTATTACATGTGGATAAGCAGGGAGGCGGGGTTATTATACACCTTCAAAGAGGCAGACTGAGCTAATCTTAGTGGAAGCAGTCTCTAGAGGGGAGCAGTCTTTGTACCATAACCATCCAGGGAGAGAGAAAACCCTAGCAGGCATTTTCTGCACACACTATCAACATCCTCCCACCCGCTACTCATTCCCAAGGTCCCCAGGCACGGGGGCCCTTGACACGGCAGTGCCAATAAAAACAACACACATTTACCCTGGACGTCACACACACTCCTGGGTGGCTCCTGCTTCTGCGATTCAGAATACAAATGCCTGAGCAGGTCAAGTGCATGCTGACAGTGGGCAGCAGGTCCAGAAGTTTTGCATGTTTAATTAGATCTCTCTTTATTATACATAGTATAAATTAATAAATCATGCCAAAGAACATCATCCTGAATTCATCTCCTGGAAAAGCCATCAGTGGTTTTGAATTGCTGATGTTTCTGTTTAAATGAGGGAATAAAAAGGCTCATTTTGCATCACTGCCATTGTGGCCAACATGCGTCCTCATAAATATCCTTCCACTTTTTATCGATTATTTTAGTGATCACAAATGTTTTATTAAGCCAATGTAACACATACCCAGGAATAGAGGCATTTAATGAATACTCATTGAAAAAAATGAATTACATTTGTTGTCTGATTCCTTACCCAAGGGGCCTGTGTTTGATTCCACTTTCATGCTTACCAACAGTGTTTGGTGGGCATCTTTGTGTATTTCTTCTTATTCCTTATCGTCCTATTAGAAAAGCTTCAAGGACCAGGACGACTAGGTGTGTGACTGGCAGACCCCCTCAAGAGGGCACAAATTAGTGTCTCCACTAGCAGTGCACCAGCATTCTCGATCTTTACATCTTGGCCAGCACAACTAGGTTGGTTAATTTATTTTTTTCTTAACCTTTACTAATTTAATAGGTAAAGAGGGTACAACTTTAATTTGCAAAGATCTCTTTTCAAATAATTATCAAGTAACTTTTGCCTTTCATCTTCATTTAATAGGGCTTTTCCTTATGACCCGGAAAAACCTAATTAGCTTTTT
Source organism: Chionomys nivalis (assembly GCF_950005125.1). Lineage (NCBI taxonomy): Eukaryota > Metazoa > Chordata > Mammalia > Rodentia > Cricetidae > Chionomys > Chionomys nivalis. The sequence continues at coordinate 6,517,587 of NC_080100.1, read as the reverse complement.
AATTTTTCTAGATAAGCTTCATTCAAGCAAGTTAGAGACCTTCAAAATGAGCATGTGGAACATTCTGCACATGCTCTGTCCTGCCAGAAAGCCCCAAGTGGCCAAGCTTAGGTGTAGTGTGGAGCGGAAGACTCCCACATCACTTGGGGAATACACTTTGCCCTGAGTTTGGTCCGTGGTGACCCTTAGTACCTTGCAACCAGGGTAGTTGCAGGGCAGAGGTTGAAGACACAGGGCCCATCATGATGGAAAAGCAGGTTCTGTGTGGTGTCTCTATGGAAGAGAGTGCTGCCTCTGTGGACAGCCTCTTTGTAGTGGGGTGCTGGCAACCCCTCAGGTTTGATGTGACATTCGCTCCTTTTCCTCCTCAGTGCCAGCAAAGGCAGAGGTGTGAGAGGGAGCTGTAAACTGATGTTGTCCCTTAACCACCAGACTTCCACTTATCATCTGATTGGCAGCCTCCTAACTGATGCGAACAGGGCCCTGAACTTGAAGGCTGCCCTTGGAGTCTTAGGTGCTTCATACAACCTGATCAATAGGAGGGGTGGGGAACATGTGGAGGAGACATTAGCAAGAAGGTGATGTAGAGAAGCAGGAAGGGGGCTCAACGGAGTGTCTGCCGTCTGGAAAACACTTCTTGTTCGGAGAAGGAGCTGTGAGAATCAGGAAACAAAGGGAAAGTTGCAGAGGACTTCTTGGAACAGGCATGGCAGGACTGGAGTTTGGGGTTTCAGTTCATCTTGTCCGGTAGTAGAAATGGAAGGAGATCGTAAAGAAGAGAGTGGAACATGGGTGAGGCTTCCGGGAATAACTGTCTGACACATGCTGAGCCACATCAACAGCCAAACTGCCTAACACATGAGAAAGGCCCCTGTATTCTCATCCACAGACAGCCTAGGATGTTCCACACAGCATCACAGGGAGAGTGCATAGAAAGGAGGGAGCTCAGGTCATAAAATGGAGAAAGAAAGTTCTAAGTCAAGGCCATGCCCTGTCCCCTGCCCCTGCATGGTTCTTCTGTTTCCCAGGACGTCCCCATGCACGTAGCAAAGATTCCAGCCTCCTCGCGCTTTCTTGCCCTGCATTGCTGCAAGTTCAGGGCCTGTAACAACATTTCTTCCTCTCTGGGTTTGAACTGGAAGGAAAATGACGTCTCACTGATAGTGAGACATCTGGAGACAGCCACAGAATCTGTAACAGTGACTGTTAACATAACAAGAGGTCTCAGCAGTCAGAAAACTACACGTGTGCTCAATAGAACAGGCAAAGAAGGTCAACTGGGCAGTTCTGCAGAGTCTAGTACTTCGTTAATAGCAACAGTGCAAGCTAATGGTGATAGGTGGAGCAGGATAGTTCCAGAGCTGGGAAATTGGCTCAGTGAGTGCTTGCTATGAAACCATGAAGACCTGAGTTCCAATCTTAAGTGCTAGAATTAAAGCAAAAGAAACAACTCCAAGCATGGCTGCACTTGCCTGTGACAGTGTTGGAGGGTAGGGCCAGGCCAGTCTGAGAGCTGCCTAGCCAGTCAGCCTAGCAGAGCTGCACACTTCCGGTTCAGCGAGAGACCTTGATTCCAATCAAGGCAGAAGGAGATAGAGGAGCACATTGATGTTTACATCTGGCCTTCACATGTCCACTCACAAACTCACATATATGTGTGCTTGCATGCATGCTTGCATGCACGCGTGTCTATTTCTTAAATATTAAAATAATGACAATTAATAATAAACAATTTTACTCATCTTTCAGGAGAGAACATACTTCCCTAATTTCTCATGGGTTTTGCTGCTCTGTTAGAAATCACAAACCATTTCCCGGTGAGAGAAACTCTTCATTTGACTCTTAACCTGTGCCTCTTATTCTGAGTCTTCATCTGTCTATCTCTTTCCTGCTCCATTTTCGCAGGACCCAAGTCCATCCAGGTCCGCCCCTCCGCAACTGTCGCTCCTAGGATCTCGCCCCGTTCTTCCGGTTCTGGTGTGGACCTTCCTTCCTCTTTGAGGCTCTAGCCAGGACCTGGAAATAGGCTATGTATTCAATTACCTGTTTGTTACTTCTCCCAAACGGAGGTAAAGTTCCTTGAAGGTAGAAACAGGCCACGTCTTAGCTGCAGCTAACATTCCAAACATTTTCAGGCCCATGTTTCTTGGCAGAAAGTCAGAGGTGATGATGATAATAGACATTGAATCGGAAAACAAGTGATACCTACGCGAGCAGAATCTGGTTTCTGGAGACTCTCATAAAATGATCTACTGAAGAGGTGATTAAATAAGAAGACAGGAATGCAAACAAATCACATTAGTAACAACAAACAGGTCAGAACTGTAGGGTAGAAAGGACGGGAAAATCCTAAGTGGCTTCCATGACCTAATTCGTGACAATAATTTGGAATATTCCACAGACGGCTCAAAGGGGTCCTGCCTAGCGTAGCGGCACCTCTGCAGTCCTTCTGCCGGTGTGGGCACAGCACAGCTCCAGAAAAAAGGTGTGGGGCTTCTGTGATTTGAAAGTCCACTGCCCTCGTTGACATTAACTGCCATCTTGACTCCGACAAAGGAGACTGTCAGCGTGCCTATGAGGATTGGCTTTATTGCTAACTGATGTGGGAGCGTCCAGCCATTGTGAGCAGCTGCTCCTGGGTTGTATAAGTAAGCTAGACAAACAGGATCCTGAGAGTGAGCCAGCAAGCAGTGTTCCTCCACGGTTAGTACTTCAAGGTCTTGCTTGAGTTCCTGCCCAGACGTCCTTCCCTGACAGCCTGTGACCTGGAAGTGTAAGTCAAATAGATCCTTCCTCCCATAAGCTGCTTTGGATCAGTGTTTTATCATCACAACAACAGGAAGAAAACTAGACCATCCTCCTGGGCAGGTGATTAGAATTAGATAATAACGAGACAAATCATGAAAATTTTTATCTAAGAAGCTACCAATCATCATCATTAATCTCTACTATCACGGAGAATCACATGGGGTTGCTGTAGGTGATCCTTGCCTGTCCGAACCTTGTGATGCTCACGGCTCCTGGCCTTTTCCTCTGCATGATCCTTTATTCCCTCTTCCTAAGACAACGATTTTGTACTATGATTTTCCGGACAGAGAACAGAACGCTAATCCCATCTTTCCCATGGCAAGGTGGACACACGTGCTTCCTGTTGTTGATGGTTCAGGAAGGCTCTTTCGGCATCTCTCTTCATGACTGGACATGCTGCCGTGGAGTGGTGACTTTCTGTACAGTTTCTCGCTCATGCTCAGTGGGTTTTTCTTTCTTTGGCAACTAGGGGGTGGGCAAAACTCAGGAGAGCCTGCAAAACTTTGTGTTTCTCAAGTGGCTGGGAATCGGGACCGCTCTCAGAGGTCTCGGGTCTTCAGTCCTTAAATGTTTCTGCAAACAGATGCTGGACTGCTTGGTTTTGTCAGCTTTATACAAACTGAAGTCACTTCGAGAAGAAAGCGCCTCAGTGGTAGATATTGGAGTGCCTCACCCAATGTGGATGGCACCACCAATAGAAAGGTGGTCGTTTGTTGTGTACAAAAGCAAGCTGAGCCATCCATCTGAAGCAAGCCAATCAGCAATGTTCCTCCATGGTCTGAGTTTCAGTTCTTTTGTTGAGTTCTTGCTTTGGCTTCCATCGAAGGTCTAGTATAGGCTGTAAGGTGAAATCAACCCTGTCCTCCCCAAGTTGCTTTGGGTCATGGTGTTCGTCCCAGCGACAGACAGAAAGCTAGAACAACCACTAAGAATGTTTGTTTTCGTTTCCCCACCCTTCTTTCACACTCCCGTGTTTTCCGGGCTTGTCCAACCTACACAAGGAGCAGAGCTGAAGCCAGTGATGGTCAGGATTCTCAGTGATCTGTGTGGATATATGCCATCGCCAGCAGCACTCTGCACTCTGTTTAACCTGTCAGAACCAAGGCTTAACAGTCATTCCTGGGATGCACCCGGCATCTAACCAGTGCCTGGAGCTGTCCCATCCTCCCTGTATCCCTAGAGGTGATCAAAAGCAGAATAAGTGTATTCTCTTCCTGGAAAACCTACCCCTGGCTAGGAGCCCAGCTCTGAGAAGGTGGGCAGCTCAACAGCCTGCAGAAGGACACATGGACTCCCTGCTGGGTGACCAGGACTTAACACTGTATTCTGCCCCTGACCTTTCCTCATTCCTATTGGTTACCAGTATTGACCACTTGTGTTTTTACCAATTACATCTTCAGTCCATGTTATTCATTCAGTAAGAGAACAATAGGGATGGTTCTGCCAGTCCCCCATGGAGCTGGAGAACGGGATTAACCACTTGGTGGATCAGTTGCATGTTGAGGACCCCTGGGTTTGTTCAACAGTGCATACTGTCTTCTTATGTTTGGAAACTCACCACAAGAAGGGTCTAGAGAAAGTCTCCTTATACGGAGAACAGAATGATGTGCACAGTGTCCCAAAGCCTCCTCCTGACAGATGACATTAAAAGAAGACTCCGAATTAGTGAAGGAATAAATTAATATAGGAATGGAGACACTGACTTTCCCTCTTTCAGGTGACAGGGTGACAGGAGTGTGAGGCAACCAGTAACACTGTATCCTCAATCCAGAGGCAGAGTGGTGAACTCTAGTGGTCCCCCTACTTTCTCTCCCTGAATCTAGGGACCTAGTCAATGGAAGACATTTAAGGTGAGTCTTTTACTCACATCAGTTACTGATGGAAGGAGGGTAACCTTCTAGATGCCCAGGAGCACTTCAGTCTCTCTGAGGTCTTCACCTAGCCTTTCCCAAAACTCACTATTATTAGTCTGCAGTTATTCTCAACTCTTACTCCTGACCTAAGACAACTAAAACGTAAAACAGGTGCCCATAACTGCTCTCAATAAAGGCCACTTCCTCTAAGGCTTGGCATCACCGTGGAAGACAGGGTGGAAAGCTTGTAAAAGCCTTAAGATAGGGAGGAGGGCTGCATCTTCTGGGCATGATGTCATTGTAATCATGAGTTCACAGCAACTGTGGGTAACTGCAGTGGGTTTGCACGGAACTGGCCCTGTCAGTCATAAGTTGGGGGATCAGGTGAGGCTGAGCTATTGGTTAATGAAAGATTCTGAATGAGTGGAAGTCACCGCCTTCAGCTGTGTACCTGCTTGGGAGCCCACTAAGCTCCAATGGTCAGTTCCAAACCCATGGTTACATGCATGTCCTTGGTTAGACTCAGTGGGTTCCAAAGCAAAACAAGTATGAATCTGGCAAAGAATTTGTGTGCAGAAGGGGGCTTGATCTGGATGGGAGGTGGGCGTAGTAAGAATCTCATACTTCTCGATCTGAGCTCACTGGGCACATGTTAGTAACCAGAAGGTCTTTGGTAAATGTGAAAACAAGGTCAAAGAAATTTAATTCATATTGTTTTAGAGTCATAAATGCCTTTTTAGAGGAAGGCTGTATACATTAAGTAATTCCTTAATCCCAGACAAAACTTTGAGAATGGGAGATTCTAGTGAACCATGAGACAAACTAAGCACCAAAACCTTTGAAGCAGGGGTACAGCTTTGCCAGTGCTCCGGACGTCATCTTCAGTGTTTGCCCTGCTGGGGAATTTAGGATTTTAAAAACACGGTTGCTATGAGCTGATTATTCTGGGGGGGCAGGAGCTTGGACTAAATGAAGTTAAAATGGCCTAAACCTACTCTTAAAAATCACTCCCTAGTTTATCCCAAGTCCTTGGTGATTTCCAGAATTCTGAAAATTTTGATTCTGACAACTTTTCTCACCTCTTTCCCTTACTTTCTTGAAGGGAATTCTTGGATGTCTGTGCACTTCACTTTCTTCCGCTGTGTGCATCATCTTTATTATTCCTCCCCAGGTAACTTCGCTCTGGCCCAGGAGTGGCACTACTCAATGACTTTGATTTGACCTTCGCTCCCTGTTTACCTTTCTGCACTGCACTTCTACACCCTGTCACATGAGTGCACCCCAAAAGCAAGTAGAAGCAAACTGTGTGCTCATGGCTGGCTTTCGGTACAGTGCACGTAAGGGCGCTGCTGTGTTCTGCATGCAGACGCTGTATATAAAAGCGTTACCCAATTGAGGGTACACCTAGATGCATGGACACTGTAAGATTATTAGAAATCTCAGGCCTTGATGTGATCTACTAAATGAGAAGCCAAGGGTAGGGCCCAGGTAGTGTTTAAACAAACATTGTAGGTGGCTGAGATAAGGCAATGTGTATCTGTCATACTGGGTAAATGTCCTTATAGTGTAGTAGCCCTTTGTTCTCCGTGTGCACTGAACTCAGCGGCCTTGGGTGAGTTACTTACTTTAGATCTTAGTTTGTGATAAGATGGAGCAACACGTAATCAGAGATCTGGAAGAGGTTAGGTTTTTATTCCTCATATACTCTTTATTACCAGGCCTAGAAACAGCCTTCCTCCTCAACGGCTTAAAAAGAAAAGGGTAGCTTTTGAATTTTATTGTAACATTTAAAAGATTTCATCTATCTACAAGTCATTTTTACAGTTTTGCATAAACGCATCTATACTTTTTCCTACCCAAATAATGTTTGCCTTATGTTAGAAATTCAAGTATTTTTTTTATTGGTTTCTCAATTCTGCTCTTCGTTGCCTACTGGCCCACCTATTCCTATGCCACAGTGGCATTGCTTTGATGAGAATAACGCCAACATCCACTTACATCCCTGGAACATAAGTTCCCATCGTGTCTTTCCCAGAGCAGTCTCAGAAGATGAGTTCATTCCGTCAGATGTCTTTCATAATCCATTTCCTGACTGGAGCCACAAGGTGTTGGAAGTGCTTCTGTGACGATGGCTCTTCTCAGTCAGAGATGTGACATCTCCATTTGCAGAAATCTTGTTTCATGACTTCAGTAAAACCTTAATGCTGCGATAGCTGTTCCCAACTTATGTCTTTCTCTAGAAATACACTTTAATTCTGTGTAGCTTTAGTAGCTGCCGTGAATGGGATATGCCGCTGTTTTCAGTTTTATAATGCCTGGTTATGAGGAGGGGAAATCTGTTAAATGTCTTTTTCCAAATATTTAGATAGCAATATATTTTTGTGGTTTTTAAAATAGAGTTCTGAAAGTGTTTCTCTTATTACACCTTCTGAATAATCTCTGAGTAAAGTTGTATTATCTGCAAAGGTGAAAGCTGTCTGGTTCTACTGAGTTTCATCAGATGCAACCTCTCTATAGGGCTGCCTGGTGGAGAGCCTGATTCTGATCCTGTTTCCACCACCGTATGTATGTAAAGTGTGTTCTGGATTTTAGAGCTTGATATAATGCATCTTGACAGCTTCGGATACTACTTAATTTTTGTTTTATTAAAACATCTGATAAGAAATTTTCTTTGACTTAAAACCTTTACTCGGAAGTTTCTTCTTCTGAATCTCATGCACTTATTCTTCATCCAAATTATTTATTGATTGACTTCTTTGTTTTGTTACATTCTCCAAAGTTGAGGCATTTCAGCAAGTATGAAAAATAAACCTTCGGGGCAGGAGATGATACCACACCTAATATTCAAAGATAAACAGGAGACTCAGAAAAAACACAAGCCACAGAAAGAATTATTACTTTAGGGAGCTGGGAAGGTGTCTCAGGGGATAAAGCACTCGCTGTATAAGCGGGAGATTCTGAGTTGCATTCCTAGACTTCCTGATAAGAGCAAACATAGCTTGATCTCTACTTACTAATTAAAATAATGCATAAAGTGAATAGACAGAAATGTGTGGAAATATATTCTATTTCAATCATTATTTTAAAGACAGAAGTTAAGGTGAGATACAGTCTTGACATTCAAAATGACAGCATCAAAAAACTACTGAAGACATCAAATCCTAGAGTGTAGGAAAAATAACGTCATCCTACATTTGTAAATTTGAATTTACATGATGTCGTAAAATAAAATATGATTTTATACATTACAAATTATGGTATGCATATATTACATACATTATATTATATATACTATATATGCATTGCACATTATATTATATGAACATCATATATACATTATATATTGTATATTATATATGCATTATATATATATATCATCCAGAAACTCAATGCCAGAAATCTTTACATAAACTATAGGATCAATCCCTACATAATCCATAGCATAACATTCTCCAGGTTTTCCCTGCTACGTTTTAGAAAAAAAAATGCAAAGGCATAAGTTTTTTAACTGTTGACAGTGAACTTGGTAAGTAAACACCAACACAGTGCTATGGAACACCAGTCGGTTAAAAGGAAAGAGCAGGTTGAAAATAGGAGTGCACAGTTGAGTTCTGTTCTTCGACAGAAGCATGTACGCTGCTTATCTGTCTGCAGATAGATGCCGGGGACGTTTAGACAATAAAGGACAACTGAGATTTGAGCAGATCATTAGCTGTAACCAATACCACTTGGGTTTTGTGTAGATGTCAAGAGAGAAATGAAGTAAACTGTGTTGCCTGGAGAAATGGCTTCCAAGAGTTGCCCTCCTGAAGACGTACCCCCAGCAGCTGAAAGCACCCAGGCTTCCTAAAATCCTGTCTATCCAGCCATGCAGATGACAGATGACATCTGAGTCAGTGCTGGGCTACACCTCTGCAGAAATATTTGTTCCAAACACATCATTCCCTTGTGTTTCATTCACCTTTTTGATCACCAAATTGAATGTCGTACTGTGTCACCTTTTGATGTCAACTGCTTTCTGAGGCTGCAGTTCTGTCAGGCAGGGAAAACAAACGGGAATGCCATTCCATGACTATTCAACACCGACATAGGATGTCACATCATGGGACAGAAGAGAAATAAGAGTCTGTGCCACATAGAATTTGGGGTCTGGGAAACCATGAGCACAGTATGGTGATAGGGTTTATGCTTGGGAGCTGAAGGGTGAATGTTTCCACGGACAGAATTCTGAAGGAAGAGGAGGGTAATTCCTTTGGTTAGCCTTACCTGGGCACCGGCATCAGACTGGAAGCCACAGAAATTCGTCTCTGCCTTATGGAGTGAGAAGCAGGAGAATGATGGCAACTATGTCTGCCATAGATTAAGGTCTGAAGGAAAGAGGGGTCTCTCCTTACAAGCCCTAGGTTGCTTCAATGTTTAGGGGAAGAAAATGTGACCTATTTTTCCACAGGAGTTCAATAATTTCCCCAGGATGTATGACCCGCAGCAGGGTTAATGAAACCCCTCAAACTATGGCACACCGTGGTGGAAGTACAGAAATGGGAGCTGTGGAGGCCTGTCCTCAGCAACTACAAAGAAACTTCAAGTTCCAACTTCAAAATATTCTGGAAACACCCTTATTTTGTATAGGAAGTTATGGAATCTCTCTGTCAGTTTTAATGTCCAGCCTCCGTGACAGCGTTCCGTGACTTGAGTCTTGCCTGCTGGGACACGAGCTGTTTGGGTGAGCTGTCCTAATAGACTTTGCTGGTACATGCCCCAAACCACATGCACGTCTGAAGATGTATAGCCTATGTTCACATCTACATCTACAATAAAACATTCTGACTGAAAGCAACGCAGGCAGGAAAGCATTTCTCTGGCTTGCAATCCCAGGTTGCACTCCATTATCAAAGGGAAGTCAAAGTCGGGACTCTAAGCATCATCTCAATGGGCAGAAGTGAAGAGGAATGGATACACCCATGTTGTCTGCTTGCTTGCTGCTTATGCTCAGCTAGCTTTCTTCATTCTCATATAGTCCAGGGCCCAGCCCATGATATGATGCCACCAACGTACAAGGTGGGTCTTTCTACCTCAATGAATAATCAAAATAACTCCCCACAGAGATCCACAACTTGATCTATATACTTCCTTCTTCAGAGTCCCCCTTCCTAGCTGACGACAGGCTATGCCAAGCTGACAGTTAAAGCTGATCAGTCCATTGGTGGATTCAGCTGAACTTGTATCACCGAGATAAAGTGAACAAAGTAATCGACTCACAGAGAGGCAAGGTTAATTCTGAATGACAGTTTCAGAGTTTGGAGCCCATGGCGAATTGAGTCTGTTGCTCTGCCCTGATGGGACATCATGGCATTGGTAAGTGACAGAGAAAAACTGCCCATTCTGGGCTCAGAAGGTAGAGAAAAGAAGAGGAAAGAATTTAGGACCCACAACTTCTTCAACGAACTGTAGACCTCCCCCCTGACACCATTCCCTGCTTCTTAAAAATCCTACTCCTTCCCAGGAGCTCCATTCTTCTGGGATGGAGTTGTACAAACCAAGCTAATGTCTATGTTTTGGGAATTATACCTTGCAATTATAGCCCTTACATATTTTGAAAAGCCTGTAATGAATCTTCATATGGGGTTTCTCACCCTCCCCGGTGAATCCCACTCTATGTGGAATCTTCATATGGGGTTTCTCACCCTCCCCGGTGAATCCCACTCTATGTGGAATTTCTGCTCTCCTTTTCATACCTTGTTAAACCCCCTTTGCATCTCTTCAAGTACCCAACGTTGGCTCTGCAAGAGCACTTTTTTGCTCAAACAGAGAAAAGGAAATAAGTTTTTCATGAGCAAATAATTAATTTTCCAAATCCTGTTTTCCTGTACTGTTTATCGTCAAAGTTGTTTTAATATACATTAGAGGCACATTCGTTGCATAGTAAACTATTGGTAGCTTTCACTGGACACAAATGTTCATTATCAATCTTTGTGTTGCCTCAAACGTCACAGTCCCAGAGCTGTGGGTAACACTGCAGATAAACACCTACGCAGAAAGCAATGCAATTGTAAATTACAGCCAGGGCCTCTTGCTCAGAGTCAGGAGACCACAGGCCTCTAGCTGTGTTTACCTAACAGGCCATTAGCAAGGCTTGACACCCTGTAAACACACCCTTGACCTCCCCACACCCACACCTGGCCCCATCCTCTGCTCTACTCCACAGGTTGTCTGTCTAACTAACTGTATGCTGTGTGGTCTGTCTCTGTGCCTGTGAGTGGAGCTAAGCCATGGGGACAGAAGGACAGTCGGAGTCTGAACCGTCTCCCTTCCCTGAACCTTGAGTAGAGCCAGATTCTGCTCTTCGGAGCTGAGGGGTATAATCTATTCTTTGGCTTGCTGCCTCATATTAAGCTGATAACGAATCTTTAGCGTTCGCATAAGTGCTCCTAGTCACAGTGTATCAGGCTTAATTTTAATAAAGAAAGTGTTTAATGGGTTCGTCTTGAGCAGAAAGGGGAGTAATTGAAGGAGATTTAAAAAAAATATATTTTTATTCAGCGAAGCTTTCTATTTGAAAGAAATGAATTTATGGCCTCAAAAGAAAATTTACAGCAAAGGTTATAAAAATGGCAAAGTGTGTTATTTTCTTTCCTCTTTGTTCTCCGATTATTCATCTTCTCCCCATCCACACATGCACAGAAGAGTCCCCAAGTGGCATGCCAGCTTACCTGCCTCCGAGGAGCACTTATCAAGCAGCAGGGGAGAGCAAAGGCGTCTGGGGTGCACAGAGACTCATCTCCAAATTCTCAAGCTTGAGCACCCAGAAGAAGGGAACCCACAGAGGCACTCAGGAAAGGGAACTGGCTCTCTCCCTTCCATGGCTTTACTTGTTTCTGAGAGAGAAAAAAAAAAAGCCCACACAGTTATGTGATATTAGTGAAAAAATATTTTTACATTATCCACAAAAACAATGTCCAAGTGAGAGGAACTCTTCTCACCTCATTGTAGCAATCTCCTTTCTCTTTTTGTCATGAACAAATACAAAATATTTTGTTGTTTGTTGCCATGTAGATTGATACACATTTCAACGCTCCATGAGAAAAATTAAGAATAAGGAATTTATAAGGAATTAGAATCTGATTTAAAGGCTGGTTCAGTTCCATGTGTTTATTTTAAATGGGGCGTGGTGGGCAAGGAGGACATGGGCAATAAGAATGGAAAGGGAGAGGAACCAGAAGGGAACCTGGGGGAGCTATGCAGAGGGAGAAAGCAAAGTCTTAGAAGCAATGTCGGGAGAAAATGGAAGGGAACCCCCAAAGTGGAAAAGCCAGCAGAAGATGGAGAGAGAAAAAAGAGAGAGGAGCAATTTTAGTGGGTGCTGCTGCTGTGTAGCTCCGAGGTGCAGACAGACCTCTCTCCTGTTCTTGAGGGAATTATATCTTTCTGCCATAACACATATCACAGGTTTCCATCATGAGACCTCTCAATAATAGGGCTGGAGTGCCTGTCCTTTGCTTGTTCCTCTTCTGATTCCTGGAGACCCATGTGGAGGCCTGGGTTCTGATGAGGTGCTAGCCTTAAACAGTTTCAGCCAATGCTAAAGAGTACATTAATGATAATATCCAAGGCCAGTGATGGATAGTGCACTTCATTACAGTATTCTAGGGTCATGTTTCCAGCAGCAATTAGTTATCATGGGGTTTCTTAAGCTTTTGCATTTCATGGGAACAATTTAAAGGCCTGGTATATATATATATATGATTGTCTTATTTTACATAGGAAAAGAACTGGGTAGGACTGTGATTTGATCTGAGGTTCACACAGGAGGGCGAGGAGCACAGCCAAATCATTTCTCATCCTAAAGGGCATGTTTGGAAACACTCACTTAATCATTGCGACTCTCCATCTTCCTAGGAAATCAAATCCAGATGTCATCTTCCTCTGGTGACTGTCAGAAAACACTTATTGGCATTATTACGCAGGGAATTAAAACCTTCGGGTTACATAATAAGTTATGCTTAGCTCTTCATCGTCGCAATTGATCTTACTGAAAAGTCGAGCTTCTCCCCTCGGAATGGCAGGGCGCCTGGCATGCTTCTGTGATCGATTGGATGGCAAAGGGACTCAGCAGAGAAGATGCAGTCAGTGTAGGGACCTTCTTTATCATCTAATTCTGGTCAGGTTGTCTGGTGTTGTCCTTTAGAGGCTGGCATAGGGCTGCAGAGGTGGCTCCCCTGAGGAAAAGATGGTTTCTTCTTTAAGAGCACAGCAGAGCAGGAAACCATGACCAGGGCTGGAGGAGAAGAGGGTGTTGATGGGGTCGGTTCCCGTCAATGCACAGGGAAGAGGACTTGATGGGCAAGCGGTGACAACAGCAGACTGGAAAGCATTAAGCGACACCATTAGGGAAAAGGGGACTTTGGTTAAATGTACCTAACAGGATGCTTGCTGAAGACCGCCAAGTGCCAGTAGAGACCAGGGGGGATGAATAACTAGACTGGGTGCAGCGGCGTAGGGCACAGGGCACAGATGAACAGCCTTCAAGTGAGGATTTGGAACTCTTGCTAAAGTGACCTAGCAGTGATGTGATGAGCTGAGGGGGATCAGGAGACCGATGGAAGCTACGAAAGCTCCTTAGCTTTTTGCAGTTCTGAGCGTTGAACCTAGGGCCCGGCACACACAAACAACCCGCCACTGAGCCACACCTCCAGGTCTAAGTAAGAATTTGTGTCATGTTCAAGAGCAATGATCAAAACAGACATTAGAGAGGGTGCAGAAGAACAGGTACACACCTGCACTTGTACTGTGCGTGCAAATCTATGTAGCTCTAGCCACACTTTGGCTTCACGTGTTACATCTCATTGTGCACACAGTGTCCACTGTGATGCCTCCCTCTGGGTTTAGGTGGAATTTACAAATGAAATCGCTCTGATTTCCAGTCCCCACTCTCAGGCAGCCGTTCTGGGGGAAAGTCCTTTGCGGTACATCATTTGGCAACACCACTTGTTTACAGGGAGGGAGGATGACTTTGAACCGTTCGGCTTGTAAAATTTGATAAAGTTCTGGAACAAGAGCGAACGGTGGTCGCACAGCACAGTGACTATGCTCATGGCTGCGGAATCACCTGAACTGAAAGGGCTGAGATGCTAAGGTTTGTTTCCTGAATTTCCCCACAGCGGAGAAATACCGCTGGTTCATTTTACCGAAGTAAGTTAGAGCAAAGAAAACAAAAATGTAGCCAAGTGATGACTGGGCACTGGTTGCCCTTCCAGAACAGCCAGGTTAGGTTTCTTGCACCCACATGGCAGCTCCCATGTGTCTGTCACTCCAGGTCCAGGGAATCCCACATTCTCTATGTCCTCCTCAGGAACTGCACACACACAGTAGCATTCGTACATAAGCACAGGGCAAACACTCATACACATACATAAAAATAAAAAAAAATATTTTTATTCCTCTATTTATTTCATATTCCTGCCCCAGCCTCTCACTTCATCATTCCCTCCCAGGCCCCTCTCCACTCCCTCCTACCCCCAATCCCCTCCTTTTTCATCTCCATCCAGGAAAGGACAGGTCTCCAAAACATGGCATATCAACTTGAGGTAAGACTAAGCACCTCCCCATGTATTAAGTAAGACTGGGCAAGGCAACCTAGTATGAGAAGAAGGGCACCCAAAGCTAGAAAAAGTTAAACACAGCTCCCGTTCACACTGTTAGGAGTCCCATAAGGGGACCAAGCTACACAAGTGAATGTATATGCAGGGTCAGTCTCATGCAGGTTCACTGGTTGTTCATTCAGTCTCTGTGAGCCCCTATGAGCCCAGGTGAGTTGACTGTGTGAGTCCTCCTATGGTGTCCTTGACTCCTACACTCCTTGTTCCTCCTCCTTCACAGGATTCCCGAACTCCATCTAATGTTTGGCTGTGAGTCTCTGCATCTGCCTCCATCAGTTGCTGGGTGGTGCCTCTCTGATGTCAATTGGACCAGTTCAGGCTACTTATCCACCACTGCTAGGAGTCTGAGCTGAGGTCCTCCCCATAGACTCATGGGAGATTCTCCCATGCCAGGCTTCCACCTGACCCCAAAATAGCCCCTCTCAGAAGTCCCCCTCAGCACAGTCCTCATCTGTGCCCCCCAACCTGATTCCAGTCATGTTCCCATCCCCATCTGCCCTCAGGTGTTCCCTCATGACTCCCCTTGTCACCTAGTCTCTGTGTCTGTGGATTGTAGCATAGCTGTCCTTTATTGTACAAATAATACCCACTTATGAGTGAGTACATACCATGTTTGCTTTTATTAGTCTGGGTTATGTCACTCAAGATGATTTTTTTTTTTAGTTCATCCATTTGCCTTCAAGTTTCCTGGTGTCCTTGTTTTAACGTCTGACTAATACTCTATTGTGTAAATGTACCACATTTTCTTTCTCCATTCCTCAGTAGAGGGACATCTTCCAGTTTCTGGAAGTTTCTGTCTCTGTCTCTGTCTACCTGTCTTTATCTATCTCTATCTTGCTTTGTTTCTTTCTCTATGTCTCTCTGTGTATCTCTTTCTCCCTCTCATACATAAATACTTATATTCTTCTCAGGATAATTTTTTTTTTACCAGACTTCTCAGTGGATATAAGACCCCTTTGTATTTTGTACCCATGCTCCAGGCAAGGCTTATAACCAGGAAAGAGTGACCGTGAGGGTGCCCTTTGCACAGATAGGCATTCTACAGGGACAAGCATCCAAGGATGCTAACAGGCATATTTTCAGAAAAGAAAAGTTTGTTGGAAATTTAAATGTCATTCCTCAAGCACAGATAAAGAGAAAGGTGTTGAGGTGGTCAGTTTTCTGGGGAACTTGGGACTATGTCAAGAGAATGACTGTTTGGTGAAAATTGTGGTTCTTGGAAGTATGAGTCTGGTGTTGGTTGGCCATGGGTTAGTTCCCAGTGCTGGGAGGGGTGGGATAAAGTTGACAGGTGTTGCCCATCCTAGAAATAATCTTCAAGCTATATACAGACCGGATTCCCTATCTGGCAGACATCTCTTTCCCTCACACACTTACACCCACGAACCTCTCCCTGTCACGCCCCTGCGTGCTGACATTTGAGATCTTTGCCAATACCCTAAAAGGAATGTTGGCAAGCCTGAGCCCTAGTTCTTCCGCCACCTCCGTGGTATGCGCTGTTCTGAGCTGTGCAACGTGAGCAAGAGGAGGAGGTGGTGGGCAGAGATCAGCAGAGGCGGTGCGCCCTCTGTCACCAAATGCTGGGTGGTGTAATTGCTATAGATTTTATAGTCATAAGAAAAATTAATGTCTTTTGTAGAAGAGAGGTATTAAAAACATGGTCTCTAGATCTAGGAAGAAAGCTGATTGGGAATGAAGCCCTTGTTCGCAGAGCTGACTTCAATGGGTTCTTTAATTAGACTCAGGAAAAACACATCTCTAGCTAGTTATCTGCTAAACCCTGAGTGTCCTAAAGTGTTCAAAGACAGAGAAAGAAAGTGATCCATGGTCACCAGGAGAAAGGTTGTTTGCGGGGACAGGAAATGGACAGAATCTCTAGGTCTAGTAAGACCCCAGCCAAAGTCACATCCAGACTCTTCCCATTGTCCTGTGTCTCCATCCATGTCAGGTGCCTCCTACATGTTCAGGAAATAAAGAAATTTCCCCAAACAAGCAGAGAGGACAAAAACTAAGCACTAGTAGTGATGGTCAGATGCTACATTATCAAGGTTTGTGCAGACGGTGGACTTGTATGCAGATTGGAAAACGGAGTAGAAACTTCTCCAGAACAACCGAACATCCTCTTCTCCAAGTCTGTGCCTGCTGCTTCCTCCGAGATGGGGGAAATTACCTCCCAAGCGTTTCCCATGCTCCTGGATAGTTCTTGAAGATTCCATCTTTTAGCCCCTATAATCCAGGAGAACAGATATTATTGCTATTTTACAGTGAGAAATTGGGCTGAGAGGTAAAATTGTTTGCAGAAAACCCCACAAATAGTAAATTACAAACATAAAGCTTCTTTTGTCTGGCTTGAAAGTCTACTGTAAGTGAAGTCACTATTGCTCAAATGTAATGATGGTCTCCAGAACTAGACTTCAATTAACCCTGTGAGTTATTCTATCATTTCCTTCTCAAATAGCTTTAGAGGGTGCTGTGCAATTTCCTCATCACGCTGGCCCTTAACATGTCCACCTTTTTGCTAAAATCTCTTAAACATTTTATCGGTTTGACAGTTCATTTTTAGTTTTTTAAGTTTTATTTAAATTGGAAACTAACAATTCTATAGGTACAGTGTGATATCTTTGCATATGTATGTGTTGAAAGAGAGAGTGTCGAGTTGATTGACATATCCACACTTTGCCTACTGTGATGGTCAGCACTAATGCTGACATGGTAGAGTCTAAGATCGCCCAGAAGATGGATGCCAATGGGGGGTTTACCTTAATTGCAATATTTGATTTGAGAAGATCCATCTTAATTGTGAGCAGGGAATTTAAGATGTATAAATGGCGAAAGGGAACTGGGGAAGGCTGGGGGCACCCATCCTCTCTGTTTCCTGTCTCTGAATGCCACGTGAGCATCTGCTCCATGCTCCTGTTGTCCTGAATTGGCCCCCATGACAACTGTGACCCAGAGGAAAGCCTTCCTCCTTCAGGTTGCTTTAGTCTGGATATTTTATCAGAGCAGCAGACATGGAAACTAAGACAATTGCTTTTTAATTTCACATGGTGAGAGCATTCAGAAATCTACTTTTAATAATTTTGAGCTAGGGTCAGCCCTCTACCCAGGGGGTCATCAGCCTCCTCTTCCTGTCTGATTGAAATGTTTTACCCGCTCAACAGTATTTTCCTCCAAATGGTGTTTTTTTTTTCCATCCTGGAAATAATTGGAGGCAATCTCAAAGTTTCTAGATGATCTGAAACATTCTTCGAAGACTGCTTTATTTTGAGAGGAGCAGGTTTCCTCAGAATTCCATAGTAACAAACCGACAATAGCACCATATGCTCAGACGCGCCATGAGATCAATTCAGAATGTGAAGAAAAAGCCCCTTAGGCACATTCATGAGACAGACGACATCTTTGCTGTGTCAGAAACATATGAGCCAAGGTACTCCACACTCATATCTGTACCCAGTTCTGAAAGTTGAACCTGAGCCGCCCAAAGCTTGGCATCAGCTCTACAAGCCTTGTCTAATTCCACAGAAAGTGTCCAGGGAAACCGGCTTCCTCGTGCCCTGTCTGCAAATGAGTTATTAATGGATCTCTTATAGTTTAAGTACATCTCAATGCAAACAATGCCTTGAAGTTTTGAAGCTGTTGAGTCTGCAATGCTTCAAATGTCGGAGTGGGAAGGCATGCCAAGAAAGGGCTATTCCAGTGCCATGGCCATATAGAGTGTCTGGATTGTGTAGTGTAGAGGGGTTGCCTGCTTAGGGAATAAGGACACACAGCGCCAGCAAAGACCTGCCCATCTCACAGGGTTCACAGTAAACCTCCCAGCCAATACCAACTACTTATGAGGAATGAACGGTAAATGGAAACCACTAAAGTTTGTAGAAAGCATTACAAACCAAAGACTCTAAGTAACTAACCTACAGCCACAAATCAATGTGGGGAACCAAGATTAGAAACTTGGCTGCTGGCTTCTTGGCCAGGACTCTTGTTACTCTGTCTCCTTGGAACAAAAATTGTGATTGTGTGTGTATGTGTGTGTGTGTGTTAGCAGAAATCAGAGATAGTGATGGTCACTGCCAAAGAACAATGTTCAGTTCTTGTAGGACTTGACTATTACCGTTCATAGTCAATATCTTTAAGGATTTATATTCTAAAACGTAAATTTAGTGCTGAGCACAATTTTCTCTGATTTTTTTCTGTCTCTCTTTTTTAAACAAACCGAATCCATGCCATTGGTGAAAGTATCTCTGCAGCTTGACGAGAACCCTCGATTAATGCTGTGCCTCACAGTCATAGAGACTGTTTAAGAATCAGGTGAAGAAATGTGTAATTAGTCCACATTTATTGGATTTCTAATAATCTCTAGTTAAGAGATAATTCCACATATTACCATGAGCAAACAAATATCCTTCTTCTGTTTTATTTCTATGGTTATATAAAATGGTGGTTTGCAAAAAAAAAATATTCTCTAAAAGTAATCCCCAGCTAAAAATACTTTGCATGGAATTGTTTACTTTTACATTTATTTAGAGATTTGTGTGTGTGTGTGTGTTTGTGTGTGTGTATGTATGTATAAATGTGTGTATGAGCATGAGTGTTTGTGGGTGAGTGTATGAGAGAGCATGTGTGTATGTTGTGTGTATGTGTGTGTCTTCTATCATCTTCCACAGTGTGTATCTCAGTGGAGACCAGAGAACTCTTCAAGAGAGTCAGTTCTCCTTCTTCTGTGCTAATCCTAGGGATCCAGCTCCAGTCACTCAGCGTGGCTGTGAGCACCTTTAACTGTGAGCCATCTCATTGGCTCCACGCAGTATTTTAATCAGCAGAAACTCCCAGTTGCCTGTCATAAACCTGTCCCTTCCCCCTTTTCTTTAGCAATGACAATCCAATTTTCTTCTATTCCCCGCCACCAAGTCAAATGGCTGCTGTCTCTTGTCTCTCAGAGAAACACATAGACATATGTTTGGGCCAATGTAACACAAGTAAGAGCATTTGGTGTGATTGCCAGAGTAGCTCTGAATATGGCACGATCACTTTCTTCCACTCTGGACCATGTCTGTGACAGATGAAGCTCTGGCCTCTCTCTGGGTACTAAAGTCATGAGACACATTCTTGGGATGGCAGGGGTATGAGCTGGGCAAATGCAGGTCAGCGTGTGTCCAGAGCACCAGGCCTTGAGCTGTTATTGCTGGTGAGTGGAGTGGTTGCTTTTCTCTGTTTTGTGTGAGGACTGCTAGTTTGGGCCTTCTTTCCTATGAAGCTGAACCTAATCCTAACTGATTCAACATGCTCAATGGTGTTATTATTATTGATTTGATTATTCTGCTAAAATGTAACTTTCCAGGGCTTCGGGGAAGAATATGGGTAATCTGGACTTTTCTACACTCTTCACCTCATTCATTATGACACATAGCCACTGCTTGGTCTTCCACACGCCCTCATGGGCAGTCAGGTAGGCAACAGGTAAGAGAAATTTGTTGTCTTCTCTGCAATGTGTTGATAAAGATATATTCCCACTGAGCTAGCTTCTCTGGTGCGGGATGGCTGTGTGCTTTATCATGGCACAGTCTCCAAGCAGTAAGCCAATCTCTAGCTCCTGTCCTCCAGCACATTTCAGCACAGTTAATTCATGATTGCTACTGACTTCATGTTTGATACAAGCCCAGAACGGGCTCCTAAATGGAATTAGGGATGATTCTGTGTACACAGGCAGACCTGGTGTACTCCTTGTCTGACAACCAGTCCAGGCTGCTGTAGTGAGCCCTGTCTTCAGAACATTCCATGAGATGTGGTGCACACGGGTGATGCATCCCGGCCCTTATGAGGCTAGCAGACTTGGAGAAATGTTGAGACAGCTGCCTTTGTATTACAGATAATGATACAAAGTGACCTAACTTTCTGAGTAACTTTGGCATAGAGCTTTTGCCCCACAAACACACTCATCTCCCATGTAGGCCAGGAAGTCAAAGTTCCTTCTGGTGGCTTTTAGATACATTGAAAACCAGCATCAAAATGGCAAATATTTGTATATTGAAAGGTGAGAACTGATTTCAGAAGTAGGACTCCAGAGAAAACATTTTAACAATACAACCTAAATATGTAGCTCCTTCCTGAACCTAAATACACTTGTATGTAGTGACCTAGATGTTTGCCATGTAAGTGAGAAGTGGACATGTACATATAATTATGCAACATGCATAAATATTATCCTTATTTGTATTACTTTGTATGATATGTGTATGCATACTTATGTATTGTGTGTGTGCTAGACATCAAATGTCCTCCCAATTTCCCTTTATTTTGTTTTTTGAGAGAGAGAGTCTTTATTGAATCTGGAACTCAACTATTCAACAAGCTGACTTGCAAGCCCAGGGATCCTCCTGTCTTTGCCTCTCCAGCACTGTGGTTACAGGCTTGTGTTGCCACGCCTATGTTTCTATGTAGGTACCTGAGATTGAGCCCAGTTAGTTTTAATAATATAAAAGGATAAACTTAGATTCAAGCCTCTTACAATTTCCACTTTAAAGGTGAGGAATCAATCACAGTGGCAACTCAAAGAAACAAGCTACTTTCACACCTCATAGTCATAAGAGTTCTACAGGGAGAGATATTACTATCATTCTTTCTTGAAAGCCAACTGAGGTTTAATTGGATCTTTTTTCTCCCCCTTGTCTGCTCTTTTACATGACTTGGCATGTGGAATGAGTATTTTCTTCAAAAGTATTTGCTCTCAGAATAAGGAGATCAATGATTCATCCTTGGTCAAATTTACAGAGTTTGGAAATTTTGCCATACGGTACATCCAAACGCGTACATGCCTTAGTTTCAGGCTGTGGCAGATTGGTTGCACTTAATTGGTTGCTCTTCTTGAGAATTCATCCATTTAAGCATCATTTGAAATGGATCCAGTTGGTGTTGATGAATAACAAGCAGAGGGAAAACCATGGTTTCCCTAAAAACCGCTCACCTGGAATGATGGGTTTGGAGTGAACAGAGGAGATGACAAGGAGCCAAATGCCAGCTGGGTGGGACAAATAGAGGAAGAAGAAGAGAAATGAAGGGGGCCTGAAAACATCCTTGTAGTTTCTGGGTACCTGACTCTGGGGGCTGGAGGAGGATGGAGACTCCACAGCATCCTGAAAAGGAAGAAGGGGTGATGGCTCAGCCAAAGCAGGGACTGTGGGTGAGTAAAGTTTGCATCTGGCAAGCACCATTCAGCTTCCTGCTGACAAAGTAGATAATTCCCTCACTCTGTACCCTTATGTGTTTTGTTTTCTTGATAGAGGTGCATGTAAATGAACACATGCATGTTCTGTAGAACTGTGTTCATCCACTTGACTTCTGAGTGGCTGCCTTGAGAACCTTATCACTTTTGCTATGCATGCCCAGAAGCAAGCCTCTGTTCAGATGCTCTGTGAAGATCTGTGAGGTGCACTAAATTTAGTGTAAGAACAAGTTTCATTGCCAGTTCCTTCTCATCCAACAAAATCAGGGTGACTTGGGATGGTTATCTAAAATGAAGACAGTGAAAACACTCTGCATGTTACCACACTGGTAGATTGTACATTTGTCAAAACTTGAAGAATGTACACCCTCAACTGAGGATCCTGAGGTAGGCTGTAGACTCAGGTGATGCTGGACGTGGCAGGCTTGTCAGCTGTAAAGATGCTCCATTCAGGTGGTGTGTGGATTTTAGAGGTGGCTGTGTATGTTTGGGGAGCCAAAGCCATGTGAAATATATGTATGATTACTTTCTATTTGAGATGGGATTGAGGTTGCTCTTAAAAGACTAAGGGAACGTTACAGTTTCCTGCTGCCTGACCCCAAAATGTCACTTCCACAGCCTTTCAATGGCCGGGACAAAGCACATCTTGAGGATAAGAAAGACAGAAACTTTGTCTCAGTGGAAGAAACAGGAAAGAGTGTGTCACCATGTTTAGTTCAGCCAGGATGCTGTGCAGGGAGGATGCAGGGTCCACACTCGCTCTGGGAAGTCATATATTTATTCAATCTCAAACTGCCCAAAGGGAACATGGTGCTTGCACCACTAGAACATAACGTTCTTTGAGTTTAAAATGGCTGATGTGCTGGAAACTACACATCCAAAATATTCCATCGTAAATTCAAATAACTGCATGGACATAATTTCAAATGTTCTAGAAGCAATGAAAATTTTAAATAAAACTTTTATACATTTTCTTGGTGGGGGAGGTCCTTTTGTCTATGTGTTGCTTTTATTGGTTAATGAATAAAGAAACTTGCTTGGCCTGACAGGGTAGAACAGAGTTAGGCAGGAAGAACTAAACTGAGTGCTGGAAGGAAAAAGGCAGAGTCAGAGAAAAGCCGTGGAGCCGCAGGAGACAGATACAGAATGGAATCATGCCAGTAAGCCACAGCCACATGGCAATACACAGATTAATAGAAATGGGTTAAATTAAGATGTAAGAGTTAGCCAAGAGGAAGCTAGAGCTATTGGGCCAAGCAGTGATTTAATTAATACCGTTTCTGTGTGGTTATTTCAGGGTTAAGCAGCTGGGAACTAACTAGCGCCTCCTTCTCCTGCGTTTTCTTTAGTAAATATATCCAGTGGATTTTGAAATTCTAAAGTAATTTGTTATCCACTAGTGACTATTTTTAAAACTACAAAGCAGCTTTTTCTCTTTTACATAAGTTTTACACCATTTCTTTTTGTCATTAAATTTGCATTTCCATTATACTTTTGTACAGTATAAACGCTGGCATGTATTTAAACTCAATTTTCTAAAATATCATATGATATTTAAAATTTCTTGTTCTGTGTTTTGAATAATCATCTCCAGATTTAGTTATCATTAAAATAATTACTGTTGAATAATAGAACAAATGCAAAACTCTCTCACAAATTTTTGGTAATCACAAGAACACAGCATTTTCTCGAACTAGATGTGTCCTTAGTGAAATGATTACATGTTTCCTCTTTCTTTATGCCTTATTCAATTTCCCCTTAGCTCACACGTCCCCAGACAATATTACTTATTGCTAAAATGAAAAGGGGATTAGGCATCAATTCTTTCCCTACTTTTCAGTTCTCCAAGTTCAAGCATTTAGAAAATTCACCCATATAAAAAGATGGAAATAGAATCAATCTGTAATAGGTCTGTCACTCAGTTCTCTGAACTGCTTGCAAACACTGCTCCAGCAGTCATACTGCAGATCCATCACCCAAACTCACTTTTAATGCTCTATCACCTGACAATTCAATTAAGTTCTTCCTCAATTTGGTTGAAAACAAATCACAAAACCAGCGTGCAATCTGAGGGCACCGTAAAGTCAGCAGCATGGACCTCTTTCTCCCCTTTCTTCCAAACTCCCCTGAGAGAGGAGTGGAGAGGTGGTGGCACGAGCCTTTAATTCTCTAGCACTAGGGAGAAAGGGGCAGGCAGATGGATCTGTGAGTCTGAGGCCAGCTGATCTACAGAGTGAGTTCCAGGACAGCCAGGGCCACACAGAGAAACCCTGGAGAGAGAGAGAGAGAGAGAGAGAGAGAGAGAGAGAGAGAGAGAGAGAGACAGACGGAGGGAGGGAGGGAGGGAAGGAAAGGAGGGGAGGGGAGGGGAGGAGAAGAGAGGAGATAGGGACATGCCTTTGTAAAAATATGCCCCCAATTCTTCTTCCAGAGGAAGAATCTGATCCTAATCTGATCTGATCTCTGAGTCACAGTGACCTGTTTCACACCACGATAACCAGCTATCTAGATGCTGTCACCGTGCTTCAGATGGCTCCATGCCTGACCATCCATTACCAGTGTTTTGAGGAGATGCAGGAGTAGGTGAACACATCAAGGAGAATAATTGCATTACATCTAATTTCTTTTCCCACTTCAGAAAGTCCTTAACAACTTTGCAGAAAAAAAAAATCATAGGTAGCTAACTTAAATTGTACACCAGCAGAGACACGGAAAACAGGACTTCACATCTGACATCTAAGAAGGGAACGGTTCCTTTTAGCAATAAGTGATATCATCCGGGGATGTGTGAGCTTAGGAGAAAAATTGAATCCGGCATTAAAAAAGAAGCAAAAAAAAAAAAATCACCTCACTAAGGACGTATCAAGTTCAAGAAATCTCAGAATGGATGTATGGATGAAGGAGCAGTGGGGAATTATCTGAATTCTTTTCCAGGGATCCCTTCGTTGAGGTCATCCTATTTAATATTTGTACGTTCTCTCGGGGAAGGAGTGTGTGCTTTGCATGATACTGTGTGTCCTCAGCTCAAACTGTGGCTACCGTCTGAAACTCTGCAAGTGGGCTCAGGGGGATGAAATGAATATTAATTAGTCAGTGTTACCCAACAATGCTTTGTGAACTAGAATACAGGTGATTTGTGTCAAGAGATAAAGTCGGAATGTTAATGTTGCAAAGCCGTTTGTCGAAGTTACATCCTGAATTTTGAAATAGCACTGACATAGTCCTGACATTCAGAGAAGGCAAGGTGTAGAAATATGTGCACAAGAATTCAGGAAATGGCCAGGTATGGCTGCTCAGCATGCCAATTCCGGCACGTGGGAGGCAGAGGCAGGCTCCTTGTGAGTTTGAGGCCAGACTGGTCTACATAGCAAATTCTATGCCAAAGTCAGCCAGAGCTACATAGATAATGTTTTATAAGACAAAAAAAAAAAAAAACCCACAAAAGTATCGCCCCATAAGCTATTTATGTAACTGAATCTAATGCCTCCAAAATGGTGCTCTTTCTTCCAGAGCATAAAGATGTTTGGCACAAATACTTTCTCAACTTGGGACGACATTTTTCAGGTGAACTCTGCATCGACATCTGTCCATAAAGCCAGTTTTTTGGTTTTGTTTTTTGTTTTTTTGCGATGAGCTACAGGAGGAGTTGATACCTTCATTTCAAAACTGGTGACCTACAAGCAGATGAGCCTTTCTCACCATTTTTCATTTGATGGGATAGACACAGGGGTGTTCCTGGGGCTGCCCTAGCATCCAGAGGATGGGGAACAACAGATGGAGGCTTTTGCATCTCGGAATCATGAATTGGTAGAGAGCTCCCTACTCACCGGGGGATTTCTCATGGGATCAAGCAGCAGCCATCACAGGATTGTTATTTCACAGAGCAGAATGCTAGCTACATGAGTTAGCAAGCCATAACACACATGGGAACACACAGAAA
This sequence comes from Chionomys nivalis, assembly GCF_950005125.1. Classification (NCBI taxonomy): domain Eukaryota; kingdom Metazoa; phylum Chordata; class Mammalia; order Rodentia; family Cricetidae; genus Chionomys; species Chionomys nivalis. The sequence goes on along the minus strand of NC_080100.1, from coordinate 6,492,111 downwards.
ACGTTTACAGACCAAATATTGTTGAAGGAAATTAATTGATGTCAGTTACATTTTATATTTAAAGGAATACAGAGCATTTATATTTATGAAAACCTAATGTGTGCACCATTTGTTTTTTTTTTGTTTTTTTTTTTTTTCAAACTGGCTTTAGGGAATCTGAACACATCATTTTTTGTCTCAGGCTCCACTCACTCAAGCGAGCCTGCAGACACCTCAGATCCTGAGCACTCAAATGCTAATAAAGGGTGGCGTCTATCTAGCACATTATGAATAATATTTTTGAAAATATTTTCTTTCCAGCATGCATCAAACAAACAAAACAGTAGTAGGTCACATTAGCAAAAAGATTAATAGCTACCTGTAAAGTTAGAGAGAGGGTTTGGGTGAGATATGGAAGGATTACTTCATTTGTAGCATCTATTAATTGAATTTGGGTCATGTAAATGTGCCTGCAATTGGCAGTGTAGGAGCTGGGATGTCCAGATATGTCCTCCACATATGTCTCCATTCAGGCTTCCTTCCCCAAAGCCGGATTGATTGACGCCATAAGAGAACAGAGATGGGTGTGTTGAGTTTCTACGTATAGCCTGCTGCTGGTCTTATGTTGTCGATACAATTTACACAGTAACTTTGGAATTGTGAGATTTAATAGATATCTCTCTGCTGTGGGACAATGGTCTGTACCATATGTGGAATCCCACAGACACAGCTGCCTTCCTCACCAGCAGGGAGCTGAAAAACTGAGGATAGAATCCAGAGTATCACAGGAGAGGTTTTCCTACCACTGGGCGATGAGACAACATTCAAATTCTGGAATCAAGACTGTTTGAGCAAGGGATGATACATGGGTGTTAGGGAATGAAGGATCAGGGTAGGGGAACTTTTATTTTTATATATCATCTCTTTTCATTTCCTTGTATTCTCTTATCTTGCTCTAGCAGGCAGCCAGAGGGAAGCTCCTAAGTCACAATGATGGTGGTTCAGAGTGCTAGTAAAAGATACAAGGTTGTGGAGGGATGGCTGGAAGTTTCTCAGGTGGACCATCAAGGGCATAGGTATCACAAAACCAAGATCCCCATTTTTCCTTTCCCCACTTCTGAAGGTTAACAATCACAAGCAGCAGAGAAGAGAAATATGAGTCTGGCAATAGCTGCCCAAAGTCGGGAGCTCCTAACTACACTCCATCAGTTAGGTCAGGGAACCTGGGGATTCTGGGAGAACAATAACATCTAATATTGCCACCTCTCTTCTATACCCCACCCTTTATGGCTGTCTTAGTTTGATTTCTATTGCTCTGATAAAACTCATGATCAAAAGCTACGTACCCAGGTCCTGGTCTGTTGGGGGAAATCAAGGCAGGAGCTGAAGCAGGACAGGAAGTAGGTTAAGAACTCAAACAAGGCAGGAACCTGGAGGTAGAAACTGAAGAAGAAGCCACTGAAGAATGCTGCTTAGCGCCTTGCTCCCTTTGCTCCTCAAGGCTTGCTTAGCCCTCCTGTGTGTATATGTGTTTGAGACTTCTTAAACAACTGTAACTTTCTAGCCTGGGGGTGGCATTACCCACAGTGAGTTGGGCTCTCCCACATCAACCCTCAATCAATAAAGTACTCCACTGCCTGCCTACAGGCCAATCTGATTGAAGGTAATTCTTTAATTGAAATTTACTCTTCCTAGATGATATATAACTGGTCATGTCAACAACAAACCAACCGACACAGTGTCTTTGGGCATCTTCCTTTTCAGAGCCCCTTTCCCCAGTGTCACTTGCCCCAGCCATACCACTCCACACACACTCTGGTCTTCCTTCCAGACAATTCTTGAATCTCAGTCCCTGAGACACAAAGCTTCTTAGCCAGTCATTATCTCCCTTGACAATCAGCGTGAGAGCTCCTTGAGAATCCTAAGCTAAAATGACACCGCAGTCCCAGAGACTGGAGTCTGATGACTGCTTTTATGAAATCAGCTTTTAAACCGTCGTCTGTTCTTCTACCCAGGCACGTTCCAGCTCTCCAGCTTCTGTTGTTGGCAGTTTTCTGCCAAGGCGACCTTTTGGGGGCTGGGGGGTGACATTTCTGTTTTGGTCTATGGCCTCATGACTGAAATAATTAATGTGCTAACGTGGATTTAGTGTCACATAATATCAAACCTGTACATAATATCAAACCTGTGCATTGTTTGCATTTTAAAAGGGAACTGGGAGTATGGAATTATACAATTGAAGACGCACATTCATCAAGAGATGTATCTACAGTCAGGAATTCCTCTCTTCCCAGGGAAACCACTGACACAAAGGCTAATTTATCAGGTCCTCTGTCTCCTGTCACCCGCATCACCCACTGTCCAGCCAGCAGATATTATTGAGCACTAAATACAGATGTGACACTATCTCCAAAACAGAAAAGACAGAAGTTCCTGGTCTTACAGAGTCCACTTACTAGTAAGAGGGGAGTGAAATTGCCACAGTGAAAGAGAAATTTGTGAAGATGGTCCCTGACATCTGACACTTTGACTTTCAATTTTTTTCAATTTTATGAATTTTAAAAAGAAATATGCAGGACCAGAGAGATGGCTCAGTGGTTAAGAGTCCCTGCTGCTCCCTCCAAGGACCTGGGTTGTGTTTCTAGCAATTTCCTAGCACCCATATGACAAGTTACAGCCATCCATATCTCTAGGCTATAAGAGGAGGCAGGGGCCACTTAGCTCCAAAATAATCATACAGGAACTGTATTAACTAAATCACTGCTTGGCCCATTAACTCTAGCTTCTTATTGGCTGACTATGACATATTAACTTAACCCATTTCTTTTAATCTGTGCATCACCACGTGGTTGGCTGTGGCTTACTGGCTAAAGTTCCATATGGCTCTGGTGGGGCTACATGGCTTCTCTCTAACTCCGCCTCCTTTCTCCCAGCATTCAGTTTAGTTTTCCTCACCTAGCTAAGTTCTGCCTTGCTATAAATCCAAAGCAGTTCCTTTATTAATTAACCAATTGTGTTCACAGCATACAGAGGGGACTCCCACATCAACAGGCAGCTGATACCCTTTTCTGACCTTCATAAGCACCGGGCATAAATATGGCACACAGATATTTATGCAGGCAAGACATTCATGCACATATCATATATATTAGAAAGTGATATGTATTCAGTAGAACCCATACTTTGAGGCTGAGGAGTGTGGCACATAACTTTAATTATAGAACCCGGGAACAAGGAGCAGGCACATTATGAGTTCAAGGTCAGCCTGAACTATATAGCAAGAGTATCTAAAAAATAGGTAAATTAATAAATGTAATTTGAGTTTTGAATTTGGGTCTTTTCTCAAGCTGGCAGTACTTAATGCAGTCTCTTCTTGTGATGTTGGCCAGTCACAATAAGCTGCTTTTCTCATTGGCCACACCCTACAGTGTGCTTTGGGGCTGAGCTGTGATATTCCCTGGGCTGAGTGTGTTTGTGTATGCAAGGAGTTTGATAAGGAAGACAAGTTCTCAAGAGGTATCTTAAAACTTTCTGATGCAGACCTTTGAGCACGCCACCCTCCAACCAATTGTGTCCACTTAGTTAACCGTGAACTGGAAAAGCAGCTAGGGGCTTTTGATTGTTAAAGATGAACCACCGACAGCTGCTTTGAACTGACTGCTCCTAGGTAAGCCAGTGACGAGGGCATGGCTGTATACTCCTCATATCTAAACACTTCTAAGTGTAGGGTCTCCAGGAGAGCCTTCAGCGAGCTGCAAAACTAGAAACCAACACTTAATAGGACGTTGTTAATACGTTGTTAATACATTGTTAATACATTGTTAATTATCTTTTCCTGTTTGCCCCAAAGATCAAGCCTGGATGTTGCTCACGTGGGCCTGTTTTTATACGAAGAAAGAGCCTGTTACTCAGACTCTCCTTTAACCCTCAATAAACAGCTACCAGGAATAGAATCCTAGAGAGTGGGTCTCTGTTCTTTTCCCTCTTTATCACTCTTGACTTCTGCACCATTCCCTATCCTCTTGAGTACTTCTGTTTCATTAAAGCTTGTTTAACCTTCCTGCCTCTGCTAATCTTTGCTGGGGAGATGTCCTAACCCGAGGGAACCTTGTTCAGGGACCAAGGTGATTCTCTAATTTTCAGTAACAGGTGGGATGTCAGTTAAGACATCCCTATAGTTTGTAAGGAGGCCATTTGTGTCCTGGGAAGAGGGACACTGGAATATAGTTTAGAAAGGGCACTAGGTATGTGGGAGGAGGGGTGGATATTTAAATCAGACATCTGAGTTGGCCTCACTGAGATGGCGGCAGGTAGACAGTGCGTCTGTTGTCATGACTGTCTCCATTTTTGATGTGGAGTCACTGAGAGCTGTCAGGTCTCTCTTCCTTTTCATTTTCTATACTGCAGGTGGCTGGTTGGTGGCATCAGGAAGACATTGAAATCACTCAAGCTCCAGCCATGCTTTCATGGACTGAGATCATGCAGCCTGTGCCTTTAACAGGACCACAGTGCTTCCTTGGATGTCCTGCTTTTGACACTGAAGTTCCGCATCAGTTTGGGGGAAGGAAAACCAACACCCCCACTTTGCTTGCCAAGTCTACCAGGCAGCCCTGATCTCAAAGAAATCCCAAAACTTCAACTTCAAACCTGTCCTTCCTGATTGTTAGCCGAATGTCACTCTGTAGCCCTTGAGTTCATTGTGATGATAAAGCTGAGATGCATATTGAGACAGCTGAATTTGCCTGAAGAGTTGTAAGAGCAGGTTCAAAGGTCCCAACTACCCTGTGTCCATCCTTTTCCCATTTAAAAAACACCCTTTTCCTGAGGTTATTGTCCTCTTCTGTAACATGTTCATTTCTTGTACATCTTAAACATTTAGATGAGCGGGTCTCTTTTTGCACTGACTTCGGTTCCAACAAGTTGAGATTAAAACCTTGCCACTGAGCTTGGGGCCAACTCTGAGAACATTGCTTCCCTCGTCTCCTATTCATCTTTAATTCCGCAAAAGCTGCTCTTGCCAAGGTCATCAGTGGCCTTAATGTGATTCCCTGCAATAGCCCATTCTCTGAATGGCTACCTTCACAGTAGCCTCAGTGGTGCTGACTTCTGCCTCTGTCTAGACATGTTCATTCAGAACTTAGAATTGTACATCCGGCTGCTGGTGTCTTCCCACCATCATTTCCCTGCTGACAATTCTGTTTCCTAAGCTCCAGGTAAGAGCAGAAAGATGTTCTCAAAAGAAAGACGACACCAGCTAGTAGCAACCCCTTTGCTAAGTTTTGACAAGAGCTGCCAACATTTTTAGCTTTTCTTTCTGGATTTTATTCTTTATCTACTCTGAGAACCGTAGGAGCAACTGAGAGCTGCATTTCCCACACTCCAATATGAAACACATATTTAACATCGGGTATTGTATTTTCACATGGTATCTAGTTATCTGTATAGCTCTTAACATTTTAAATTAAATTTTATTTTAAACAGACCTAAAAATCAAATCATTTTATTTATACTTTGTGAATGTTGTTCTTTCCTTTTATGCTTAATGTTTTAAAATGAAGCAAAGAAAATTCTGCATGTGTACAAAATATATTGAAATATATTTTACACACACATGCATGCAGGAACAAACATGTGAAATTTTGAGGTTAGTTCTGTAAAATGACTCTGTGAACTGTTGGTTTAGATTGATTACTGCCGAAGCATCATTCTAAAAACATCAGACTAACCATCGAGTTCACCAACTTGTGCTCACATAGCAACATCACTTAAGGTCCCTGAAGCTCTGCACAGATGGGGTAAAAAGTCAGCTCTAATTTCTGATCAACCAGGCAAAAGAGCTTTCCATCTACTGGACTAAACTTAGGTATAACGACATGAGTCAAAGCAGATGAAAGTGCTTTCTGTAGACATAAAGCTCTGTGAGATATTGCAATTTGATCTGGCTTAGCCTATTGTGTATTACGCAATCAGTGTGAGGGGTGATGGAACCACGAGCCAGCAAAACAATTGTCAATGCTCCTATTGACTCATGTGTTTGGACACTTGGTCACCAGCTGGTAGCTCTGGTTTGGAATTTTTAGGAGGTGGAGCTTTGCCAGAGGAAGTGAGTCTCTGGGGTTGGGCCTCGATGTTATATAGCCTGGCCCTACTTCCTGTCAGGTCTCTGTTTCCTGACTGCAAGGTAATATAGCTAGTGACTTCTGATTCCTGTTTGGTCAAGTTGGTGAAACTTTGAGACAGGAAGCAGCAAAGAACACACTGAAGTGAGTAATAAAAAGGTGTGCATGTGGCCAGGTAACCAAGGCCAGTAGACCAACGTGGTACATCCAGCACACAAGTGGAACCTCATGATGTCAGCGGGCAAGTATCTTCTTCCAGAGAGCTCCACTGGAGATTGCTAGGTGACAGAACCTATGTGCTAAGCCAGCTTCTGGAGTTGGTCTATCCAGGAAGTTTGGTTATCAGCTAAGGTCCGCTGCCACTATTGCGTATTGACTGTAATGGCTGGACTGAATCCCTGCATCAGTTGTAGGTACCAGACTGAGAGGAGCAACTCTAGCCCTTGTGAGAACGTGTCTCCCATGTGGAGATGATACACTACGAGAGGAAACAATAGATAGCTGGGAGCCTAGGATCACTCCAACCTTGTGGGGATGGTGACTGAGTTCTATATATAAATCTAAGGCTAGGCGCAGATATTTGAATGGCCCCTTACACCACAGCAACCCTGGTTCTACTCTTCCTTCTCCTCCTTTCCTTCTGTTTTCTCACATAACATAGAATCATATATTATCATGTGTGATGATTAATATTGATTGCCAGCTTGACATGTTCTAGAATCTCTTGAAAGGCAAGTCTCTGGGAGTGCCTGGTAGTGGTTTTCTAGACCAGGATAGCGGAAGTGGGAGCAAGGCTCTGTTCTGTGGGCTGGGTTCACATGGAAAGGAGCAGAAGAGTGAGGAGCCACCCCTCTCGGCATCCTTCCTCTTAGCTCCACATGACCAGCTGCCTCAGGTTCCTGTTTGGTCAAGTTGGTGAAGCTTTGAGATAGGGAGCTGCCTCAGGTTCCTGCTGACATGACTTTCCTGACTTGATGGCTTCTGCCCCTGAACTCAAATGTGTTTGTTTCTTAAATATGTTTTTACTGGGTTACTTTACCACAGCACTGGGGAGAGTAACTAATACAGAAAGCACTGAAAATGAAAACTGGAATTGCTTGCGTGAGGCACTGATGGAGACAGTAGTGAGGGCTGAAGTGAGGAACAGCTTACTGCCAGGAGACGGAGCATCTGTGCCTGATCCTACTCTGCCTCAGTTAGCTCTGCAAAGACAGGAAGGATGTGCAGTCCCTCCAGCCCAATGCCCTTGCAGGAATGAAGAGACTGAAGATCAAGAGTCTTGAAAGGCCCTCCTACTGCTTGGATCCCACCTTGACGAATATTAATTCCACACTTTTATATTCTCGTCTTCAGTTCCACCTGCTTGCTGACCTCAAGAATGTAACCCATTAACTTTGGAATAAAAAGAGCTTGGAAGTTCAGTTTTCCCTTTCATTTGGTGAAATAAAGTGCTGGGAGGGTTTTTTCAGTTTGTATTGGCAGTGGACGCGGGACAGCCCCATCCGTGTGGAGGAAAAACAAGCTGCTGGCTTTTCCCTATATGGCTGCGCTCACTTTTTCTCAGAATGAGGGGCAAGGGGAGCTCATGTTTGTTTTTAAAGCAAACGACTTTTTCCCTCTGTCTAAATCAAAGTACTTAAGAATATTTTAATTCCTCACCCATTCTCCTAAATAAAATGAGCCGTGGGCCATGGGCGCCCTAGGGTCACCTCTGGAACTGAGCAGTTTTCAGGTGTCTAGCCAGCCTTACTCCAGGCTCTCCAGCTTCAAAGTCCCTGTTTGCCTGCTCTGAAACCCGATAACTTTCCGTCCCTTAGTCTCCAGTCTCTACGTAACTGTGCCTTATGGGCAAAGGCTTCTTATGTAGAATCATAACTTTGTACATTCAATGCAACTTGAACAAGACCCAAGACTGAATGAAAAATTCAGATGATACAAAGCAAATGAGTTCCCCACACTAGGCAACGCCATTCTTTTGAATTACTACAATTTTCCCAAAGCCTTGGTATTTTTGGCACATTTTGAAGTAGTTGGAAACAATCTAAAATCACAATATGGTCATTCATCTTCTTTTCTTCCCATAAGCAAATCTTGAATTCCTTGTCTCCATCGCCAGAGCAGACACCTGGCTCTGAAAGGCAGGTGTTTGTCTTGAGATTCGGCATGTCCTGTAGACAGGATAAAGAGAGATAATTTGTGGACTTGCAGGTGACCTAATACATCAGAATCAGAGTATGTTGGCAGACACTAATCTGAATTAATAGGTTGCTCTTCCTATGACTTTACAGGACAGCTGAGTTTCAGAGCCTTTGATCTAGAGTTGGGATTGACGCACTGTCACCAGAGGCCAAATATGGCGTGATTAAGAATAAATTATTAATAGAACACGATTTGTTTTTATATTGTCTAGAGTTGCAACATAAACTGTCTGACTCAGAGAGCCTAAAATATTTACTTCCTGGCCCTTGATAGAAAACCTTTGCCAGCCCTGATCTCATACAGAGGAGGTGGTGAGGACCTGATCCTTGGTGCCAACCGTGTGGCTGACTGCTTCTGTCTCCACCTCCTGGTGTCTAACCTGGGATTATATAGTTGGTCTGCGTTTCAGTGTGCTCATCTGTAAGGTGGTGACAGGTACAGGATCTATGACAGCCAGTCAATGTGAAGGGTTAGCTCTGGAGACCTTTGCAGCATAGCCTGGCCCCTGGAGAATACTCCATATGAATTTGCTACCAATAAATGAAAGACCCAGTGCACCTACACTTCAGTGGCGTAGCTGGAGTCCTCTGCAATCCATACCTTCATTGATCCAGACCCACCTCTGACCAAATTCCACATTCTATCTGTGCAGTTGTGGGGGTTCCAAGGAATAGAAGGAAACTTGCTCCAAGCAGTGAGTGGAGCAATATTCCCTATGGCAGACCTTGGAAGGCACAATTGGATTTTTCTTTACTGCCCAAGATCCTTGTACAGGACTCCAGGGTATGTTGGGATGTCAGGATTCCCTCTGGGCAGTTTCTGGCAAAATAAACATTACTGGGGTTTTTCCACTGGCATGGTCAGACAACCAACTGGGGAGCTGGGATAAAGACCTGTGAGTGATGGTCAGAAAGCCTTAATGCTTGCTACCCAATGGGAAATCCTTTCTTGCCCATACCCCTGACCCCCAGAGCTCTCTGAGTGCAGCTGTGGAAGTCTGTAAGTTGTCACCCTGGAAGATAGCCTCCCACTGAAGCAGGAGGATTCAGTTTGAGCCTGGTATCCACGTTCACTTCTCAACTACCGTGATAAACCCCACACCAAAAACCAGCTTGGACAGGGAAGGGTTTATTTGGCTCACACATCCTGCCACAGCCCTTCACTGCGTAGAGTCAGGGCAGGAACCACGGGGAAAAACTGCTTATGGGCTTGCTTTTTATTCTTCTGTTCAGCTAGCTTCCTTATGGAACCTAGGACCCCTTGCTCAGGGTCACCATACCCACAGGAGGCTAAGCACTTTGATCGGGTACAACCAAGAAATGCCCCTAGCCAACCAAAGAGGCAATTGTTCAACAAGGTTCCCTGTTTCCATGTTTGCCAAGTTGATAGCCAAGAATCGCTGTTAGAACAGGCTCTTGTCTCAATTAAAAAAAATAGAAATAAAAAGGTGAAATCTGATCCAAATATAAAGAAGATGTGTGGTGTGGTGTGTGTATGTATGTATGTATGTGTATGTGTGTATGTATGTGTATTTGTATGTGTGTTTATGTATGTGTGTGTATGGATGTGTGTATGTGTATTTGCAAGTGTGTTTATGTGTGTGTGTGTGTGTAAGAGGAAAATAAGGAGCAAGAGAAAGAAAGATGGAGGGAGGATAATATGAATGTAGATATCCCCTACAGAAATAAATCTAAACATTTGCAGAGAATATTATTAATACACATAACGCTTTAAGTCAATTGATAAAGTCAATATTTTCATGAGTCTCTGAACAAAGGGGCAAGTATGAGAAGCCTCCTGGATTGGGTAAGAGTCTTAATAGGAAGCCTGTGTCAGCGCAGCCTGGGTGGGATGAGACTCTCTGCAGGAAGAGTTTTGAACACTGCAGGAGAATCCTAGAGATGGGCAAGAGGGCAACTGGGCACTGCCATCTTTGTCCTCTCAGTACCGACAGCACCATACATGATAGTTGATGCTGTATCCATTTTTAAAGTATTTTTTAATCTTAGAGACTTTTATAAATGTATACAATGAAATATGATCATATAGACCCCTATTTTTTCCCTTCGACTTCCCCCTGCACTCATCCCCAACACCCCACACCAACTTCATGTCTTTTTCCTTATTCATTGTTTGTTTACCTTTCTGTTATTGAAATTAGATTTTTCATCTTATTAGGTTTTCCCCTCCCTCTTTCCTCCCAGTTCCTCCCCCTCTTCCCTACCATTTCTGTCTCTCATTAGAAAATGAACAGGCTTCAAAGGGATACTAATAAAATGAAATACAATAAGATGAAACAAAATCTAATGCTTTGGAATAAGACTAAGCAGACAGAAGGAAAAAGACTTAAGAAAAGACAAAGAAACAGATAAATATACAGAGATGCACTCCTTCACAACTCAGGAATCACATAAAAACTTAAAATAAGAAGTTATAACACATAAACCTGCACAATAAGAATAAATGAATAAATAAATAAGATAGAAATAAAATAAAAACCCTGACATTAAGACACAAGGAACCTCAAAAATGCCGTTGTATTTGCTTTCTGTTGGCCATCAACGGCTTGGGATGGGTCCTATCCTTAAGAATAGTTTGTTTCCCCGGGGAGACTCCTTTGTAGAAAATTAAATTTTCATTTGTGAGTTGTTCTTCTCAGTGGGAGACTGCTTCTGGTTAGGGCTTGTGACCACATCTCTCAGCTCTAAGACCCCATCTAGTACAGACCTGGGAAAGTGATTTTTTTTTAAACAGGTATGGTTGTCAGATTCTGAAATTACAGGTCTGGGCCCTGATCCATGGAGACTGAATATATACAAAGACTTTTGAAGTTTGGAAAGGTCTCCAGCTACTTCTAATCAGTCCAGTCAGTGAAGGTTTATCACTATCTCTGCCAAGGAGGCACTGGAAATGAACGTCAAATTCCATTGTATGCTTGTTAGCGTTTACTGTGTTGAGACCTGTAGGTGCAGGCTGGTATAGTAACAAGGATATATAGTTTGGAGCTAGAATCAGATACTTCTGTATTCCTTGGGTTATTGGTTTACTTCACAGAGATCTTTTTTTTTCTTTCGCCTCTGAATCACACACTCAAAACTATGAAATGATTTTGTCTATGGTTAACTTCATATAACTGCATATGAAGTCCACTATATAGCTCGAGTCACTGAAGATTTCTCTTTGAGATCAAATGTCAGCACTGATCCTGTATCTGAGATGTTCGTCTTCTGTTCCTAGCTATCACTCTCAACAAACATAAACGTTCCTTTTTAATTCTATTGCCACAGATAGACCTTGGAATACCAGGCTCCCATGACAATGGTTCCTAGATCTCAGCTAGTGCCCCACACTCCAAGCCATTGACAGAGCCACCTGTTTTGTCTCTGGGTATTTAAAAGCTAGTTCTCACTGCATGATGCTCCCAAAAGTACTTCTCACAAACTTCCTAAGTGTCCCTGCTCCTCCTGCCTGTTATCTTCTGCCTGGATTCTAGCATCCCATATCTCTGCCTATACTGGAGATGCTTAATCATCTTCTAGTTGGATTCTATTATCCCCATACATCTGCCTGTGCTGGAGATGCTTAATGATGCTGGACAGAACCCACCAGACTGCCGATGGAGTTCATGTCGGGATAAGGACCATGAATATTCCTGGATCTATAGAGACTCTAGGGCAGCTCCTCAGGAAGTTCATTTTCCTGATGTGTACTGTGCTTACTCTGTTGTTCCCTTTATCTTTTCATACCTGCTCTCTGCTCCAGATGAAAGCTTTGCTCAGGCCATGTTAGGAAAACAGAAGTTCTCAGGGAATCAGGTATCTACATGTGTCGATAAAGATTCAATCCCCACCTCATTGGGTCTCTCCCTGGTCGGCATTCTTTTGATAATTCTAGGAGGACCCTGCTCCCTCCAAACACAAATCCTATGGCCTCTTAGCTCAGCAAGGCCTTTGTCCTGGGATTACTGTGTTTTCCTACTACATAGATACTTAGACTCTGTCCATAGAAGCGTTTCAGGCAATGCTAAAACAGTCTTCCAGTGATCCACTTCTAAACTATCCCTCTGTGCGCATGTCCCTCCAGCTGCTACAGATTCTTACTTTTCTTCGGGACAAACGACTTTAATGAGCTTCCTGCACTGACTCTGTGCCTCCTTTCTTCCCATTAACCCTCTTTATTGAATTAGGAAATCTTTTGAGGATTCAGAAAAGGGCGCTAATCTAATGAGTGTCCACCCAAACTGCCCTGTTTGATCTTAACATTTCAGTATGTGCACTATTCCTTATTTCTCTATTAATGGAAAAACAAGATCACATCTACAATTGGTGGCCTCTGTTTAGCTCTCTACAGTCTTCCCTCTCTTTCGGACAGGAAGTCATGAATTTAGCATTCATGTCTGGGCCTTTTAACTACTGTGTATGTGTCCATACATTTGTTCAGGTAAGTTATTTAGTTTTAGGAGTTAGTTTTTATTTATTAATAAACCAATAGTAGTTTTCCTGTTCCCCTTGTCCAATGGATATATTGAAATGTGCATTTTCAACTTTACAAGAGTACCCAAAATGCCTTCCAGAGTGATTATAACAATTCACACTTCTAGAGCCATTTTTGCCAGTGTCTGATGTTAGTTTTTATTGCCAGACTTCTTAACTGTAGCCAGTCTGACTGGTATTTAATGGCCCCTTAATTTTGGTTGGCTTTTGTGATTTGTATAAGGGGTGGCATGATACTATTATGCCTATTAGCCATTGAATGTCTGTTCTATTTGTACATATTTGCACTTAGTTCTTTTCCAGTGGATCGACTGGAGATTGGGAGTATACACTGTCTATCCCCTTTGTAGTTTGTGTGCACGCAAAGTCCCCCAGAGCCAGGGCTTGCTTTTAAGTCGTATATCCTTGCATGGACATTCTAAACTTTAATGTGGTTTGCTGTACTGGTTTTTCTTTTTGGCTGGTCTTTGTATCTTATTTTAAGAACTCCTTCCCTAGCCAGAGGTCATGTGGATAACCGCTTATGTGTTTCTTAAATGTTTTTACTGTTTTGTTTTAATTTTTGCTTTCATCTACTTTGAAGCAATTTGAATGAATGGCCTGAGGGAAGTGATTCAGCCAACACTTGTATACCTGGAGGGTCAACCGCCTTAGACTCTGGTGTTGAGTCCCTGCTCTCCCCGGCAAGCTACCTGCCACCTGTGTTAAAAAATGCCTACCTTGGCCGGCCGTTCATAGATTCTCTGCTACAAAGTTGTTCTCTTTGCTGACTCCTGGGCTGATATTTCAGTGTTTTTCAGTCTATGTAACTGTATCAACATGACTGAATAGCTTGCACCAACCTTAGTCCTCTTCAGGTGAAGTTTTTTTCTTTATGGGATTTCACTGTTGCTTCACTTAATAATTATAGGTCTTCTTCAGTTCCATGGAGACGGTTGACTGAGGGGTTCAGCATTCTGTGAAATGATGAAAGTGGGGAGTGTTCAGGATACAACATCCCACGTGGTTCCTGCACCAGCTCATTCAGGCCCTGTTGAGGCTTCCCAAGTTTCCTTGCTGCAGAAGTCTTTCCAACTGTCCTCTTTGTTCTAAGAATCTGTTCATTCTCCTAAGGGTTCTTCCTTAGGATCGCTGGATCTGCAGCTAAACGTTCATACTATTCTTTAGTTTTCTTTGTGTGTGTGTGTGTGTGTGTGTGTGAGAGAGAGAGAGAGAGAGAGAGAGACAGAGAGAGAGAGACAGAGAGAGAGAGAAAGAGAGAGAGAGAGAGAGAGAGAGAGAGAGAGAGAGAGAGAGAGAGAGAGAGAGAGAGAGAGAAAGCTTTTTACTGGGAGACACGGCACACACTTTTGCTCATCCCATGTAGGGAGGGAACCCATGACAGACCAAAGTCCAGCTTGGTGAACCAGTGGGTCTATGGGCATTACTGACAGGAAAACGAGTGAAGGCTTATTCACAGCGGTGAGAGGGACTCAAAGACAGCTGGATAGCCATAGCATACCCCCAGAATGGGTGACAGCTCCCAAAGCTGGGACCCTGGAGCATAGTGCACAGCACACCCCCAGAATGGGAGATAGCTCCCAAAGCTGGGACCCTGGAGTATAGTGCACAGCCTTCAGGCTGTTCACCAGGTTGAAAAGTGTCCTTTCCAGGTGCCCCAGTTGATCTAAACCTCTTCCAGGCAGCTCAGCTGGTTTTGCTTCTTCCAGGGAGCTGGTCTAGTCTCAGGATCTTCTTTGCAGCTGGGCTTGTCTGAGAGTCTTCTTTGCAACTTTTTGGCTTTCTCTGGAAGGGAAGAGCCTAGTGATCTCATTAGTTTGGGGAATTTTCTGAAGCTATTATAATACTAAATAAAATAATGGCAAACAGAATCTAAGAACACATCAGAACCATCATCTACCATGATCAAGTCGGCTTTATCCCAGAGATGCAGGGATGGTTCAACACATGAAAATCTGTCAACCATATAAACAAACTGAAAAATAAAAACCACATGATCATCTCATTAGATGCCGAAAAAGCTTTTGACAAAACACACTACTCTTTAAAATCAGTATTTTAGTGTTGAAGAGTAGAATCCAGAAGAAAGATCCTTCGCTTAATTTTTAAATAATATTTTATAAAATAAGAACTAATGGTGAGTCGAAAACGTCTTTCTTTCTTCCACAGACTACACAGAGGGACCCAGTCTGAGACGTTCCCTGACCTTCGCCTGGGAACATATTTCGTGGTCAGTTTTGTTAATGTTACACATTGATTCGGGTTGTCATTCCTTCTTCAGTACTTAGACGCCAGATTTTTCTAGGAAGCTAGGTAGGTTGCCAGAGGCTTTCCTGTTGTGTAAAGCTGTCTTAAAAAACAAAACAAATTTTTATATGTTGTATCTTTGCGGTCTATTAACCTGTACAGTCTGTTCCACTAACTTGATACAAAGTATCACATGTCCATTTTGCTCCGTTCTTTCTCTGGTGTTCAGATACTGAGTCTGGTTCTGCTTTCTCACGTTTGTCTGTAGCACATTTCCCTGTGATACTCGAGCTGCACCACAGACGCTTCATGTGCTGCTTTTCCACCTGGACAGAATGTTGGTAAAACTCTGGATGCTAAGCTCATCATAATGAATTCTTGGACGGAAATGAGGAAGATGTTGGAACCAGGAGGGAAGGGATCTTTGTTAAAGGGGATAAAAACCTCTGCTGAATTGTGTCCCTATCTTAATGCTCTGTAGACTGCAGAATGTCAGGACAATAATGAGCTCCTGATGGAGTATTAGTCTACTGTTACAAATGAACTTCATAATCCCAAACAGGGCAGGAGTTGGCTTTTTTGTGGTTCTTCCTTCAAACAGGACAGAGTACGGCTCTTGTGTTGTTAAAGTGCGGGGGAGCGCCTGCAGCACTGTGCAGCAAAAGCTGCTGAAGTTGGGAACGCTGGTGGAAAGGATGGAGCGGAGACCTGGGGCTTATGGTTAGGGATGACGTTTCAGACTCCTTGGTAGCCTCCTTCTGGATCTGCATTCTCAGCTCTGAAGCAGAGCTGATGCATGAAAGGCAACAGGAAGCGACTCAGGGGCTTGTGTTCGTTGCCTTTTTCACCATCGTGACCAAACCAGAGAGAGAATTTAAAGAGGAAAGATTTTGCTAGTAGTATGGGAGGTTTCAGTCTCTCACCCTGGGGAGGACAAGGAAGAAGAGCTCACACCATGCTGTCTGGGGAGGGGGACAAGGCAGAAGAACTCACACCATGCTGTCTGGGGAGGGGGACAAGGAAGAAGAACTCACACCATGCTGTCTGTGGAGGGCCTTAGTTTTTTTTTCTTCTTTTTTTGCTGTGATAAATACCACAATCAGAAGGGAATTCGGGAAGAAGGATTTACCTCCTATTAGATCTCTAGTTCTGCACTCAGAGAAATGAGGGTGGGAACCCAAGGTAGGAAAGTCGAGGCAGAAATTTAAGCATCGGCCATGAAGGAATACTGGTTACTGGCTTGCTAGCTCTCTGGCTTCTGTTCAGCTCTCTATCTTATATGGTCCAGGACCACCTAACTGGGGGTGGTACCACCCACAGTGGGCTGTGCTCTTTGTCTCTATCATTAATCAAGAAAACGCCTCACACATATGTCACAGGCCAGTCTGAAGGAGGCAGCTCCTCAACTAAGGTGTCTGTCCTCTTCCCAGGCTGCTCTAGGTTTCATCAAACTGACACAGAAAGCCAGTATAGTGTCTTCCTCTCTTAGTTCATTTTCCCTAGAAATCCTCCCACAGACACACCCACAGGTCAGCTTTGTTAACCCCCATCTCTTCTCAGCGTAGTCCACTCAATAATCAGGGTTAAGAACACAGAGCAGCTAGGGCCCCAGGATTTAAGAGTCATTTTCACTATCACCTTTGCTCCCGGCTTATTTCTGGTTGCAGACTAAGGTGGGGACTGTAATTCAGCCACCACATTAAGTTCTGAACAGACTCAGGCTGGAGAGGAAAGGAAAAAAAAATCACATCTGGGGGTTTACATCTGCCCAGAATTTCACCCACCATTCAACTTGCTGTCCCCAACTGAATAGCAAGGCTTCATCCAGCTGCAAGAAAGTTTTGTTGTTTGTGTTTGTTTTAAAACCAGTTATTTTGCAATTCAAATAAAATCAGTCTTGTGTCATTAAAGATGATGCTTGGGGAGGGGGTGATGCTGTTTGAGGAGCAATCACTGCTGTCAGCAGTGCTGTGTTTGGAGGGAGAGAAACTGACATGCTGAATTAAGGCAGTAATGGAGGGAGTGGGAAGGAAGGTCAGAAATAAATTTTGACAGAGGACTACAAGAACCCAACAATCTGTATTCCTCCTAATTTTTTTGAGAAGACATACCCCCCTTTGGTTAATTCCCTTTTATTGAATTCAAGGTCACTATGCTAAATTTAGTTGGCAAATATTGAAATAAACTTGGACAGAGAAATTTGTGCTTCAAAATCCAAATATATTTTTTTAAATGTATTTCTGAAAGGATTTATGCCCCCTCAAAGCTCTGTTTCTCAAAGACAGAAGAACGTAGAAGACATTGGCTAAAAAGTCAAAATGCCTTTTTAAAGTAAGTACAGCCACTCTTTGCTTATAAACACTCAAGACATATGAGTCCCAATGTCAGAAAATAACTCCAAGGAAACTAAGAGGATGCTTTATCTTCCTGCCGGAAACCATCTGCCTTTCCTGTAGATATTCCAAAAAATCATTTAAACAGCATTTTCCTGCTCCCCATTCCATGCTTCTAAAAGACAACTTGAACTGCTTTTAGGGCACAAGCTTTATCTTCAGGAAATTGGGTTGCCAGAAAACATATCTAGAAATCCAGCCATGAGTGTGTGTACTTGCGTGCGCGTGTGTGCACACATATCTAGAAGGCTTTGATTTCTGGAAATGTAGCAGAAGCAAATCGTGATGCCCTACTGAACGCTTGGGGTATCACTGAACGTGTTCAGAAAAAAAAAATAATGGCTGAAGACTAAGTCCTTCCCCTTCCAGAGAGCGAGCACGTCTTCCTGAGGGTTTGTCTGGGAAAACCCTGAATTTATTTACTGCTGTGGCCGCTTTTTTGAACATGGCTATGAGGTCAAAGAATGCCATGTTTAGTGTGCTTGAATCTGAGAGGTAACTGGGAAGCAGAACTCCCCCAGGGTGGGTGAAGGCAGGTCTCTCTGTCATCCCTCAGAAATAACTGAGGACAAAGTCCATTGTCACACCCCTTTGAAGCTGAGGTAGACCTCGGGTAGAAATTAGACTTTGGAGGGGGCCATGCTGGAGTGGACAACTAGCAGAGTGGACAACTGGAACTTCACCTTAAGACCTGAGAATCTGCACTTTATACCATATTCTTTAAAGCCCCTTCTGTGTATGTGTGTGTGTGTTTCTGTGTGTGACTGTATGTGTGTGTTTATCTGTGTGTGAGTGTGCATGTGTGTGCATGTGTGTGAGTTTGCGTGTGTGTGTGAGTGTGTAAGTGTTTATGTGTGTATAAGTCTGTGAGTGTGTATATGTGAGTGTGTCTGTGAGATGACAGCTTCTAGGCACGTACCATGTTCTTTTAAAACAAATCTAGTCTCCTTAACACCACTCAGGGAACGAGCTTTCTTGGGGCAAAGGAAGCCTAAGGGGGTTCTGGCGAAACCCAGCAGACTAGTGGAAGTTCACACAACTTCTCCAGTTCAAATGCCTTCGTCTGTGAAAACCTCCTCAGGTGGCCATCATGGTGTCATCCGTAACTACAACTGTGGACCTTCTGAATCCTAAACACAAATAATCCTGGAACTGCTCTGAGCAATGCTACAGTGACCTCAAGCTTCCCGTCTTTGCATCCGTGTTTAGCTGTGTTAAAGAGGAGAGCATTAACCAGGCAATGGTGGCACTTGCCTTTAATGCCAGCACTGGGGAGAAAGAGACAGCTGGATCTCTGAGCTGGAGGCCAGCCTGGACTACAGACTGAATCCAGGATAGCCAGGGCTACACAGAGAAACTCTGTCAAAAAAACAAAAACAAAGCATAGGATCTTGGCAAATCTTGGAAACCAGGGTGAAAAATTGTCTAACGGTGACTCTAACAACCTGGCTCATCTGCAGGGACACACGAAATGTAAAGAGGCCAGGATTCCAGGACTGTTTCTATTTTCCTTTAATACTTTAGTACTCTTATTACATTTTAAAGTCCGCAGGTAGTGAATCTTCCTGGGAAAGCCAGCTGTGGTCCACAGCTGTGTCTTCACGTCTCTCAGACCGTGCTCTCTGCAGCTCTCCCTGCTCCGTTCTCCGGCGGTAATCAGGCCCTGGGAGGGGGTAGATGGGAAATGGCTGCATTAGTTCAAAGTCATGTACGGCTTGGTATCGCTGAAGAGCATCCTAGGTGAGTCAGGAAATGGATGGCGTTTTTCAAGTCACATGAATCAGCGCCCCAGATTCATCATTTCCACCAGCTGTGTCATTTCCCAGCTTTCCTCAGTTTTGACCCTGTACACAAGGCTCACCCGAAGCAGTTGAGTGGGAGTAGGGTGGGGAGGCAGGGAGGGAAAGAGAGAGAGAGTTTCAGTGCGATGACAACAGAACACCCTTGGTAAAATTGTAATCACATTTAGTTTTACAGTCTGGAGATTCGGGTACTTTAACAAGAAAGACTTCTTAAAAGGAAAAAAAAATCAAATTTTATTAGAAAAAGGAAATATTTATAAGCACTTTAAAGCAATTACATTTTTCAGAGTGCCTCCTTGGTGCTGAGTCTCAGGTATTTGATGTTTAACGACTCCTTTTGCCTTTGCTGCTTCTGACTGACATTTCTGGTGAGCTGGTCAAGTGGCACCAGAAGACACTAGCTCAGAAAGTTCACAGACTTTCTGCAAGTCTGCGACAAAATTGTCCTCAGCTTAGAACCAGTCCACTTTAAACCAAGAAAGTATTCTTAATGAGAATTTGGTTTCTGTCCTCGCTTATTAAAGGTTTCTAATTCCGGATCACTGGTGATGAATTCCAACAGTGGTACAGTGTGGTTTGTAAACAGCCAGACTGAACCCATTTCCGACTCCAGGGACACAAAGTAGCTTCATTTCGAGGGGGAGAGTCTATGTGATAATCCTCAGGGTGCACAGGGCTTAGGCCTCCAAGCTAAGATGAGTTTCTTTGCTTGCTTGTGAGTTTATATGAGACAGGGTCCCCCTAGGTGACCCCAAACTGGCCTTAAGCCCCAGCCCTTCTGCCTCAGGCACCAGAGCGCTGGGCACACAGGCATGATGCACCTCACTTTTTCTTTCTTAAAAAATAATTTATTAAAAAGTGTTAACTGTTTTTAACAGTAGCAGATACAAATTAGCTAAACACATTTGAGTCTTAATTTGTCTTTCTTCACCCTGTTAGGTTCCACCCACCCACACGAAGGCAGAAGGCTGAAATCCTCCACTGCCAGACCTTGGCCGTTGGCCTTCGTCTTTCTTCCAAGAGCCTCTCAGGTTCCTGCGCCACGTAGGCAAGGGAAGGAGAGCCTTAGCAATGGCTCCAGTTCCCATCCACTTCTGAAGCAGAAGCAAGCCCAGGAAACCCATTGACTTTTCCCTTCAAGACCCAGAAACCAGGAGCTGCCACCAAGAGCTAGAAGCCAGTCAAACAACTGTGAGGGATGCTTCCCAAATAAGCCCGGAAAAGCCATCAGAGTTGGGCCCCTGGTCCCCTCCGAGCGCACAGTTCCAGCCACGGTGCGCTCTGGGGGCTCCCACAGAGGCTTTCAAATTAGTTTCACTGAATTCGTTTATCTGAAAGGTGACAGAAACGACAAATTGGGGGCAATTTGTGCTTCTATTGTTCTCCTCTTGAATCTCATGGTCCTGGAAGGGGCTGTGACACATTCCTGCTATTAACAGGTCTCCAGTTAGTACAGTGGCACACGGCACACCCTTACAGACCTCTGAACTGCTTTGCAGCTTGCCAATTACCAGGGTGTGAATGTGGCCCCATGAGGGCGACCTTCGGTCCTGCAGCTAAAAGAGTCACTCATGAGGTCCCTTAATGCAAAAACATCCTGAAGCCACTAACAAAGCCCAAGATAGGGAAAAAATAGACTGAAGAAGCTCTCTGAGGGAAGGGATCCCACGTGGCTACAGGGGTAGGAACCCGAGTTTCCTGGCTCTCTTTATCCTGTGACTTTCCCATTCAACCACTCCGTAAGTTGTTTAAAACCCCGTGAGTTGATCACTTCCCTAGAAGGAGAAAAGAACTCAGTCAACAAAACTGCCCTGCCAAGGCGATTTACTTTGCGTTCTAATATAAACTCTTCCGAGAGGCTCAAATATCCTTGCAGACTGGCAAATTAGCCCAGCTGGCTCTGTCCATGAAGAGACCCTCTCCTAATGCAACCTGGGCCACTTGGAGGCCTCTTGCTCTGCTTCCCTGCAAGGCAGATTTGTTCATTTGTCTGATCTACGCTCTCCAAGTAAGCCAAAACTAGCTGAGAGCCACGTGGGCCCAACTTGCTGGCAAGAATCCGCGGCGAGCCCCTAGTCCCCCGGCCCCCATCCTGCCCCTAGCATTCTTAGGATGACACGGAAGAACTGAATCTTAAACTTCTACCCTCTCCCCACCCATGATCCGCCAAAGGGCGCGCACATACCTGGAGCCTAGGCAGGCCTAGTAGAATCGCCACGTCTCTGATTTGCGTCGAGCTGCCTCCAGCCCTTTATACAGCCCAACCCGCAAAGTAGCCACGTCGGAGCGACTGGACAGGGGGCGGGTAACCTTAGAAGGTCTCGGCGAGCCGAGAAAGAGAGTCCCTAAAATGTCACCATTTGGGTGAACTTGCCCTCGGGGGCACAAATGGGCCTTGTGGGGTGTGGTGACAGTCCCCCGGGGAGTGTTTAGGGGGTCCCATCTCGGGAAGAGGCGGGGCAAGAGGAGGGGCCTGGGGAGGTCAGGGGCGGGTGGGGCTCTCAGCTTGCACCCGGGAGGGGCGGAGAAGGGGAGGTGCGGCGGCGGGGGCGGGGCGAGGGCGGGGCAAGGCGGCCCTGGGCTCCCCTCCTCGAGCTCCGGGCCCGCGCATCCAGCGGGGCTCTACTCGCCGGGAAGGCGGCACCGGCGCCGGCGGCTCACACTGTGCCCACTCCCGGGTGCTGCGTTCCTGTAGCGGGTGGGCTTCTCAAACCCTGACCGGCCGCAGCCCCTGCAGAAGAGGTGGCCTCTGCATCCCAGTTTCTCATTGCGGGGACACTCCAGCACGTGCGACCCTTCTTTGGGGGTGTTCTTACGAGCGGCTACCAAGCAGAGGGCACCCAACTTTGCCATCTTGAGGGTCGCCCTCACTCAACGCGAGCTTGCTTGCTCAGCTGCACAACTAGGGACTCCGTGCTCCTGGCGGCGGAGCTGGTCCCCAGCCCGGCGCGCTGCGAGCAGAGGATAGCTCTGGAGAAGTGGCGGGGAGCAGTAGCGGCAGCTGCCTCGATTTCCCTTGCAGTGCGCTGAAGAGGACCCTTGGAGCCCCTCCGGGCCCCGGGCGCTGGATGACTGGCAGGAGGAACGCTCCCCACATCTGGTGAGCCTGCTCCCCACCGCGTCCCTGGGTGTCGTGGCTGAGACCCTGCGCGGGTGAATTAGACCTGGGGCAACATTGGACTGTCTGTGGGTGGTATTGGTCTCGGTTAGGGTTACTCTGCAGGCAGCTGGGTGGGGACAGCCCGGCAGCCGCGCGAGTAGGAATAGGACCACCGTCAGTGCGGGGGCGGTCGCAGTGGAGGTAGTGCACCGGCTGGAAGTTTGTGTCCTAGCCTTTGCTCAGATTCCAGCGTGCGTTGGAGAGGAGCTGGAGTGTCCGGGTGTGCGATCGGACAGTGGGCGAGCCTGCACCTCGACCAGCACCTCTCAGGTACTGTGGAGGTCTGTGTGCGCACTCCGCGCGAAACCAGGCTAGCGTGGTGGGAGCTGCAGCCAGCCAGGTCTGGCGATCGGAATAGCCTACCTCCCAGCCCTGTGGACTCGGGGACATTTTCTTGCTCTCGGTACAGGGGCTTTGCGGTGTTCGCGAGAATCCGGGGATAGTGGGGCTAGGATTCAACTCCGTCAGGCTGTTTTGTTGAGGTAGACTAAGGCAGGGGTGATGAGGCCTGGGGACCCGCTAGCCACTCGCGGAGCCTCTGTGCATTGGCACCTCCGCTTCATGCGTTTAGTACCCGGGCTCAGGGTCTGGGGTCAGGCGAAGATCCGAGCTCAGGATGTTTGGAGGAACTGTTGGAGGTGGGGGTTAAACCCCCGCGATCACCCCTGGTACTGGGCCTAGCGTTGTTGGGTTCCAGTTCCCCTGGCTTTGGCGGGAAGCGCTTTCGTCTGTCTTTTTGTTGTTGTACCTGGATGCGGTTGCCTGGAGTTGGGCTTTAACTTTCCTGCGTCCTCAGCGTCCCAGAGATCCCCGGCAGGGGGCGCCAAGAGCGAGCTTTCTGAGAGGGCGAGAGGATGCTTCAGAGTCTGTTAGTATTTCTGTCCTGGGCAGAAGGGTAGGGAATCCTAGTAGTGGTAAAACACAGATTTTGCAGTAATTGCACCCCAAAAGGAAGTTTTCTGTTACAGTAGAGAGCTTTCGGTCTATTCAGAAGAAGGGACAGAAAAGTTGGATGGAAGTCCTCTCACTGGAAAGGTCTCTTCGAAGACAAATTCCTACAAACTCCTCTGTTTGCAAATCTTTCTCCTTTGACAATTGGGTTTGACAAGAATGCAACCTGAAATTGCGTGGAAATGTCATAGTTATGTGCAATACGGAGAGGAGGTTCGGTTCCTGAGGAGCATATTGGTTAAAAGGCAGAGTGTTAAATTATTGCAGCCATTTATTTATATTTATCTTAAAATAGCTGTGTGTCCAGGCTTATCTGGGAAGGCTCTGTTATAACGGCCAAGAATGTGATTAACTACAGAGATCATCTTTTAAAAGAAGACACAGAAAGACAAAGCTAGACTTTAACAGCAAACAGTTTTTAATACCCTATTAGAATCGTTGAATTAGCTGCTGATTAATCGTTGTTTTGCGAGAAGGTGAAGGCTGTCCCTGGGAATAAGCAGTTCACAGTTCCACTGAAGGCGTAAGTCTCAAGCGGACACCTTCTACTGTAGATCACTGAAGCAACTTTTCTTTCCTGCGTTTACTCCAAACAAAATGTACGTTTCTTTCTGCCCACTCAAATTTCTTCTGTATGCTTGATTTACATGGAAGAGCGGTTCTACATGGGATTATCTAAGCACAGATTTCCTTTGGCTTGAGTTTGCTTATTGGAAAAAGCATTGGGGACAGTGGCTCCCTGAGATGCTGCTTGTAGTCACAATGTGTGGTCATACGACTGCGGGGTCTGTGAACTGCAATCCGCTTTTCTACATCTGTAGTCAACACGTGCTTGTCCTCATGGAAGGAGGATGGATGGTGCTCATTATTTTATGCCTTTTAAGATGTTGCTAGCGCTTTTGGGTATCTTAATGGCAGACAGCTGCGGATCCCTGCAGAGAGCAAAGACTTTAGTCTTCTGGGCCGGAAAGTCTGAATTTGACCAGAGAAGTATTTGAGGTGTTCAGAATTTCGTGAAAACGAACTGGTATTTGTCCCTCTTTGTGTCTGTCTCAACTTCCTAGCCATGCCTGCAAGAATGAAGCAGAGAAATGTAGACTGCAGAGTAAAACTGGTTGGCAATGGTACTAAGATAAATATAAGCGTGTTCTTGCAAGCTTAGCATACGCTTGGATTCCATGGACCACCAGAAGTCCTCCTAGCTATCAGTTTCTCTCTCCTCACTTTAGCCTCTTGCTGAGGGTTTCTTGCTCAAGATAGTTGCCAGTCTCTCAGTGACTTCTCATGGCAGAGAGAGCTGCCTAGTGGAGCCATTGCAAAGCTCCAGTTGCCTGGCTGATGATCTTTAAGGGCTCTGGATGTCAGATCACTGAAACAGAGGCTCTCCACCAATAAAATACAGGAAGGTGGAGGAGGGTTGGGTGCGACTTTGCTGGCAGTTCAACCAAAGATACAGGCTATTCCTTCGAATAAATGGGTGAACACGGACTCCAGAGTTTGCAGATTAGACCCTGCCCCCAAAGAAGAGGCTCGTGTTACAGATCTCTTAGTGTGCACTACAGAATAAATCCATTCATTTACATTAAGTCCTAGCTAAGTAACCCATTTTTAGTGTAGAATATGTACAACCATTTGCGAAAAACATTTCTACTTTCTATAATAAATCCGCTATAATTCTTGATTCTAAAATTATACCAAATTAGTATTATAAAATGTATCTGGAGTTGTTGCTATAGTTACTCAGACAAATTGCTTAGGGTATAATTATAATACCAAGGTGACAAGTTTTTGTGTTTAATGTTCAATAATGTTGAAAACACAAATTACAGTGTCTAACAAATTGAATTGCAACTAAGTATCTAATGGGGAAGCTTCTCCATGTCTGCCCACCTGCACCTGCTTGAAAATTTATATTTATTTTCTGCAAAGTACACTTTTCTGGAATCCCCAGATGAGCATATGTCATTTCTGAGTTGTTTATAGTGTCTCTAGTGCTGTTGTCGGCAATATAGAGATTTTCACAGATGCTCCCGCATCCTTTCTGCTTGAAGATGTAAGTCTAGTCCAGAGTTACTGTGCGTGAAGGCCTCTCCCACCCTGCAGACATGGTGGTCTGCTATAGATGGGGCATTCTGCTCTTTTTAATTCCCACTGATTGGTAACATCACAGAGATGGGTCTCCTCCAGCTCTTTGGAATGTACCTTGAAGAGGTGACTGGTATATGTGTAACTACAGAACTTATTTTTTTTTGGTATTTAATTTTTTTAAAATTTATTTTTAAGTAAATGAGAGAGCATGTGTGCCTGTATGCCTGTGTGTGTGTGCTTTTTCACATGGCATGGTGAGTGTGTGAAGGTCACATGACAGCTTGTGGGAGTTGGTTCTGTTCTTCCATCATGTATCTGAGGACCAAATTTGGGTCACCTGATTTGGTAGCAAGTGCCTTTACCAACTGTACCGCTGTGTTTTAGGTGCTGATAACTCAGGCACACAGCATCTATTTCTGACAGAAAGGAAAGAAGGAATAGAAACCCCACTTCAGACCCATGCAGACTTTCCACCCTCAGCCTAAAATTCTGTGTTGTTCTGAGTTTCAGGAAGACAGAACACAGCAAACAGAAAGCTTGACCCGAGAGAAGGTATTGAATACTAAGTTGTTTTTAGCATGCGGATACTGACATGATTACTTGGTGACTTGTGGAAGATCCTAGGAATAGGAAGCCTGGCCTGCATTTCACAGGGTAGTTTGAAGTCAGAAAGCTTCAAAGATGGAGTTGTATTTCATCTGGGGCATGCCATTGAAAGTAGCAGGATCAATGCAGCGTGGACTCAAACAGTCATAACACTTTGCCCAAAGTATGCCTGTCATCATCTTTTTCCTTCTCTCTCTTTTTTCTGGTCCCCAAATTTATGGTTATTTAACAAGAGCAAAGCTGAGTGCATCTTACTCCCCTTCCCAAGTTCCCAGATGTTCCCCCACATGCCCACAACTGCATGTGGAAAAGTAGTCTTTTAATTGCTACTTTTTCTTTACATGTTTTCGGAGTGACCATCTTATTAACAGCAAATGGGAAACCATTTCAAAAAAAGAATGCCTTTGCTAAAGGGTGGCTTCTGTTGTGTTTGGTCACGAACCCACCTGTCTTTTATCTCCCAGTCCTTTTCGTCTCTGCTTTCCTGGGGAAATGGCTGACCTGCAGTTCAAGCCAAGGGACAAGGAAGCACACAGCGGAACAATTCTACTTTGTGTTGCATGGTGCATTTGGGAGTAAATCCCATTACTGCAGTGGGTAATTCAATTACAGATATATATGATACATAACCAGTCAAGTGATAATATCAGCAGCCGACACTATTGGAGAAATAATACTATATTTGCTGAGATGTAAGATTAACAATGAAAGCTGTAGGCAGGTGACAGCCATAGTGGCACAAGGACATCTTGGTCACGGGCAGTGGACCCATGTTTCATCTGGCTCACATTCCCCAGTGTCTGGCAATGGTGCAGCCATGGAAAGAAAGCCCGTCAATGGCAAGACGGGTCTGCATTGGCCAGATGGTTAGTGCTTCACCAAAACGTCTGTTCTAAATCACACGTTGTGTTTCATAAACTCCATCCAAACACAATTCCATACAAAGAAAATCTCTTTCTGTAAAAGTAGACAGAAAAACTGGAGCTGCCTTGTGTCTGGAAGAGGCTTCCCAAAGCTGTCTGTACCCTGAAGGATGCCTAGGGAAGTTTGCGGTGTAGCATCCTGAAACCAAATGATGGATTTTAGTGACAGCTGATTTCTGAGTTTCTTTCTTTTTTTCTTCCTCCCTCCCTTCCTCCCTTCCTCCCTCCCTCCCTCCCTCCCTTCCTTTTGTTTTTTTTGAGACAGAGTTTCTCTGTAGCTTTGGAGCCTGTCCTGGAACTCACTCTGTAGACCAGGTTGGCCTCGAACTCACAGAGATCTGCCTGCCTCTGCCTCCCGAGTGCTGGGATTACAGGCATGAGTTTCTTTTCGAAAGCTAATATTTACATTTTCTGTACTGATTGTAATGCTAAGGAATTTGGAACTAGTGGCATCCAGGAAAAGTAAATGAGTAGATTAAGAAAAAACAGTTGCCCTGGATGTTAAACTTCTTTGGTCTAGCCATAGCTACAGTTCAGCCATCATTCATTCTGCTGGCCTAAATGTGTTGTCAGAGAGGTTGTGCTTTGAAAGCATCTTGTCATCTAAATCCTTATGTGTTCTAGCCCTGTGCTTGACTTTAGGGAATTCCTACAGGTCCATGGTTTAGGGAAGCAACTTGCCTGGTTGAGAAAGAGAATAGGAGATTCTTCCATCTTTAATTTGGGTTTGCCGGCAACATTTTGCGCTCCTGAAAGAACGGTTCACTACTGTGCTGGAGAGCGGTGGTGAGGAAGTGGCTGGCCAGAGTCTGGCAGTGGTGGTGGTTGTCATAGGCAGGAGCAGGAACGGTAGCACCACTGTCCCTACGCGGCTCACGGATGCGCGTAGCAGATTTAGGAGGGTTCAGCAGAGGGGTTGAACCATCCAGGCAGTCTTGGAGATGGCCCAGAGCCATGTGGGTGAGAACCCCACATCCATGTTGGTTGTGTAGAGCCCTTGAAGAGCTAGTCTGACTGGGGATGGTGATGGACGCCGGGAAGACTCCCCGGCAAGGGTGGCCTAGTGGGTGATCACCAGGTGGGGCCCCAGAAAGGATGGTGTGGAGCAAAACACTGGGTTGAGGTTATGATCTGGATAAATGCACACGGACACAAGAAAGAGCTCCCAGAACTTGAAGTTGACAATAGAACCATGTGAACTTGCCTGGCCGTTTGCCCACTTCAAGCCCACCAATGATCACACTCTGCGCCTTCCATTCAGAAAGGGCTCCAAAGCCAGAGCTCTACAGGAAGGGCAGCGAATGGCTTTACAGCCTGTCCACGGTCACCGCTGGCCCTGGGACTCCAGTCCTGCTGCCTGCTTCTAGGAGCCTGGCCTTGACGCTCCTGCTTGGAAGGCTTTCCGCGCGTTTTTCTGTGGGACTTTCTGTCTTTAGGCCTGGCCGCCTTGAGGTCCTTACTCAAGCATCCCCTCTTCAGAAGGGGTCTCCAAAATACGCAGTCGAAAACATCTCCTCTGCTTTTTCCTCCCCTTAGACTTCTTACTTTATTTTTCCCCTTTATTGTGTGTTGCACTGCCCCACGTGGTATATATATTCTTAATATATATTTAGATGTTATATAATATACTATATGTTCTTTATATATTATATTTTGTTTTATATATTATACTATATAATATATGTTCTTATGTATAATAGATATTATTAATATATTTCACCAATGTAGAGTGTAAACTTGAGTTGGTGGGATTGCCTCATTTATGTCCCTGTCACCAAGTTCCTAATGATGACTGGCAGACAGCTGGGGCCCTCTGGCTCCAATGCATCAGTAAATGCATGGGTAAATACATTACATACTTCAGACTGCAGGAGAGCTTTACATGTGACATGGATGGCGGGAACGGTTTATATTTTCATATATATAAGAAACATATTCTCATATGTTCAAATAGATTTCATGACCACAGTCTTAGAATTTAGCTGTGTCTGAAAGCCAGGAGCCATGGGGACTGTATCCTCCATATATTCTAATATATGCTAATTATACATTAAGTAGGTACTTGGTAAATAAATTGATGACCTCGCTTGGCTTGGAATTAGCATAGAAATACTTTGTGTGTGTTAAAGCATAAAGAGTGAAATTCCAGGCTGTTATTTGCTTATTTAGAACCACTTGCCACCCACACAAAGTTCCAGGGAACAAACTGCATCATCACAACATATTTTCACACATTATGACTTCAGAAAATTGTAGAAATATGCCAGGCTTTCTCATTCCGTTCCCGAGATCAGGGCGATCAGCCTTGCCAGCTAGTGGCATGTATATAGTTATGTAGTAAGTTCTAGCAGGTAAGCGGTTAAGCAGAACGTTTTCTGTCCGTGCAGTGGCCTACTGTTCAACAGTGGTCCGACTGAGCTCTTGATGTATGCTCTAATAGGTGTGAACCTCAAAACATGGAACTGAGCAAAAGAAACCAGCCACAGAAGACCACACATTGTTTGATTCCATTTATAGAAACTTCTAGAAGAGGCAAAACTATAAAGATGGAAAGTGGATAAGTGGCTGCCTGGGGCTGGCAGTGAGAGCTGGAAGAGAGACAAATGGGCGGGCGGCTCTTTCCTGGAGGATGGCGGTGTGTTGTGGAGGTGTTCACCCACGTGTGCGTTTGCTCAGTTACTGGCTTGTAGACTTACAACGAGTAGGTTTTATAGCATGTAACCCACCTCAGCGATATGGTTAGAAACGGAAATCTGGGACATAATTTCTGCAGTTAGAGTGAATTAGACGGCCGACAGTCTAAACATAGCTCCTGTTGAATTTTCTGGGGGTTTTATTCTGGGTTCCCACAATTTTTTATAGAATTAGTGTCAAGGGTACTGAGCTCTGAGATGTCCCAAGTTTCTGGGAGCCTGTGGCACTGTTTTCTCTGTTAGAGGAATAGGTAAACTCAGGTTGTTTACACATGGGCCCCTAGAAGCACTCCAATTGATCGACTAAACTTGGTCGGCTGGCTCAACTACTTCTAGAGAGACTCCTGGCTCCAATGGCTCCCAGGCTTGTTTATGCTACTTCCTGCAGGTCCAGGTGTGTTGGGTGTGTGGAGAGCACAGAGCCCTGTTTGTCTGTAACTCACAGGATAAAGCTTCTTCACTAAGGGAGGATGGTCTGCTTTGCTGGGGTCAAGTTCACCTGTTTCTGCACTGTGAGCTCTCCTACAGTTGCTGGCATTGGCTCCAGCTGGTGGGTGAGGCTTTTGTTTTCTTCTTTTGTGACAGGATCTTGCTGAGTAGCGCCCTGGAAGGTAACTTCCAACAGCCAAACCTGAAAACGGAACGCAAGATTTTATGCTGCTTGGCATTTTCCTCTACTTTATCTATCCATCCTTCAGCCCTCTCCTGTCAGAGGGTCCTTGGCTGTGTTGCTCAAGTGGCCCTCTCACTTCAATGTCCCCAGGTGAAGGGCCTCACACCTAACTAGAAGGCAAGTTTCAAAATGCTCCAAACCTGGACACCTTTTAACGTGTAAGAGTCATAGAGCATGTCTGGGTCTTGCTATTCTGCTTTCTGCTTTGGTGTATTCGTTTTGGCTAAGGTGCACAGCTGAAAACAGGATGTGCGTGGAGATACGTGTGAACTACCTACTGCCTGAAGTTTACTTCCTCCTCGGTTGTCTTCCAGGGGAAGAGAGTGAGTTTAGCCCTCGCCCCTTGTTGACTGTGACTGCCATCTGTCTACTGCCTTAAAACCCACCTGCCTCCTGCTACAGGCTGCTCAGCTCTCTTGTGGGCTCCATGCTTTCCCTACAGCCGTTGGCTTCCACATGGTGACTTTCTGTCAAAGTTTTTGCTTTGGTGCAGGTGGTCTCTGCTCCAAAAGTACCCTGTGTGGGGTTTAGAATCTGACCACAGCTGGCTGGTGCTCTAGCTCGTAGCCATCTTTTCATTAGCAAGGATGCATGTTTTATCCAACTCTGTGAAGGTGTGGGGACCAGCCCTGCCTTTCTCCAGCACCTCATCTCTCCAGTCCCTTCAGTTGTAGGGAAGTGAGACGGGCTGTCTCGTTCCACTGCAGTGTTTTATAGACCTCTTGGAGTACTCTTTCTCACTGGTTAATTCTGAGTTAGTCTCCTTGCAAATAAGCATCCCCAATCTAAGCCAAAACCAGGGTGGTGTTTACAGGATGGCCATGCATTCTCTTCCCAGGGTTGAGCGCTTGCCGTGGCAAGCAATAGGATTTATTTGTGATACTTAATTCTTCTTCCTTCTTTCTGGCCATTTTGGTGGTTTCAAGGGATCAGTAGAATACTGGTTGTGCAGGAATAATTATTCTTGTTTAATTTAGTTTCCTTTTGTTTCCAATGAGCTAATGTTCTCTAGATTTTTAGGGGAACCGGTTAGACATTTTGTTAAGCAGGTTGACTGATGATTGCATGAACAGAGAGATTTCTGTGTTGTCAGGATGGATTTGGGCTATACAGTAAACAAGCAATGTGGCTTTCTCTTGTCTTAAGTCCTCGAGAGTAGTCGTTGGCCTGTTTGGGTTCTGATCGCTTGAGTTGGTCACAAGCGTCTATCAGTTGCAGCATGATCTGGAGACAGTCTTCTGACTAGGGATAGCACTATTACCTTTGCATGCATGATCTGGAGACAGTCTTCTGACTAGGGATAACACTATTACCTTTGAAAGCTTTCACTTTTTTTTCCAGCCATTTGCTTTTCTGGGACACATCTGAGATTTCACGTAAGGATTTATCTTTGGATACTGGCAGATGTGTGGGATTCTAACTTTATTGTTGCAGGCTGAAGCATCAGAAGGGACCCTGGATATCACTAGCTTGAAGGGAGAATGGCTTCATTCTCTTGTATTGGTCGATACCTTCTTCCCACGCTTTCCCCCCTAAAGTTTATGGTTGGATCCTATTAAGCTGGGCTGTAGCTCTGTTGGTAGACTGTTTTCCTAGCATGCATGCACACAGGGATGGCATCATCAGCACCAGCACTGCGCAAACTGAGGCTGTGGTGCACGTGCCTGTAATTCCTGTGTGTGAAATGCGAAAGCAGAAGGGTCAGACGTTTCTCAGATGAATAGCAAGCTGGAGGCTAGCCTGGGCAACATGAGATCCTGTCACACCCTGACACCTGAGATCCTGCTCCTGTGTCACCAAAGGAAAAGTCTGAACTCCAAGCTAAGAGTTAAAAGTAGTCCTTTACTCAAAGTTTAGTGTTTTCAACCCCTACACAGCATACAGAAATGATATTTTCCAGGGAATGAGCTCCCTATTAGTGTGATAATATGGCCTCCCCTCCTTTCAGTCTTTGTGTATGTGTGTGTGCATGTTGGGGGGGGGTCAGAGGTCAACTTCAGGTGCTGTTCCTCTTGACAGAACTTGTTATTAGAAGCCCATCCCTACCTTCCCAGTGCTGGCCGTATATCAAACCACGACCACTCCCTTCAGCCTTGTTATATGGCCTGTGGATTGAGCTCATGTCTGCAGGCTTGGGAAGCAAGCGCTTTCGCTGACTGAGCCATCCCCCAGCCCTCACTCAGTCTGTTAATTATTATGCTCCAGCTTCACCAGAAACACCAGTCTCAGCTGGTTCACTGGCTTGGCTGGGCCATGCTTGTCAGGACCCATGGATCTGGGAACTGCCACAGCTGCTGTGACAAGAAGCAAGAGTTCTGTGCTCTCCTCAGCCTTGCTCCTGGGCTCTTTGTGTCGCCTCTGCAGCAGCCACTCAGTCTCACCTGTGTACCGCGTGCTGAGCTGCCTAGCTGGGGAGCATGCGTCTGTTTCTGGGGTCACTTTCTCTTTGCTTGCTGCAGTGTGATGGACATTCTACTCTTCAGCCCCACTTGCTTGAGAGACAGAGCGATGTGGTAGGGCTGTGCACACCTCTTCCCTCACTGCTTCCCCACCTCCTGCCAATCATTCTGCCTTTGCTTTAGGTCACACCAGGTGATGCTGGACTGGTGGGTGATGCGAAAGTATTTTCCCCCTTCCCTCCCCACCACCAATTTTGTTCAGGGCACAGCTAGAGCCGTCGTTTCCATAATGCTTCTTATAGCCAAGGATGTCCCCCTGAATGCAAGCTGTATAGTAGGGGTCCTGGGGTGGGCTGGGGAGTGGAGTTCAGAGGTCTGGGAGGAGGAGGAATCCGAGCAGATTTGTGCAAGTCCAGACACCATAGTTGTTGCAGCTTCCTAGTCTACTCTGAAGTCAGGCCTGGAGCCAAATTTACTTTCCGTCTGCCAGCAGTGATGGAATTCCTCGGTCCCATCACCAGCTTGTGAAAAGAAACCATTCAAGGAAGTGCAAGCTGGCAAGGAAGAGTTGGTAGACTCATTCACTTGAAAGCTTATGCCAGCCTGCAAATGTTATTTAACTGGAGCAATTTCTCCCGGCCCACCTGCTGAGTTCCCCTCTCCCTGGGGTTTATTTTGGTACACGGGAAAGACAGTGGAGGACTCACAGTGGGGAACTTAACAAGACACATCTGAGAGTCCAAACTAGCAGGATGGACTTTTAGGGTTTGACATGCACTAAAACTTCACAGGAGTCAGAGTGTGTTAGTCTGTTTTCCATTGCTATAATGTGATATTCAAGGCTGGGTAATTTAATAAAGAAAAGAGGGTTACGGTTCTAGAGGTGTAAGGATGTGGCACCAGGGTGGTTTAGCACTGGTGAGGACCTCATGATGGGTGGCATCGTAATGGTGGGAGCAAATTAGACAGGAAATCACAGCCGTGGGAGGGCCAATAGCAGTCTTCCATTCTTCGCACCTCTTAACGATCCTGTCACATTCCCACCACCACACCCAGGACCAGGCTTATAATGTGATCCCCTGGGTGGCCGTCATTTGTCATAGCAACATCTAAATGGTTGGAGTTTAGTTCCCGCAACTGTGCACAAGTTAAGGCATCATGATGCTGCACCCCAGTGATCAAAGCACTCCAAAGACATTTCTTAAAGGAGTATGGACTGAGTTTTGCTACTTCCTGATTTATGCTGAAGGACCAAGAGTAAAGGGAACATTGACTTACCTGGCCTTTGTAGAATGTATCCTGAATTTTAGACGGGAGGAGGCTCTTCCCAGTGTTGATGTATGGGAAAGTGAAGATGTTATCATGTAGACGCTAACAGAAACATTGGCGAATTCTGGTTGGTGGAGAGGAGCAGGAGATACTTTGGAACATGGAAGACCTGATTTGACCCTCATTTGATCTGTGCGAATCAAAGCGCCTTAAGAACCTTCTAGAGCACCTTGGATGGTTTGTGGTTGTTAGTTTGTTTTCCCTCATAGTGTCAAATACCTTGTTCTTTTTTTCTTTTTCTGGTAGGAAAAGAATCATGATCTCCCAGGGGCCTTATCATAGGGAAACTTAGCGAGATGTGGCTCGGTTTTGTTTTGTAATTATCCCTCATGTCACCCAACACCCTTGTTTCACCTTCCTTTCCTTACTTGGCAAGATGCATAGGTATCAATGCAGCAAGGCCTTGAGAAGCAAAGAACTCCCCCAGTCAGGAAGCTCTGCCAGGCAGACACTGGGGGCTCCATTTAGTCTCATCTCACTTACTCTAAAGCTTAATAAAAACTGGTCCACACACTGGCTTTTTCTGTTCTTGGCTTCCCAGGCAGATGTTGGGTTTGTTTAAAGTGGGAAAAAAAAAAAAATGCTTGCAGCTTGGATCTTTCTAGCCGTGTGTGATCCTGTTACCTGCAGAAGAGCCGGGAAGCACCTCTAAGCGGTTTGGAGCCTCATTCTGGAATATTGGCAGACTCCTTAGAATAACACGGCTGTGTTTGGTAAACTAAGTTTGCAAGTTCACCCCCAGTCTATAATCAAGGGTGCCTTTAATTAGTGGTGGCAACACACACACTTTTAATACTTTTGAGATTTACTCTTAAGTACCTTTCAATGATCTTTTGGAATTTTGTGTTTTAATTAACAGTATGCATGCCCTGAAGAATGAGCCTTTGGGACCAATCTTCCCCGCCTTGAGGTTGCTGGAGGTGGCCCTAAGTGGAAGAATTAGGATCGCAATTGGAAGCATGGCAGATTGTCATTAAGAGACTTGGACAGAGGGGTAATTAGCACATTGTTCATGGTAGAGACTCCTGGGAGGCCCTCGGGGCCAAGTGTCCTTCTTGGGTTGTTATTTAATTGCACTTTTGAATGAGCACACAGTTGGCTACTGGGTTTAATTAAGCCTGCGGGGCTAGCCTTATGAAAACAAGGCCGACAGGTATTAGGAAAGGCTACTTTCTGGAGTCTGTAGGATTACCTACATTTATCCTTTTCCTCTTCTTAAACCAGCACCAGGGTTGACCTCTGTCAGCTGGCTCTTGGGCCTGATAATTGTGGCATGACCCAAACACAGTATGGTTGATATTAAATGTTTTAAAATCCTGGAGTAAAAGGGGCATCTGTGTCAGACAAATCCATCTTTAGTGTCTTTGCAAATGCATGCAAAGCTAAAATCACAGACACATTTATATAGAAGAGATTGGAGCACAGTTAGGAACTGTGGGCAGCTGAAGGAATATGTCAATGCTTGAAATACATGTTTGACGGGCTTTGCCCTTCTGAGCAATTGGGAATTTGTTAGTTGTTTCTCCACATTAATTTAATTTAATTTAATTGAGTTAATTGGATTTATTTAACCAAAGATGCCACATTTCAACAGTTAGAGATGCAAGGAGTATGCCAGATTTTATTATTTTACAGTGAATATCTCAGTTAAGTATTTTGTACCTAAGCTGTAGTAAATCCTTTGCTTACAATCGCAGACTTTAAATCCCATGTTGATTATGTATCTTTTAATTTTTCCTCCTAAAAGAAGACATCTATTGAAAAACTAGCTGGTGGAAGTTTCTCCAAGCCTCCTTACGGAACCCTTTCTTGCCTTCCGCATGTGTCATCATGTTTGCTTGTCACATCTGCTGCTCTCACAGTGGGTTGAAGTGTTCAGAGGGTGGCCGGGCTATTTTTATCAGGTTCCAGTGTGTTCAGTGCTGGATGACTTCCAATAGTCCCAAATTAGTAACGGCCTCTTAGACATCACAGCACTGAACACTCAGACGGTTTGGCACACTCAGCGTCATTGGATTGTCAACTGGAATCCACCACAGGCATGGCAGGATTTGTTAAAGCTAATATATACCTCTCTGGAGAAAGCAAACGGTGAATCTGCAATGGTGGATGAAGATAACCGAAGTTCTGAAATGAGGAGCTGGACAGAGTGTGTGCTGTTCATGCCTGCAGCCTGTGTGCGCGACAGCTGAAATCACATGAAAGAGAGGTCAAAGGGGAAGGGTGGTGAGCTCCTCCAAGGAAGAAAGAATCTGGTGGTCATGGTGGTCTTTCATCTGTAGGAGAGGGAAGCGGATACTGTTATCGGTGTGAGAACATCTGTGACTCATGCATGACTTCCAGTCATCCCAGGCACACATGATCTTCTCCTTGTAAGTGTCAGATGGGCATCTCCTGTGTCTAGGGACAGGCACCACCACCACACAGATACATAGTGCTGTCTCTTCTGCCTTATCCATTGATTCTGCCCCCAACCCCGAGGTTTTTTGTTTGTTTATAAAATAATCCGTGGTTTACAAAAACCTAGGCTAATTTTAATAGCTTTATGCTCACGTTTTCTATTGCCTTGCTGTAAATTGGCGTGGCAGAGGGGTAGAACAGAAACATTTGTGTCTGGTGTGTTGAGTACAGATTGCCTCCTGGTTGATACTCACAGTTCACAGAGCCCCAGACCCTGAGGACACTCTTGAGGCTGTCCAGTTTTGCCCATGTCCAGGCAGGCTTTTCTGAAGCTCACCAGAGAGATGGTGTTCTCTTATGCTTTGAAAGAGGGGCTCACACTGGGGTCTTACTCACCAACTGGGCTGGTGATTTGCTTTTGCTTGGCCTAGCTCCACTGAAGACACTGCACAGAGGGCCCCGTCATGCCTTCAAGGAAGCATTTCCTCTTATTGCTCCAGGCTGGCGCTATACTCTACCCTGTGAAGGCAGTGTACAGGAGCTAGGCATGGCTTCATTCTCTCTGTACCTGTTTTCCAGTGGCCATATCTCCTGTCCTGCAACAGATGCTAGTCCTTTGATGCAGGATACCATGTACTGGCAAATGCCCCTAATGTGGCGCCTCCCTCTGGGGCTTCCCAATGCTTTCCTGGCTCTTTCCCCCTCTTTAGAAGTGGTGCTGGCTAGTGGGCCACCTAAAATAATACCTACTGAGTATCTGAGTGCGACGTCCTCTGGATTTAATGGTACTTGGGTTTCAGGCATCCATTCAGAAGGTTTAGTGCAGATTTCCTGTTGCAGCTGGGTAGCTCACAGAGGATAAAGGTTTCTTCTGCCTCTTGGTTCTGAAAGTCTATGAGTAGGTGCTCTACAGTAAACACACCTACAGCGTATCTACCGAGGCTCCTTGGCGATTCAAGTCAAAGTGTGATTAAGAGGGAGTGAAGGTGGAGAAGACCCTTGGTGGCAACCACTTCTGTGGAAGAACTACATACATCGTTCTTAAAAATAAACCCGATCACTTCCTAAAAGCACCACACTCCTCACGTTGGCAGGTAAACTTCAGTCTGTATGATGATGGGAACAAAGCACACCCGAGCCAAACGATAGCCCGACGTTCCAAGGGACCCCAGCAAGTACAATGTCTGAGTCCTGACCTAGCAGCAGCTTATCAAAAAGACAACCATTCAACAGTCCGTTCTGCTCCAGCAAGCTTGTTCCCCAACAGCTTTAAGCAGAATAAATGAATAATAATAACCTAACTCCCGGTCATTTTCAAATATACTTGTGGGGTTTTACAAGGATTTGAATACTAGGAAGGGCGGTAATTGAAAGCATGTGATTAGTTTAAAATGTGACCGAAAAGTTTGGGTCCAGTTCAGTCCAAATCTTGGCACCATTGGCAGAGGCCAATGGGCCATTGCCTGGAATACTTCTGGTGTCAGAATTCTACATGTTTAATTTTTTGAAATTGAAATGTATCGGGTAATTTCTGTTCAGTGTCTCCGCATTTCATGTTTATGGTCTTGTCCCGCAAAACTGTTGGGAAAAGCTGTACAGCTGCAGGACAAAGGCAGGTCACGCACACCGCTCTCCAGGACGGCAGGTTGCCCACCAGAGGGGTCAAGTGGAACTCTGACCTCTCGCGAAGGTGCTGACAGATCTGGTGGTCAGGGAGGACGCTGTGGGCTTCTGCTTCAGCAATGCACGAGGAAATGGTGAGCAGCAGAGTTGGCAGGCTCAGATGGGAAGCCCTTCATCCCCAAGGGCTGGCTGCCATCCCTGTAGCACATGGCTGCCATAGTCAGTGGTTCCTGAGGCTTGGTGGAGCTGACAGCTGCCTGTGCTCTCAGAATTGGAAGAGAGGGTAATGATAACCAGAACCATCTGGGCAGCGCCACAATCGCCTCAGTGCTCGGTGGCTTTTCCAGAAGTACCAAGTCCTGCAAATAAAAACACCGCATCTAAGCACCACCCAAGCTTGAGGTCTTGCTGCAGCTCAGCCTCTTAACAGTCCTGAAGCCCTGGGTTTACTGCTGGAGCAGAAGTGAAGGCGCTTCTTCTCTTTGGCAGGGCCTTCATATTTTTTCCACTCTTTTTGAAAGAAAACAAATCAAACCGATAGTTGCAAGTGAGTATAGTTTTAGAGTTCAAGCTACCATCATTTATTCCTATGCTGCACAGCCCTCCTGGGGGCCTAGACTCCACTGGATAGCTTCCCGGGTCTCATCCAGCTGTAGTCACATACTGGCTGGTCCTGGCCTCAACATAGCTGGCCTCTCACACCTGGGTGTAAGAGCACCTCATTTGCATATCTGATCCTCCAGGGTCAGCCTAGGTCAGGCCTCTCTGTGTAGAAAGATTCAAGGGGCAGGAAATGGGAGTTTCCAGGCTGTGCCCAGAAACTGGCACAGGCCTCTTTCCTTTGAATCCTTTTGCACAGTGCCAGGGCTTTCCCAGATGTTCAAGTGCAGTCTGATGAGCGAGGGGCAGAGCGCACTGCAGAGGACTGTGTGGGAGAGGAGAGGCGGCTGTGCATGGGCCATCTGTGGGAGAGGCCATCTGCCACTCCAGACCCCATGTGCAGTGTCTGGGAACTGAGAAGATCATGTGCCACCCTGTGCTTAAGTCAGTCACGCTTGCCTTCAGGTCTGTGCATACAGGGTTTGGGGGCTAACCCAGGGTAGCTTTACACACAACACATGGATGCCAGACTTGCCTATTATAGAACGGAGCATCCTTTTAACACCGGTAGCTTTTGCTTCATGACTATTAGCTGCACGGATTCCTGCAGCAGCACTGCCTTCTAGGTGGTTTCAGTGTACCGACAGGACAATGTAATTATAGTGGTGGTGAGAGAAAATTTCAGATGCGGGTTGTATTTGAAGAACGGTCCTGATACATCCTGAAGGAGAACTTTGGACATCTGTTAAGTTGTTCCTGGCTTGAGCTAATTCTGTCCATGTATGTTAGCGTGTTAGATACTCCACTGTGAGCAGTCTGTAGTGCCAGTGGGTCTCACTCTTGGCATGAGCTAGTGAACAGAAACTATTATAGCTGCGCTGTGGTTTGATGTCTTTCTCTACTTAGAAACACATTCACTATGCAGCTGGTTTGCTCCCCGACTAGGTCCGCTGCACACAGGAGCACCTTCACAGAGAAAGGGGAGGGGTAGGAGGAAGGCAGCAACAGTTGCTAAAAATACAACCAGGGCTGAGAGTTGCTGCTCCACTTTGCATGAGAGCAGACAGCTCAATGTTAGGGAAAGGGCAGCCTGCTGGTTTCTCATATACTGCTAACCTCCCAGATTTTCCGCATATCCCAAGCCCTGGAGCGCATTCTGGTGGACTTTCTCCCCTAGAAGCCGTAGAGATGAAGGGAGGAAAATGGGCTCTTGGCTTGAGGGATATCCACATCTGGATAGCTGGGTCCCTCTACCCAAAGCCTCAACACATTCAAGGTCTGGTCAAGGCTCTTCCGGTTCCATCTGGCCTCTGAGTGGCTGCTAAGCCCTGTTAGTCATGCTGACTCTGAGTTGTTCCTTGTGTTTACCCAGCTCTTGAATTGCATTCCCCTGACAGTGCTCCACGGAGTGTGGTGTGCCATCTGCCCCTGCAGGCTGACTAATGTCGGCATCTGTATCCCATTGGTTTGGTGGCATCCAGTCCTGCAAGCCAAGGGAAGGAAGGGAGAAGCTAAGGATGCTGTTCTTCACTCGTATGTGGGGAGGTTGATGGGGGTCTGTCTTCCAGCCATTGTCAACTTGGTCTAAGGAGCCTTCCTATGGCTTGAATAGGATTCACATCAAGCCTCAGACTGCTCCCTGCCCAGCACTCTCTTTGGCTATCAGCAAGAAGGGAATCCAGGACCAGAACCCACAGTGTGATGTTGTCATACCCCAGCACTTCTTGGAGCCACCAGTCCACTGTAGCTCTCAAGATTATTGCTGCAGAGGCCACAGGGAGAAACCAGCAAAGGCGACAACATAGTTTTCATGAGAAACTGGAAACACTGATGCTGTTGGTGGTGAGTCTCCTTGAGTCAGATAATCCTTATCTTCGAGTTGGCATCTTTATCAGACAGTGGGCAGCTATTTACATAATTGAAGGCACTGGTGAATTAATTTCGATAAAACTGGTAAACTGTTACCTGATGACAGATCTCATAAATGCAATCTAAGAGACATTTAATCTCCTTTATCTAAACCTAGAAATATTGGTTCATGCACACACATCCCACTTGGCTTTTAGCTAATCGTAAGCTGAAATGTTTATCCCCATATTTCGATAAGCTTTGGCTCTTCAGAGGGAACGGGAAGAGGGGCCCTGTCTGGACTCTGTCTTTTGCCTTTTCACCGCATTCCTGGGAGTGGCCTTCTGCAGGGAGGGCTTTGCTGCGAGACGCCCAGCTCCAGCTTTGTAGCAGGTGCGTTTTTAACGGACTATGTGATTTATTAATGAAGAAAACAGCTTTTTGCAAGTTTTCTGTCTGACAGTAGTATGAAGGGCTTCCGCGGCTTCTAGGTCCCTTCATAGTTATTAAAAACAGAGCCTCTGCAGTCATTATAGCTCTTCATCTTTCTGTTCAAACACTGTTCACAATCAGAGATTGCAAAGACGCACTTTTTGCTCTAGATGCTGTTATTCTCTCACGTGATAATAAACCATCCAGATTCCTGAGATGCCATGTCCAGCTTTATATTGCTCTGCTTTCAAAGAAAAGTGGGATTCCTCAGTTGCCTGCCCAAGGGAGTTTGACCTCCCAAACCTCCTCAAACGCTTCTCACTGTTTTCATGGAAGATGGGACTGCAAAGAAATGGGTCTTTCTTGGTGTCCCCACCGCTCCAGCGCCCCAGCTTTTGTGGCAGGGAAATGCACAGCCTTTATCGTCATTTACCACCCTTGCTGATGACTGTCTCTTTCCACCTGCATGTGAGCTGCTTTAGGACCTGTGATCCTGAAGTCCTACAGAGACAGCTTGGGGACAGGGTGAAAGGACCATGTGGGGAGCTCCTCTCCTCATGGTGGATCGGGAAGCAGAGTACAGAACGAGGGGCCAGTCCACTATTCTGTGACCTCTCCTTAGCGACCTATGCCACTAGTCAGGCTTCCCAGTCCCACGGTTGTCAGCTTGGTAATAAGCCTTCAGAACATGAGTCAGCGGGCGGCATTTTACATCTGCGCGCATGTCCTATCCCATCAGACCCCAGGCTCTTTCTCAGGTTCCATGTCACCTCTGAACAATCAGTGAACACATTGTTAAGGACTTATTTTATATCAGGTCGCCCTCTCTGAAAGCTCTGCTTTCTTTGTGCTATCGCCAGTGAGTTGATGTAAATGCCGAGTTAAACCAGGGGTATTTCAGGCTGCAAGGGCCACATGGTCTCTGTCATGGCTACTCAGTTCTGCCGTTGTGTCATGAAAGCAGCCATTGGCAGCGTGCAGATGTGTGTGTATGTGCATGTGTGTGTGTGTGTGCATGGGAGGATGTTTCAATAAAACTTTATTTACACAATCACTGTGTTTCAGATTTTGTTGATAGACCACAGTTTTCAAGTCTTGTCAAAACCTTCTAATAATCTGTTTCGGTAGTACAGCAGTGGCACACTATGGGCATCTGTGTGTAGTTCCTACTAAGATGTGATATTTCCTTGTGTGTCTTATCACCATCTGGACTGTGTATTCCATTTCTACCCATTTCTCTCTTCTCCCTCTGTTTTGTTAACTTCTTTTTAGACATCATAGATGTTTAATCCAGTTTTTAGTGACTTGAACATCTATCACACACTCATACACACATACACTAATATTCATATCTTTGTTTATGTTTGTGTTAATGATAGTTGAGAGTGGGAAAAATCCTTTTAATCTGACCAGAAAGTCTTCATTATTTTGTATGGTTATGTTTAATATCTGTATTTCTTTCCCAAGGCTACTGTAACAAACAATTACCTTATATTTGATTGCTACGGTAATCAATTCTCTCTGGTTTGGATGTTGCCTGTTGGTTCCTTCAGGAGACGGATCTGAGTTACTGACATTGTCTCCCCCCCCCCCCGTGTCCTCCCCCACTTCCCGGAGGCCCACCTGGCATTCTTTGGCTTGTAGAAGCCCTGCTTGCGGATCTGCATCCGTGGTTACATGGAGTTCTCTGTATGTGACTTGTGTCTTCACACGGCCTCCCTACAGAGACAACAGTCACTGATCCATATTAATCCAGCATGACCTCATTGTAATTTAATTA
The DNA here is from genome assembly GCF_950005125.1 of Chionomys nivalis. Taxonomy (NCBI): domain Eukaryota; kingdom Metazoa; phylum Chordata; class Mammalia; order Rodentia; family Cricetidae; genus Chionomys; species Chionomys nivalis. The sequence continues at coordinate 6,449,374 of NC_080100.1, read as the reverse complement.
GTTGCAAATGCAAAAATCCTATTTACAAATAGCGTGGTGTTTGAAGTTCTGAGTAGACCAAAATGTGGTGTGTGTGTGGGGGGGACTCCTTGACTATGAACCTCCACACTCAGATGATCATGTCCCTGGTGAAGAAGCCGGGAATGCTGTGCATTTTGATGTAAGCCTTGGTGGTGCCTAGGAGCTTCTCTGTCCCTGGGGAGCCTCCTGGCTTCCTTGCATTGGATGTGGCTCAATGAATGAAGTGCCTGGTTCTTCCTAAGCATTCCTCCGTGTGTCTGCCGTGTGTTTGCTCCTGCCAACTGCTGTCCCATATGGTTGAGGAGGGTGATTATTCAGTGGCGGTTTCTGACTTGCTCATGAAATATGAAATATTAGGTCTTGTTTCCTTCCCTTCGGCTACCATCTCTGGGCTTTTCCATATCTGTATAAAGAGGCAAGGCTTATATTTGACCTGTTTTGATTTCTGATCTTTTGTAAGTAATTTTTTCCCCCACCGTACGAAAAGGTTGGAATTTTAGCTACAACATGAAAATGCTATGAAGGTTTTTTGATTTTTTTCTTTTGGTTTTTCAGGATGGGTTTTCTATGTGTAGCCCTGGCTGTCCTAGAACTCATTGTGTAGACCAGACTGGCTGCAAACTCAGAGATCTGCCTCCCTCTGCCTCTGGAGGTCAGGTACTAAAGGCATGAGCTGCCACCTGGCTGCCCTTAATGAAACCAACCCACCCTCTCTAAGAAGCTCACATCTCTCATGGGACCGTGACAAGGCTGGAGCAGGAGATACACATGCCACAATATTTAAAAGGACACTGTAAGCAGCTGCTGCTCTGCTCATGTCTGCTGGACTCACTTTGACCTCTGGGGCCAGGTGGCCACCTCTCTCCTCTGCACTTTACTTCTCAACCTCATTAATCCCTCGATTGAAGCCATTTGTTTCTGCTATACAAATAAAGAATGGATTTCTTGAGATGGTAGTAAACACTCTGATTAGCTATGCAAATTAAATCACTTTAATCACTCACTAATTGCTTTATCAAATTTGACAAAACACAAAAACTCCAAGAGTGTACTTGCCTGGTCTTTGGGAGAGGAAAAAAAGGAAATCCCATTTAAACAATAAGCGAAGGGAAGCCACATCTGTCCAAGTGTATAAAAGTCCGAGCAGACTCAATTTCAACTGAAAAGCAATTTTGTCAAGAGTGGACAAGAATTCTACATCTGGAATGCAAAGAGGCAATATGGAACCATATTGTTGGGAAACACGAACTCAAGAGTTTGGTTGAATATTCAAGTTGAAATTCTTTTTTATTTTTTCTGAAGGTGGGAAGCAGAAACCTAGGGGGTAGGGTGGATACTGTGTTTCTGGGCCCCGTTTCCTTGAGTTTCCCTTCTTTTCTCGGTAGTCCACGTGGCCTGAGTGCTCCCGAGGTGTGTGGTCCTCTACTGCATTAGCCCGCTCTCTCCAGGTTGTCAGCATCCTCCCTGAGTAGTCTCTGGGTGGGTGTGCTCTGTGAGGCTGCAGAGATGCCAGAGGGAAGAAGTGGGGTCTGTGGAGGGATTTTAGCAGGGTGGATGAGGTCACTTCCTGAGAGGCTGCCTGGGACCCTCTGGAGCATTCTTAGTCTGTTTCTTCAGGAAACAGGTGGCATCTCTCAGATGTCTGAACCCCCAGAGACAGGGAGGAGCCTGAGGACAAAGGTGACAGACAGCAGTACTTCATTAGCAAATCTGATGTGTGACCTGTGTAGTCACCTGGCAAAGCTGCCTTCTCTGATGAGCACCTCTGGAAGGCTCACAAGTCACCTCCTTGGAGAGGGGACAGCACCCTGGGTACCCTAAACGCTGCGTGAGGAAAAGGAAGCACTTTGGTGGGAGAGGACTCTGGCTGTAAAAAGGACAGTTAATGGGAAAGGAAGCTTTCCTAGGACTTCATAGGCCTGGAGGAGACGGCGAGAATCAGTGGGTGGTGGTGGCGACGGTAGGTGTTGGTGGTGCTGTGTGGGGCACTTAATAATTCAGGGCCTTAAGGAAATGCAACGACTGGCTTTGGATTCTCTAATTGATTTGATAACCCACTTAGCAGGAATACGGCGAATGGCATCAAATCCTTAATGATTAATCTCTGAAGCTGTTTTGCATTCATCTTTTCTTGTCTGTTTGTTGAACACTTTTTTAAAGTCTAGAGTCATTATGATGGGCAGAAGGTATTTGGATATTTTAAATAAAATATAATTTCAACAACATTTTGTAGTACTCTGATACGTGGAGAAAAGCTACTGTTAGCCTGGGCGTTTCTGTTCCTCCACTTGCTCTTTTCTGCGCTTTCCTCCTTGTGGTTGTGTGGTCTGTTGGTCGGGGCGCCGATGGCGTAGCACTAACAAAGCCAACACTTCATTCAGCGCCCCCAGATTTTCCTCACGCCCTTCTTCTGTCCAGGACCCCATCCAAGACACCGTGGGACTTTACGCACCGTGTCTTCAGACTCTTCTAATCTTTGACCAGTTCTCAGACTTTGTTTTTGGTTTGATTTTGAGGAGTTCAGATCAGGGCACTTACACAGTGTATCACAGTTGGGTTTGTATGGATTCTTTTTTTGTTTTGTCTTGTTTTTTTTTTTGTTTTGTTTTGTTTTTTGAGACAGGGTTTCGCTGTGGTTTTGGAGCCTGTCCTGGAACTAGCTCTGTAGACCAGGCTGGTCTGGAACTCACAGAGATCCGCCTGCCTCTGCCTCCCGAGTGCTGGGATTAAAGGCGTGCGCCACCATCGCCCGGCATGGATTCTTTTCTTATGAGTAGACCAGTTATGGTTTTAATTAACTAGCATATTTTTCTTGATTTTTCAGTGTGTGTGTGAATGTATGGCAAGCCGGACACGGTGAGCACGGGCATGGAGGTCAGCAATTTGTGGAAGTCAGTTCTCTCCTTTCATCGTAGGGGTTCAAGGATGGAGCTTACATCACCTAGGCTAGGAGATGGCCCAGATGGCCGCATGGTTGCCATAAAAGGATGATCTCCTGCATGTAAAAGCTGGGTGTGGTGATGTGTGACTGTAATCCTAGAACTCTGGAAAGGGGAGGGACAGGAGAACTCCTAGAGATTGCTAGCTAGGTATTCTGAGTTTCCCGATTGATACCCAACATTGATCTAGGGCCTCCGCGTGCATGCATACACATTTGTAGGTACATGTAGGTACACGCATAGATCATCCTCATGGTCACACCGTATCATGGGGGTCTGTTGCCAGTATGACTTCTCTGATGGTGTTGAGCAGCCTTCACCCATCTCTTCTCTTAGTCTCCACTGCTTGCCTGACCTTCCCCAAGTCCCTCCAACTCTAACCTACTTCACAACGTGTGTCAGTCCCCTCCTCTTGAAAAGTCCCTTCTCAGCTGCCCCTCCCTTCTGTATCCTCACCACCTCTTTCCTGATGCTTCTTGGCCTCTTGTATAATTTACCTATTTGGGGTTTGTGTCCTCTGGAGTCTAGCCTAAGAGGATGTTCAAGTTTCTGGAAGGGGCAGGTGCTCCAAAGATATTGAAGAGCTGAGAGCTGTGTGAGAAGGGAGACCACAGCATTATGGCATGGTACCCACCCCTGTGTGTGTCTGTGTGTGTCTCTCTGTGTGTGTGTGTGCAGACTCACTCTGGGCTCCCATAGACCTCCGTGAGGAACCACAGTGTGAACTGGTATTACTTGGTGCTTTCAACTATCTTTCCCCATAGTCTCATGCGTCAATAGTTATGGGCTTAGGAGATACTTCGCTCCCTTTAGCTCTTCCCTTCATGAAGATCTGAGTGTTGGTTATGACAACTGTCATAATGATGTCTGCAGAGGCACATGATCTACAAGTATGAGCAAGCAGTTTAATGGGAATATGTACCAGAGTGAACCAAAGGAAGGGGACCTGGGCATGCAATAGGATGGATAGAGTGCAGGATGGTGGGAGAACCTGAAAAAGCAGCCTGTACTGGTCTGAACTTGGCCTTTGCAGTCTTGGCCTGTGCGGGCAAGCCCTTAATTGTGTGGATTTTGTAATAGTTTACTGTGCTGGGTTGTTAGTTCTTGGCCTCAGTACATGTTGCTGATTGGAAACTTATCTGAGGAATTTTCCCTTCCACTTAAGAAACAGAGTGCTCAGTGGCGAGCCTATAAAAGACTCCCTTCAGCATTAATTACGTGGTTTGAGAAAAATAAATGGGTAAATTAGAGAATTAGCACTGGATGAAAACGCAGCGGACACGGACAAGGCAGCTGGCTAAGGCTGGCTTCGGGTCTGGGGAAATAAATGCTGCTGGTTTTCTGGATCCAGAGTTGGATGGGGAAGCATGTATGTCTAGCCTCCTTTAACACCATGTGAGAGAGCAGCACCCGATTTACATGCTCACATATGTGCTCACGTACTTACACATTTACATGTATTTCAACTGCTCGGGTACCAAGAGGCTCTGTACAATATTTTGCAAAGGCTTCAGCAATGTATTTAGATTTTCGTTGAAAGTGGGCTACCTGCTCTAGGAAGGGTCGTGACTGGAACATGGCTTCACATGACATTAACTCTGTGTCTGCAGTGAGAATACAGCCATGAAGTAATGGCCAGTGATGACATGTTTTACAGAGAGGGGAAGCCAAGGCAACTAGACACGCAAAAGGAGATCAAAGCTCACCTAACATGCTAGGAAGAGAGGGGCTCACAATTTTATGACTTTATAATATGCCAGAATTATTCATTTGGCCATGATAGTGACAAATTCAAGTTGCAGGTGACCCCAAATGAGCCTCCATCGATGAAACCTTATATGCATTTTCTGTTCTTTTATTAAATGAAAAAAATAAGTAAAAGATAAACATGTCATTTTGACCATGACGCTACCACTGAGACCCACACTTCAACCCTCCGCTCCTTTCTGCTGTGACCAGCCTCTCACCTGTTCAGGAATAAAGTGGCTGTTTTCTCCTTGGGTCCCCTGTACACACGTTCGTCTGAGCAGAGAGCAACATTTAATCTGAAAGCAAAGCAGAGGCTGATGAACAGGTGAGCGGGGCAGGAGGAAGGGCGTTCAGACAGGCACTCAGGAGAAGTGGCTTAGGAGGCAGGATTTGGTGGAGATCCCTGGACAGAGTTTGGCTTCAACAAATGGCTCTGCTTCATTTTCTCTGCAAAGAATATTCACTTTTATTTTGATTTTTACATAGGAAATTTTGAGGAGCCGGTTAGTAAACACAGTAGCTGAGATCTTGAAAGCCATTCATCTTTCAGATTGTTGATATGATACCCTCCTGATCTTCAATAGCTAATTCACCTCCAAAAGGAAGTACCTTTCGGTGAACAACTTAGCAGTCTCAAAAAGGGTTCATGCAGGCTTCCTTGAACTGCTAGCCCCCAAATCATGACACAGAGTCTTATAGTTATGAATGTTTGGCCTTACTTTAGGCTTGTCCTGCTAGCTCTTATAACTTATTTTAACCTATTTCTCTTCATCTAGATTTTGCCTTGGGGCTTTTTTCCTTCCTTCGTTCCTTCCTTCGTTCCTTCCTTCATTCCTTCCTTCCTTCGTTCCTTCGTTCCTTCCTTCGTTCGTTCCTTCCTTCCTTCTTTCATTCCGCCCTTCCTTCGTTCCTTCCTTCGTTCCTTCCTTCGTTCCTTCCTTCCTTCCTTCCTTCCTTCCTTCCTTCCTTCCTTCCTTCCTTCCTTCCTTCCTTCCTCTTTCCTTCTAAAAAAGAAAAACTGTGTGGCTTACTTTGCAGCTTCCTCTGTGTCTGTCTGTCTGTCTGTCTCTGGTATCTCCCTCCTTCTCCCTCCTTCTCTCCTCTCTTAAGACTAGATTCCTCCTCCTCCTTATTCTCCCTGTCCGCCAGCCCCACCTATCCATTATCTGCCAGCTATTGGCCATTCTGCTTTTTATTAGACCAATTGGGTGCCCTAGGCAGGCAAGTTGAAACAGCAACACATCTTTACATAGTTAAAACAAATGCAACACATCTTTATGTAGTTAAACAGTTATTCTTCAAACAAATACTACATATCTTTATATAGTTAAATATATATATTCTATTCCACAACAGGTTCAATTTTATCTTCTGGCTACATGAAAATGTAGTTGCTGTTGACTTATAACCCAGGTATGAAAACACAATTTAGCAATTCCACAGCAAGCAAGTTGAACTGTTCATGATGGTGCCTGGGTAACAGGTCTTTGTGATTACCTTCTGCATACTGGGTTCTTCCTTGGAAAAGATTCGTCCCAGGCTGATTGTTTTGCAAGTGAAAGAGTTACTTTGCCCTTTGAAAATGAAAGGCATTTCTGAGTTTTGTCTGGTTTCCATAGTTACTCTTATTATTTTTGGAAGAGGTAGCAATTGCTTTTCTTGTGATGATGAAAAACTTGGCTTCTCTCAGTCTTTCCTACCTGTCGATACCAAAGCCATGAGCAGAAAGAGTAAGACCTTTTAGGTTAGGTTGTTTCTTTCTAAATCTGGAAATTGAGTTGTTTTGGTTATAGAAAACCAGTTTGGAGGGAATCACCTAATGGCTAAGTCATAGCCTTCTATCTCCACCCCCCTCGTGTGTGTGTGTGTGTGTGTGTGTGTGTGTGCGTGTGTGTGTGCATGCAGAAATTGGAAATCAACATCAGGTATCTTCTTCAGCAGCCCCCTCCTTAGCTTTTGAGACCATCCTTATGTCATCATGCTTGTACCGCACAGCAAATACCTAATCCACTGAGCTATCTCTCCAGCCCCACCCTTAGTTTCTTTGGTGACATTTTCTTCACAAAGAGTTGGGGAAAGAGTCACTCGCTGTAGTGATCTCTTCACATATTAATTAGATTAAAATCCTTTTGGATAGGAAAGGAGGCACAAGTCATCCTTAATGGTGGGACTTAATTGTCAGTGTTCTGAAAAGGGGCTATGGAGAGAAGCATCCTTAGTCTTGTTCGTCCTTCCCCCACCCCAGAGTCTCCCGCTGTGCGGGCCAGAGGCTCTGGTGATGTCATGAGGAAGCAGATCCTCATTCAGGCCTTGGCTGGGCCTGAGATCCCCAAATCCATAGAGGTTCTCCTTCTTCTTCTGCTGCTGCTGCGGCTCCTGCATCTCAGCTTGAGCAGCAAGCACTGACGCTATGTGTAGTTCGAAGGCAGCCAACATCCTCTTTGGAGCACCTGCATAGAGTTTCAGGGAGCAAGCTCTAAAATATTTAAACTCGGTCCATGAATCTTTACAGAGGAAAGAAGTGGTAGTTATCAGTAGGGGGTCACAGAATTTGATTTTCCTTTGGCCGTGGCTAGTTGAACTCTTGTTGACATGAGTGCATGTTTTCCCTCCCACTCCGGGTTTGAGAAGAGCTGATTCTGGCTGCATTTCCTATATTTCTGTAATTGATATGAAAGTCAATAGCCAGCAGCCGCTATGAAAGGTGTGAAGTGAACTGTGTTCTCATTGACATTTTCCTCATCCACAGAAACAAGCTGAAATGAGAACATCAGGATTTGGTGGGGCAGATCATCCTTAGAGCACATCACAATATTTTGCCATTGCGGGATGTGATACAGATTTTAGAATGAACAGTAATGCTCCTTCTTTTTCTTTTCCACTCTACAGGTCATTTGTGTATAGATTATGGCTTCCAGTTTTGTGTTTTTTTGGGGACACATCTGAATGTGAAAACTAATAGGTCTCTGCATCCATTTTTGTTTTCTGTGCCATTTCTTAGGCTCTTTTCCTCCGGTCTGTTTTGTCCTATGCCAATTTGTTATTTTTTTTTAAATCTTTATTTTATTATCTCTTTGATGCCAATTTGTTTTCTAATGAGAGATGGAAAGGGGTGGCTCTAGGAGGGAGAGAATGTGGGGAGGAACTAGGAGGAGTAGAGAGAGGGTCAGCCATAATTAGGGTAAATTATATGAAAAAGATCTATTTTTAACACAAAAAGTGTGTGTGTTTATGTGCTGAACAGTGCGTTCATTTCTGTGTATGTATTGTGTGTGTATATAGAAATGTGTGCATGTTCATGGATGTATGTGTGTATGTGAAGTGGGGTATGTGTGGCTGTCATCTGTGGGTGTGTTTGTGTACATCTGTAAAGGCAGGCTTTGAGCTGAATTCAGTGCTGTGCCATCCATAATGGATATATAGCATAACTGACATTGCTCTTTCATTAGCTTGTTTAATTCAGTTGCGTTGGATGCAAGAGTAGTATGTGCGGTAGTAGAAATTGAGTTCATATTGATTTCATAAATGTCAAACAGCTGGATGCAGAAATTTACAAATGGCTCAATTAAAGAGAGGTTCAGTCAGTAATCATGTGTGAGGCAGCCCTGGTTACCATAGATACAGAGGAGATGTCCTCTGAGGACCCCAACTCTACTTCATGCTCACATCTGGATGTCCAGCATACTGCTTTGAGGAAGCCTACAGAACTAAAGCCGCACCATCCCCTGATGTTTAGATCTCATGCTCCATTTGAACCATCTCTTCTCTTCTCTTTGTGAAAGCTGCTCTTTGGGAGCCAATGGAGCACCCTCTAGGCAGCTAATGTCTTGGGATGGCCTTGGGCTGGGTGCCAGCACCCCTGGGGAGTAGCCCAGGTTGTGATGACCTGCTTCTGTCCTGCTGCCAGCAGCGGAGAGCTCTCCTGTCTGTGCAGTCCTATCATCTAGGAGTAGCTGGGAACATTGCACATTCCCCCAGCCTCTCTTCAGAGTCCTCTGTTGCCATAACCCTATTAGGCATGCATTTTTCACACTTATTTCATGGATCGCTGTCAGACTTTCCACACACTCCCGATGTTACATAAGCTGCTTTCCATCAAGTTGTTAAAGGATTGCTAATTTTCAGTTGCTTAATGGACTTAATGGCTTTTGGAAGCTAGTCTCACATGAATCACACTGGGTGTTCTCAGGCCCCGCATGCGTGAGTTTTAGACATTGATGCTTTAAATGGATGGGACCAAAAGGATGTGCATAGGCAAGCAGGGTTTTGTGATGTGGGATGCATGGGAAGAAGGATATACCTAGCCTTATGCTATGTGACAGCTATATGTCTGTCATACTCTGATTGATACTTTATAAGCCCATGCATCATCGATGTTTGATAAGATATACAAATATCTCTCATGTACATGTAAAATAAAGCATTGAGTTACGTGGTTATGAGGGAATCCTGCCATTTGGTCTCTGTATTCTGCACACGCAGCCAAGATGCTAGTCTAGTTCAGTCTAAGTCTGAAGTCCCCAAACCAGGAGAGCCCACACACAGGGTCAAAGGTGGATGTCCCAGCTGGACAGAGAGCGAATTAATTCTTTTTTCCTCTTTGTTCTAGCTGAGCTTTCAGGGGATTGCAGGATGAAGGCAGATTTTTGTTACTCAGTCCACTTTATCAAATGCTTGCTTGTAATGCTTACCCAGTATTCAGTCAATTACTTGTAGGCATCGATGATGTTAAATTAGTAAACCTTTGCTTTAAAGCATACTATGCAAAGAGTCGGTAATGCATGCAATTTTTATTTGTAATTTGCTTGCTTGAATGTAGAAGGAAACATTTTCAGGTTTACCACTTTAAATTTCATATCTCTGGTGGAAGGATGGAAAAAAAAGCCCTGAGGATCTTATCTCACATTTTTATCTTCTGAATGGTTCATGATACTTAAGGATTAAATTTAAGTTTGAATAGAATCTGTGTTTACAAAAGATTACAAAGATGGGTCTTTTTTTTTTTTTTAAAGGGATCTTTAAAACTATATATTTGCTTTTGCATAGGAGGTTGGGGAATAGTTTTCTGGCTGACACTAAGAAAAGCCAGTTCTGCTGCAAGAACAGAAGAGTGGTCCAAAAACATCCAACTCATGAAATGCAGAGTATGACCTCATACGGCGAGAGGAATTCTGCAGATGTGATTGACAGTCTGGAAGCAAGACATTGTCCGGTATTATCTCTGTCCTCAGTGTAACCATGGACACACTTGGAAGAAGAGGGCCAAGGGGGATGACACAGGGCAGTGTGGGGAAGGCACAGACACCTTTGAAGATGCTGTGTCATTGGCCTTGAGGATGAGGAGCAACCCCAAAAAAGGGTCCAAGAATGCAGCTCGGGGTGTTGAGAGCATGAGGGAGCAGACATTCTTCCCAGAGCCTCTGAACAGAATATGACCTTGTCTGGAAACCCATTTTGGTTTTCTGAATGCAAGAGATAAACTTGAGCTGTTCTAAGCTACCAGCTTCATAGCAAGAGTGTGTTGCAGGGAGGCTGCTTGTTGATTCCTGGATTCTCAGCCCCAAAATAATCGCGCAGAAACTGTATTATTTAAATCACTGCTTGTCCTATTAGCTCTAGCTTCTTATTTGCTAACTCTTACATCTTAATTTAACACATCTCCATTAATCTGTGCATCACCATGAGGCTGTGGCCTACCAGCAAAGTTCCAACACATCTCTCTCCGGCAGTGACTCCATGGCTTCTCTCTGACTCCACCTCCTTTCTCCCGGCATTCAGTTTAGTTTTCCATGCCTAGCTCTGCTCTACCCTATCAACAGGCCAAGGCAGTTTCTTTATTAACCAATGGTATTCACAGAATACAGAGGGGAGTCCCACATCAAGAGTGTTAATTTGTTACACGGGAAGATAAGATGCTCTTCTCATATCTAAATAGTAAACTTTGGCTTACCACGATTGAATTTTTGAAATTACACTCAATATTCAAGTTCATAAATAGCATGTGTAAAATTAATAGTTTCAATACCAAATAAAGGGAGAAATAAAATGCAAAAACTTTGCTTCAGGTGACTCTGGGTATAGATTGTTTTCAGCAGCTTCTAGTGGGAGGTTCTGGTACTCTGCAGCTACTTAGCATCTTACAATGAAGCTGTATCTTTACCATGATATCAGACAATCAGAGCCTGTAAATTTGCCTGAGTTTCTTATGGTCTCACCCTTCTAACTGTCCCCTTCTCTTCCACCCCCTCCTCTTCCCAACCCTCTCCTCTCTTCCCAGCCCTCCTCTTCTCTTCCCAACCCTCCCATTCTCTTCTCAACCCCCCCCCTCTTCTCAACCCTCCCCTTCTTTTCTCCACCCTCCCCCTTCTTTCTCCCAAGCACAAAGCCGGTTTTCAGCTGCTTCATGTTTTCTAAAACAGTACTCTAGGTTTTACATACTTTTTGATTTAGTGAAAGATTATGGAGCATTCTGGAAGAAAAAAAATCAAACAAGAGTCTTTATCTCTTTAATAAATTTCCGGGAATCTAAAGGAGCTGGAGTCATTTTAGATGAAAGGCAGGCCGGATTAAGTCTACCCTTGAAGGATAATGAGGCAGTCCAGATCATATTCTGCAAAAGGGGCTCTTTAAAGTTCTTAGAGCTGCTGAGACACACCTGCAACTCTGATGACTGTGTGAATTGTTTTCTTGACCTCAGCGATTACTTCTAAAACACATCAGTGGAAGACTTCACATCAGTAGCACCAGAGTTAATTTAACTCCCCCCCCTTACCTTTTCCTCTTCCTTCCCTAGAATAAGGCAGTGTTTCTTCTACTTGAGTTTGTTTTCCTTTTGTCTTTCAGTTTACATTAGTAACCCCCTCCTTGGCTCGCCCAACACTGCTTGGTGCACAGCATTCTAGAAAATTGCTGAACTATTCAAGAGCTTTGACTGAAATTTAGGAATAGTGTGCAGGAGAGCGCATTTAGTCAGGCTGCATTTATATGGCTTTCCAAATTAGATGAAAATAATATGCTGCTGATGGAATCGGTGTTTTCATTAAGGGATTTGGTTGTTGATGGGACGGAGAGATGCTGTCTGAGACATCCTGGAACTCTAAATGCCTTAAAAGGAAAAGCAGCGCATAGCAGAGCTTCTACTGGCCCGGGACCAAACTCTTCTTGAGAGTCTTCCAGAATATTTTGCAGAGTGCAGCCAAATTGAACCTGAATGTTGACTTAAAAAAAAACCATTCTGTGTGCATTAAGAGATAGCTCAGTTACTATAAGCACTTAATTAAAAAACATGAAAAATAAAATTGCTTTATGACTCAAGTGACAAGATTTCTTTGTTGGGTCATTATTTCCCTGCGGTGTAACTTCAGACAGGTCCCTCTGGCACACTGAGCTTCAGTGTCTCCTGCCAGGGGCTCTATCTCCTCTGCTTCCCACTCCCGTTTCTGGAGAGCTCAACAACTAAATGTATGGAAATAGTAAAATATGTCATGGAGAATGGGAGTGCTTAATTATGAAGTGATGGTCATCATTGCTGGTGTGATGGGATGGGAGCCTTTGGGGACCTATCTGCATTCTGTGGTGGGGTCACAGAATCAGTGTTTGCTCTTACTTTGAGAAACACAAAAGATGGGTCTGGGCCTATTTCTGCTCTTCTACTTTCTGGAACCCACAATTGTGAGTTTCTACCTCCTCCAGTGCCAGGAATCTCAGGCTGATGAGTGTGACTGTGCCCTGTTTCACCCCCAAGCTGCAGAACAACAGCTTTCTAAGGCTGTCAAATCCCTGGCTGAGAATAACATGTCCGTGTAAGGAAAAGCCAACAGAGAAGTAACACTCTCTAGGTGCTAATGTTTATATGAACTTTGGGTGCTATCATTTATCCTAATTTCCCCTCATGTTGTTTCCTAGTTACTAACAGGGGGACAGCTTTGTTTGAAGATTTTCCTGGAGACAAGGTAAGATCTTTATTTTGAAATCTTTCTGGTTAGAGAGGTCTTCTGTTCATGGGATGCTCTCAGGGTCTTTGGGACCAATGTCTCTAGAAAAGAATGAGTTGATTCCCAAGGTTGTAACACATGCATGAATGTGTGAAAGGGCGTAGAACCCACTGACATCTCATCACACAAACTACAATTTAGTTGTTGTGGCGATTTCTATATGCGGAAGGCGTGTCATCAGATACATTCTCCAAACTCGCTTAGCTCTGCCTCTGAAATTGTATTCTAAAGCTCCTTTCCTCTAAGGATTTAGAAAAATAAGTTTGGGGTCAAAAATCCAAGTCAGGAGGATGATGGAGGAAATCCCAGCATATGTGTAAAATACTATATGTGTAAAATACTGTAATTTCATTAATTTGAGCAAAGTCTTGAAAATAGGAATTGTTTTGTAAATATGCAATTTTAATTTTAACTATTTTCTGTTACTGGAATAGGTAACAAAATCATTAAAAAATTTCCCACAATTCACAAAAGTACCATTCAACTAAAATTATGACATCTTATATTAAAGAACACATTCACAAAGTGCTTGAGAAACCAGTTAACCACTTGTTTTTCGTTTGCGATCCAGAAAGAAAAAAAACAATTACTGATGAGTCATAGAGGTTACCATTCGAGGTCAAAATCTGTTAAGTATTGGAGATATTAATGTGTTCAAACTCAGATTAACCCTCTCTAATACAACAAGCCACCACAGAGGCTGCTGCCCCGGACATTCTCTGCGATCCCTGGGGAATGGATATCAGATAGTAAAGAGAAGGGAAGACTGAAGGAGCAGATGAGAGACTCTGAGCTAAGCATTGGGCCTGTGGTGTAGAGACTAAAAAGGCAGGGCTAAGGCCTTTCCTGTTAGTGTTCTCTGTTGACACTGTGCAGTTAGTGTAGTCTAGGCCCTAGAGTGTCCTAAAGAGTTCTCCTGGGCCGGCCTGAAGTTACACATTCCTCTCTTTACTGAGAATATGGATTATTCCTCCAGCTTTAGCTATCTCTTGTCACTATTAGAAATCATGTGCTTTCTATACCTCCCCCCCCCATGTTTTGAACTTCTGGATAAGGTTCATGGTCAGATACCCTTTGCTTTGCTCAGTGATCTCTCTGTGGCTCTGCCAGATGGGATGTGCTGTAGTTTGGATCTTGAATGTTCCCCAAAGCCTGATATATTGAAGATATCAAATTTGGTCCTTAGCATATTGGGATTGTCCCACCCATGTGTGTGTGTGTGTGTTTCTGTCTGTCTGTCTATCTGTCTGTCTCTGTCTCTCTCACCCCCTCACTTACTCTCTCTTCAAGGCAGTCTTAATGTGAGCAGCTTCCTTTGCTATCCACTCCCACCACTATACATTGTGTTGAGGCCGAAAGACAATAGAGTCTAGTAACAATAGATTGAAATCTCTGAACCACACAGAGAAAAGAATAACCCTTTCCTCTTTGTCAGTGGATACCTTGGGTATTTTGTCATAGTGATTAAAAGTGCATCAAAGTAGTAGGCTCTGAACAAATACATCATGAATGGACTTGAGGAGTCATGCTTTAGTGAAAGATGAGCTGATTTACCCATGGTCTCACACTAAACTTGGACATAAAAGTCAAAATCTTTGAAGGCATTTATAGTGCTTTGCATGATAAAACTTCAGGCCCATGAGAGTGGGTTGAGACCACAGAACTTCTGGGGCATTAAAACCAGCATCCAATCATTCAGTTTCAGGTTGAATGACTGCTAGGTGTTAGGCAAGAGGCACTTAGTGTTTCATAGAAGCTGTGTAAGCAAATCCTGTCCTCTCTCTTCTGTTTCCTGCCTCAGTCCCAGTGGTCACCATGTTTTTGTTAATTTAATAGTGTTAATAGTGTTGCCCAAGAGAGCAGTAGCTGGCTGCACTTTTATCCCCCCCCCCACCACTAACACCTTCTGCTTGGGAAGAATTATTGAATGGCTGTACATTACTTAGTCTATTTTTGCCATTTTGAGGCTTCGGTTTGCCCAACACCAATTTTCACTGTAAGACATCTGTGGTGCTCACTTTTGACAGCCAACTTGATACAAGTTAGGATTCCCTGGGAAAGAATCCCAATGAGGGGTTGTCTAGATCAGTTTGGCTGTGAAGATGTCTGTGGGGGTCTGTCTTGATTGTTAATTGCTGTAGGAAGACCCTTCCCACTGTGAGCGGCACCACTCCCTAGACAGGAGGTCCTGAGCAGTGTAATGAAGAAGAGAACCAGCTGACAGTATGCAAGCAAGAAACGATCCACATGTTTATCCTCTCCCTTCTCGGCTGCGAATGCGATGCTTTGAGTTGTTGCCTTGACTTCCCCAGAATACTAGACTATAACCTGGAATAGAAAGCCAAGCAAACACCTTCTTCCTTAAGTTGCTTTCCACTGGGGTGTTCGATACAGCAACCAACATGAATCGAGGACAAGCGTGGAGTGAGTGCTTTGCTAAGCTTCTTTTTGGTTGTGTTACTGGGTAATTGTTTGTAGTTATAAATTCACTTTTAGTTTTTGGCCTATTTTCTGTTTTAAGTATTTAGTCTGTAGTAGATACTGAGAATGTCCTGACGAACAAGACAGGAAGACAGGCATGGACAAAGGACCTGTCAGAACTTCTGTTGTGCCCAGGAAGATGACTACTTTGAAGTATCAGTAGCGAAGGGAGAGGTGGGCTGGGAAAGAGAAAATAGAAAAGCCCAAATGCCACCCTGCAAGAAGGGTGACAGACACTTTCTAGTTCCCTAAGAAAGGGAGAAAACCCACATGGGTTTTAAGGGAGAAATGTTTAGACCAGAGACGAATACTTACTGGAAAATAGAAGGTTTGAAAGTTGTCAGGAGAGGAATGACAAATCGTCTATCTGGCCAATCATCATTTAGCAGTTGGTGGCATCCATATGAATTTTTACCTGCACTTGGAAGATGTTTTGGAAGAAGGCAAAGCCATATACATGAAGATGACTTGAGAAACTTCTTCTGCAGCCCGGCTCTATTATGGCTGCTACCTTTTTGGTTGAAAACGGACATGGGAAGACATTTATGGGTATTTCTGAGTCCTTATGCGTGGGATTGATTGTGGGGGTGAGGAGAGGCTTGACAACAAAGAGGGAGGATTGTGGGAACTTTTTTTCTTTTTGCTTGATCATTAAAGAATTAGTACTTCACTGTCCAAGTTGAGAGCAGCGGAAAGACAGAGCTTAGGATGGCAGCGAGGAATGATGTGTCCAACTCTTTGTATCTTTAGACCCAGCTCAGTGACTCATCAGTTGCTATGAGACTCGTGGGCATGGAGAAACTCCTGCTGGTCCTGTGTTTCTGAAGTTTCTGTTTTCACCATCATGGCTGATACTTATAGGGTGGAATCCAAGTTCTGCCTGGTTTGCCCTTTGACCTTTTCAAGCTTCCTTCACTTCAAGACTGCTGGAGAAAAGACTGTATTGGGAGTTGCCTTGTGGAAGCTCAGAAATGGGGAAAGAACCAGTGGTCAGTTGGCCCTGTAAAGAGCAATGATCTCTTAACACCGTATTGTGTAGAAGGCACAGAAAAGCAAGTCTGATGTGAGAGTTGATACATTCCTGAGGAGGTGATTGAGGTTGTGTGGAAAAAGCAAGATGTTGACGTTCAGATGAACTGTTTGTTAGTGGGGAGTCATTCTCTGTCAGATCGCACATTCTCTCTAAGGCTGTGCAGGCGGTTTGTCTCTGAGCAGCCAGATACCACGTTCTCTCGAACACTGTGCAGGCACTTTGTCTCTGACGAGCCAGATACCACATTCTCTCTAAGACTGTGCAGGCACTTTGTCTCTGAGCAGCCAGATACCACATTCTCTCTAAGACCGTGCACACACTTTGTCTCCCATGGAAATCCTCACCGAAGGACAAGCTGAAAGTGACTTGAAGGTGGCAGAGGCAGAGCTGCTGCTGCACTTTTGAAAAGCAGCAAGGACACAGCTGGCCCTTCCTCTGGATTAGAATGCTCCCATATTTCAGTAGTAAAACACGATTAAGTCAGCACACCCTTGTAATTCACTGAAATTATTTCCTTCCTGGTTAAACGTCACCTAGGCTGCTCTTCACATTTTCTTTTTTCCTACGAGAATAAACATCGTGTCATCGTAATCACCCATCTGATTTCCTTACTCATTTTAGCCACCCCTGGGTCAGCATTGACCATGACTGTGGTAATTATTTCATTTTAAGATTTCTTTGGTACAAGCTCATGTTTGTGGGTAGTTATGGAGAAAGATCCCTACAAGGACCACGGTCGTCTTGGGGGTGGCATCTAGGGAACAGGGCATGACTTCAGTGTGGGTGTGAACTCAGAATTGATGTTGGGGTACTCGGGGACTCAGCAATTGGCTCTGCTCTTTGGAGGCTCCCTCTTCACCTTGGCTTTTAAAGGTTTCGTTTTTGTGGGTTTTATCACGTTCTCAGTGTATTCACTTGGCGCGGTGTTTGCAATCAATAACAGCACAGCCCAACACCTGGAGGTTTCCCACCTTTTTTCCTCAGCACCTCTACCTCCGTGTGACACCCTATCTATCCCAAGGGCAAGCACTAATTGGTATCTTAAATACAGCTTCCTTTTAAAATGGTTTCTCCCAGCAGCAGTCTCTTTAACAGCCGAAGAGCTCCCCTGTCTCTGGATAGTTATTTGTGACCTAAACTAAAGGTTTTCAATTACCCTTTATATTAATTATTTTTTAATAATTTGGAAGTCTTCCTGCGCATCAGAGTTGTTCAACAGCCCATCAAACTTTAAATATATATTAGTACACTTTATGGCAGCTAAATGTAGATATGAACAAAGAGATTAGGTAATTTTCAGAACTCTTAACCACTGGTTTGAAGTTAATCCAATGTATATAATTGTTTAACACAATGTCTCCATTATAGCTAATATAAAATGAAATGTCTCCAACTGAATTGGCTTATCTCTAATGCTAAGTCAGTCTTTAAGCTATGCTAGAAGGGAGCCTGTATTATCTGGCTTCTGTTGTTGTTGTTATTATTATTATTATTATTATTACCCTTCTGCAGCTGTCATGTACTTTACTCCAGGTAGATGCCTTGGCTGAATTATAATTGAAGACCTGTAGCCTCGGGGGTAGTTCTTCTTGACAGCTTTCATTGTTCTCTTGTTCCAGTTTTGCCATTTTCACCTTACTCTGTCTTGTGACTATGGACAAATCTCTGCTTCGGTGAGTGTTGGTCTACAAGACACATTTCTGAGCGCTCTCTTTGACACTGTTCGTAATATTGATGACTGCAATTATAAAGCAGAAAGCCAAAGGTAGTGAAGATACGACATGTTGCCCGTTGAGCAGCCAGCACTGACCCTCCTTTTGGCAGCTAGAAATAAATCACTGTCTAAGCTTTAGCAAGCTGGTCTTTCGAAAAATCTGCTGGCAGAGAAGTTTTGGCTACATCTCCAAGACACTGCTTCATTCGAGACCTTCTACTTCCAGGACTGGGGTAACTTGAGTTTGGTCATTGGGACCTCAACTGCTCTTTGTATTAGAAGAGGGAGATTGAATAAGTCCCTGCTTTGCACTGAAGAGAAGGCAGAGGGACTGAGGATGCTTCAAGAGCCACCATGTCATCACAAAGCATCCCAGCCTGTGGATCTTGCCCCAGGGAATGCAGTGATGTCGTCCAGCACACTACTTCCTGTTTCTCAAGCAGGCTACATCTGTGGTCACCCACTGGCAATTAGTGAACTTAAGTGATAAAATTTAAAGTATGATTTTTAAAAATACCAAGTGGATTTCCTCTTTAGAAAAACCAATTCTAAGTGAACTTTCCTGTGAAAAGGAAATTCTTTTTCCTTTCGCCTTCCATGAGCTAACTTGATCCAGGAAAGGAATAAGAAACTGGTTATCACATCTTTACTTTTCCAAATATGACATTTGTTAACCATTACTGGGCTAACACTAGATATTGGCAGGGAATTTCTTCCAAGTTATTGTGGCTTTTTTTTTTAGTTCAAATAACAATTTATGTTCAGTTAAAAATTCATTTGTGAGATTGCTAGGGATAGATGTCTGGACGTCTGTCTGGATGCCAGGCCCAGGGAACTGCTAGGGATAGATGGCTGGACGTCTGTCTGACACCAGGCACAGGGAACTGCTAGGGATAGATGGCTGGACATCTGTCTGACACTAGGCACAGGGAACTGCTAGGGATAGAAGGCTGGACGTCTGTCTGGATGCCAGGCACAAGGAACTGCTAGGGATAGATGGCTGGACATCTGTCTGGACGCCAGGCACAGGGAACTGCTAGGGATAGATGGCTGGACGTCTGTCTGACACCAGGCACAGGGAACTGCTAGGGATAGATGTCTGGATGTCTGTCTGGACACAAGGCACAGGGAACTGCTAGGGATAGATGGCTGGATGTCTGTCTGGACGCCAGGCACAGGGAACTGCTAAGGGTAGATGGCTGGACATCTGTCTGGACGCCAGGCACAGGGAACTGCTAGGGATATATGGCTGGACGTCTGTCTGGACGCCAGGCACAGGGAGTTATGAAAATGGGATGAATGAAACCATTGGGAGAGAGAAAAGGTGGAAAAGTGTGTGCTGTGAAGGAAGCAGCTTGTCCTTTATCTTTCTATTGACATTGTGCTGCCATCCAGTAAGGAACAGGTGTGAGCATGACATCTCTTTCATGGTGGGTGACATGGCCATGTCTTCCGTCCACCCTCGTCCTCATTCTCTAATTTTTTTCCCCTTGTATCTTTGCTTCAGCCATCCCTTCAGACATGATGCTCTAGCACATTGGCATTCACATCTCCCTTCTGGGAGTATTTCCTTCTCTTCAGACCTTCTACAGAGTTTAACCGGCTGCTATATTTAAGGCCAAAACATATTATCCCTCCATCCCCTCTGTTTTCTGTTTTCCTCAGTACTTATTGACACCTGCTATTATATTGCATAGCTCTGGACCAGACTGCTATTGTAAGGGCGGCCCTGGATTGTTCTCTATCTCACATGTGAACTCATCTCTGCAGAACATGGACTTTGTCTTGGTGCCAGAAACTTCTGGTGATTGATGAATGTTCTGCATTGGCTAAGTACTTTCATTTAAAGAATTTATGTTGCCCTTTCTGACAATTATACACATGAAAACAAAGATTCCTTGCTTTCCCAACATTAGCCAAGGGGAAAAATCATAATTTAAAATCTGTAAACTGAAAAATGTTTTGAAATGAAGGGAAGAGTTGATGTCAGCTGTCATTTACCGAGCTTAGTCTCTGTGCCAGATATAATTCTGTGCACTTAAGGTCTTAAATGATGGCAAATGTATGACATTTATTTTTCTCCCATTACAACAAGCAGTTCACAGCGTTTCTGGCATTTGAGGCCATGATATCCTCTCTCCCCAGGGACAAGAGTGATGTCATAAGGGTGGCCCTTCAGGGCTGACCTTTTTCCATCACTTAGTGTCCAGTGCTGAAAGTGTTCAATTAAACAAATTTGAACATAACAATTTTAGAATGTTATTTAAATGTAGGATCATGACTTCACTTACTCAAAATTAGCCTGAGCCTACATGTAGTTTTCTCAGTAGGCACATGGTAGTGGAAAATACATACTGGTGAGGTCATGGATTCTGAAGAGAACAAATTAGTGCTGTTTTCCTAAATCATCTTTCTAGGTGAAGTCTAAAGCCTTACCCTGACTTATAGATGAGTGTAGATCTCACCCTCATAAAAGATGTGTTTTTCTGTAGTAGAAGATTG
The DNA here is from genome assembly GCF_950005125.1 of Chionomys nivalis. NCBI lineage: Eukaryota > Metazoa > Chordata > Mammalia > Rodentia > Cricetidae > Chionomys > Chionomys nivalis. Next base: position 6,428,941 of record NC_080100.1, on the reverse strand, counting down.
TTATTGAAATCCACAACTGGTCCTAATACAGAGAATAAGGAGCCTAGAGAGTGATTGAAGAGGACATGGGATTAGGAGAGAATAGGAGCAATATAAATACAATACTCATGTTTAAAATTCTCAAAAAATTAAATTAAAAATCCAGAGCACAAACCAACTGTAGCCACCCAGGTGCTGTGTGTTTCATGTGCAGCCCATTTCCAGCTGTTCCCGTGTTCCCTGCAGTGCCACTGGGCATGCACTGTCCACCGTGTTCCTGCAGTGCCACTGGGCATGCACTGTCCACCGTGTTCTCTGCACTGTCAATGAGGCATGTTCTGTCTACAGTGTTCGCTGCACTCTCACTGGGACATGTATGGCCCACCGTGTTCTCTGCACTGTTTTGGGGACAGGTGCTACACATTGTGTTCATTGCAGAGGGTTCAGGGCTTCTCTAGAGCACCACAGAGTTTCACATCCCACTGGGTCCAGTGTCACGGTGTGGAGAGCAGGCCAGGACATCACAGAACAAACCTCTGGTCCCGACTCCAGCTTTGCTTCCTCTCACTCTCCTTCTCTTTGGCTTCCTATAGTCCGAACGCCCCAGGAAACGGTATATGAAGGCAGAGGAGTAGCCATGTTTCTTGCAATAGGCATCTATCTGAGAGACTTCAAAGGCTTTTGTTCTCTGTGAAATTAAGGCCTGTAGCACGAGGGCCTCTCAGCAGAAACATGCTTTCTGGTTTCTCTGGGAGTAGGACAAGAAACAAGTGAGAGATGAGGCACGTGTTCCTAGGTAGGAGTGGGCTGGCTGGCTGGCTGGAGGAAGCCTGTAGAAACTCCACAAGCCGGAGATGCAGAGTTTTGCCCTGGCTGCCTGGCTCCAGGTCAGCGCTGTCTGTCTTGGGAGAGCAGGACACTATTAATCTTGCCACGGGTGTCAGTTACTGAAAACCGCAAGTGCACAAGTTGGGTTGGCATAGCCATGCATTCTTGCTGTGGCAAATGGTGTCTCTGGCATGCAAAAATATCAAAGGGACAACTCCTTAAATTCAAGAAACACTTGGTCCATGTTGTAGAGAGGAAGTTGCTGCATGCTGCTTTTGTGTGACTCCAACCAGGCATGGAAGTTCTTCTTCCTTTAGTTATCACCACCATGAACTGCTACCCTTGGGGAAAATAATCCTAGGTGAGTACAAGGTGATATATTGACTGTCACAAGAAACCTGGATCCTTCAGATTTTTCTAAATATTTTTTATTGAAAAAATTAGGAAAAAGGTGTGAGAATTGACGCACAATGCTCATACTTAGACACGTTGCTTTCTGTGGTAGCTCTGGCAGTTTCAAATACTGCCCCAGGAAGATGCTGCCATTCTTTCTTCATAGCTAGTCATTGCAGGGACAATTTAGAAGTTAAATAAATCATGCTATATATATGGGTCGATGGAAACTTTTGCTTTTGTTTACCTGTGTGTACTTGGCAGTTCTCTGATGGAATCTGTCATGTGCCCACCAGCGTGTATAGAGTCCTTGGCTGACCTTTGGGACTTCAGCCCCTTTTTTGTTTGTTGTATCATCTTGCTGTGTGGCTTTTGTCTTCATGCCTGGCTGTTAGAGGGTGAGAGCCATCTTCTACCACCATTGTGTATTGCATCAGGCAAATAAGGCAGTGGATGAAGGGGGTTGAGGCAGACCCTCCGTCTTTCTCAGGGGAAGGGGTGCAGAGTAGACCAGGGCAGCATCTGTTCCACGTTTCTGAACTATTCAAATGGATGACTTAACTTTTGGATACTTTCCTTTGCCTAGTTCATATTTGGTGTGGGAGGTCCTTCTGTCTGTGTGTTGCTTTTATTGGTTAATGAATAAAAAACTGCTTGAGCCTATGGCAGGGAAGAACAGAGCTACGTGGGAAAAACTAAGCTGAATGCTGGGAGAAAGGAGGCAGAGTCAGAGAGAAGCTATGGGGCTGCCAGAGTCAGACATGCCAAGACTTTACTCATAAGCCACTGCCATGTGTCAATACACAGATCAATAGAAATGGGTTAAATTAATATGTAAGAGTTAGCCAATAAGAAGCTAGAGCTAATAGGCCAAACAGTTTTTAATTAATACAGTTTGTGTATGATTATTTTGGGTCTAAGCTAACCTGATGGCCAGGATCCAACAAGCAGGCCCCTTCTCCAACACATATTCTTCAAAAATTTTGTTCACAAGAAAAATAATGGAGAATGTATGTCTTTTTAATAGAGAATTATTACAGACATCCCCTCTTGCATACACCCTTTAATATTTGTCCTTTTGAGTACAGATAAGTTGGCGGTATTTTAAGTTATTTGTTGCATTCTTGAGTCCTAGTGACTGTTGCTATGAAAAGACACCATGACCAAGGCAACTCATAAAAGGAAACATTTAATTGATTAGTCTGTGATTATCCTGACAGGGAGTGTGGAGGATGGCTGGCATGGTGCTGCACTTCCTGCCTTAGCACCAGAACTTTCCTCACCATTTAAAAAGAATTTCCCCTTGCATGCCCTCTGGGGTCGACAGCCTCTCTACTTTAGTCATCCTTATGTGGTGAGTTTACAAATGAATGTCTCAGTCATATTTAACCATCATAAATAGCAAATCGAACTAAAGCGGAATCTTGACTACATGAATCAGCTTCGGGATTCACATCTGGCTGTGGACAGGCTGCAGCTGGTGGCAACAGAACTGTAGCAACTCTTCTCAAAGGCAGACGCTGTGCTCCAGTGTCATGGAGACAGGATTAGGCAGAAGGGATAGGTTGATGCTTACTATTGAATGGATCCATTCTATGTATTTTCTTCTTGTTGTTTTCTACCTATTTTTAAAGATTTCTGTCAAGTCAACCCTTTTGAGGGTAGTGGTGTTTTCTTCCATTGTGGTCAGTGTCTCCTACCTCGGTTCTTTCCTTGTTTCATCACTGTGAAGGGATCCTGTGCTCTGCGTTCCCTGTACACTTGGTTTGTTTATTAGGGGAAAGCTAAGAGTTCATCACCAGCCAAGGCACTTTGGGTAAATGGTGCTGTTTGCATATTGCTGATACTAGTTGCTACTAATGGACTATAATTATAGCTTCCTTGTCTTTATTGACAACAGAAAGTTAGTATACCAAATAACCAAATTGTGCGATTGTTGGTGTTATATGAAGATGTCCACTGCCATGTTTCATGCTCCTTTATACTGATGTTTGTTCACAGGGCCCACTCTTTATGTAAGGCCAGGTCTGGGGTTTAGAGAAGACATTTCTTAGGCTCAAGAAGGTTTGATTTAATGTGAGGAGAAGGCATAGCCAAACAGTTAGACCAGGGGGATACTCTGCATGGCACCTTGGAAGCAGACCTTCTTTGTGTGAATGAACAGTGCACATTCCTGAGACCTTGGATTGTGTTTGCCACAGTACACCCATGATTGTCATCTAGTCCTCACTCCTTAAAAACTCAGACAGTGACTTCCTGTGGGAACAAAGGACTTGGTGAGAGTAGGGAGATAATAAAGAGCATGAGGTAATCCAATACATTCCCTTAAAATCATTTTTAAAGTATTTCATAGAAATTAGGGACATAGACCTATAAATCTTTTTGAAGAATCTCGTTAGGCCCAGCCATCACTTTCAGGACCCCCTATTCCCCTCTCCATTGTTCTGCCAGGTGGCATCAGAAAGTAACAGGAGTGCCCTCTTCATCCTGGGAACCCAGCAGGACCTTCTCTGCTGACATTTAGATCTCTGCCTTGTGTAGACTCAGTTGCAGGTTAGCATAATTGTGGCATGTATCCATCATCATCACAGTCTCTGGTAATGATAGCAGGCATGCCTTATCATCACATTCCATATCATTTGCCGTAACTACTAGATCAGTCTGACGGAGTGAATCGTATCATTGTTAATTATACACACGGAAAAAAGGAAATACATTCAGAAACAAACACACGCAACTGTCCCACATCCAGGGGCGATTCAGATATCCAGTCTTGACCTGCAATGGCTCCAGGTAAGATACGACATACAAGCCTGAGCGATGGAGTGGCCCCACGTGCCTAGCCTCCATGCCTCCCACCCCTCTGTCTGACTTCTAGGAAAAGGCTGAGGCCCCTGTTCTCCAGAAGACACCCATTCCAAATGCTTTTGGATCTGAACACTCCTGTGTTCTTCCTGCCGGCCATTCTCTTCTGAGTGACAGTTGGGGCAGAAGGATGCTAAGGAGTCCTTGATTCAGGAAGGGATTGTGAACCTCATCCAAGAGCAGTGGCAGAAACGCAATCTTCCCAGTTGTCTCAGCTACACATTCGCTTAAAAAAATAACATTAAGAGAAGCTGACAACAAAATGAAAGGGCACCGCATTTATTTTTAGTTCTCAACAGTTTCCAAATCAGTTGTATCTTTCAGTTGAGTCTCATTTTAATGGCTATTTTCATCTTGAGATTAACTGCACTCAAATTTTTTTATTCTCTGTGGCAAACCTAATTAAATACAGGAGGGTCTCAGGGAACACAGCTTTTTATACATACAGGCCTAATGACAGGAGGCACAGCCACTCATACAGGGTCACAGGGTGGTGATGAGGGGAAAGACAACCGGAAGAGGAGGATCAAACCTCTACTGATGTTTGCATGGAAGCAGCAAGGAAGACAGGACAGAAGGCACAGTTTTGGACTGGTTAGTCTTGATACTTGCAGTATCTCGGCTATAGGGACACTAGTTAATTATCAAGCCTTGGGTGATTAATACTGAGAAGCACCTCCCCCTGGAGTATGGAGGGATGATGGGAATGTAGCTTCAGATTATTCAGTGGAAATGTTACAGCAATAACTGGCTGGCACAGGGAAGTGCAGCCCCCACACCCCAGTCAGAAAAGTTTATAGATAGCAAATGTAATAAATAAAAGCATTCACCTGTGTCCTTATATGGAAGTTCAGGGGGACAATGTGGAGTCTGGAATGTTGTCTCTGTGGACAACTTTGCATTCTCTCTCTAAGATGTTGTGCAGAATATAACATCGTAGAAAGCCGTAGGGGGCTTCTGCCTCTGAGTGCCAGCCAGGAGCCAAACAGCTAGTAAGAAATGGGACATACATTTAATGTGCTGCTTTATTGGGCTAAGAAGTGAGAGCTTCCTGACTGAGCCCTTGTCCCACCCTCTATTTGCTGTGTCATGGACGAGAATGTGACTTCTAGGTGGCTCATGTGCCTCATCTATGGTAATACTTCTTCACAGAGCTGTTTGGAGGTGAGCTGCCTAGCTGGCATAGACACCTACTCTCAGTGTTCTGATACATGATCACAGATTCCTAGGAGCAGCTGTTTCCAGAGAGTGTTGGGGGTACTGAGCGTCCTGACACAGATTTCTCCAAGTATGTCACTATTAAGATGCACGAGGCCACCACCTTCATAGCAGTTATTTCCATCAAGTTTGTCCCAGCAGGTGGACCCCAAATTTGAAAGCATTAAAGGAACATATCAGTCATAGAAAGTGTGCAAAACCTTTATGAAAAGATGCTTGAAAGTAAGCTTAGAAACACCGCGGGTAGTGGTGGTGATATTTTTCTCAAGAAGTCACTGATGTCAGATATGCCCAGATCAGTTATCTTTCTCCATCAGCCATGGAAGCCCATGGTCTCTACATCATTGTGGTGTCACTAGCTTTTAAGTGTGTCCAGAGAAGTTATGTCCCTGTAAGCCTCCAGTGCCGTCAACTAAAGGGAGCCAGAGACAGGCTCCATAAGATGCGCTCTTTAACAAGTCATTACATTTGGAAGACCATACCAGATAACCCAATTTAGAAGGCAGATATTGAATTCACATGCAAGGCTATTTTAAGACCTTTTTATCCATGCATATCAAGAAACAAATGAACGGTGATTATCTCAAATGACCTGCTCAGAGCTTTGTCATTCTTGGTAGTTAGTATGAACTTTAAAAATATTCCCACTGGAGCCTAGCCGGTTTGGATGCTCACCTTCCTAGACCTGGATGGAGAGGGGAGGACCTTGGGCTGCCCACAGGGCAGGGAACCCTGACTGCTCTTTGGACTGGAGAGGGAGGGGAGTGAGGCATGGGGAGTGGGGGAGGGGGAGGGAAAAGAGAGGCGGGGAGGAGGCGGAAATTTTTAATAAAAAAATTTTAGTAAAAAAAAGATTGCAATAGAAAAAAAATTTCCCACTGGGTCAGGGTAAGAACTGGCCCTTTGATAGTCATGCATGGATGGAGGGGGTGCATGGTGTCGTGTCCCCCACTTCTGAACTATTTGCTACTAATATATTTTGAAGGAACAGAATCATTATCTTCAGTTGTGTATCCATGATCGGACCCATCAATTTCCATTCGATAGTTTTAATCCAATGATCACTTAAACAAGATGGGTCACAAAACCAAAACAAAAGCATTCTGGGTTCAAAACCAAGGATTTTTTGAAAGCACCCATATTCCTGCATTTTTAAGTACAGCCAGTACAAATGTGGTGAGTTCTACCCAAATATGATATAGAATAAAGCACACAGTTTCTGTCTGACTGGGCTTGCGTAGGTCATGTCTCTCATCCACAGAAGTTATTGCTACGATCTGAGAAAGAAAGAAATCCTTAATGTCTTCCCTTCTAAATCGTTTTAGATCCCTCAGTAAATACCATGTACTAAATAAAACTCTTCACTAATATCAAGGGAAATAGAGCTCTAAGCACATTAGACAGACCAGTTGAAGCAGAACTCATCTGGGTTAGAATCTAAGTGCTCCCAAACGACCGGATGCATGTGACCCAGCATTCTAGTCTATTACTTCATGGTTAAGAGAACATAGTGGCTAAAGAATGTCATCACTGGGCCAGGGAGACGGCTTAGCAAATACAGGTGTTCTCCACACAAGCTGGTGACCCAAGTTCAGTCTCCAGAGTCCACAGTGGAAGGACATAACCAAGTCTTTAAAGCTGTCCTCCGGGCTCCACATGTGCACTCAGCCACACTGTTGCGTGCATTTCCACATGTAGAAATACCACACACACACACACACACACACACACACACACAGAGAGAGAGAGAGAGAGAGAGAGAGAGAGAGAATGCAGTCACTATTCATTTACTTGAACATTTACCCGGCTTGCATTGCTCAGCTACCACAATTCTACAACTATCAGCAGGATAGTTAAGAGTACTACTGGGCACGAGTAAAGAAGTCCATTTCTCAAAGTTCAGATCATGATCTTCATGCCTGCATGGATGGTCAGTCTCCTCCAAGTACCCAGGATGGGCAGAGGTGAGTGCTAAGAGATGGCACCACCACAAACTGAGAAGCATTGAGTTCCAAAAGTCAAAGTCTTTCATGACGGCTGCAGATAAGCCACTTATCCATTGCTTGCTCAAGCTCCAGACCTCCTCTTTTTATCTGAGCAGTAAACAAATCTGCCCTTTGCCTTGCAGGGAGCCTCCCTTTCTGTCTTCCAAGATGTGCGCTCAACAAACAGCCTTGAAAAGATAATCTGGGACAAAAGCTGTGAAGGCCTCTGGTCAGGGCAAGAAGCCTTGAAAAATCCCCTACTAATGTGTCGCCATCTCTCCTAATGATTTATGGCTGCATCCACTTTTGTCTTAATACAACTGATGATCCCTGCTGAACTCTTCCAGATGGTCTCTTTCATTTCTCTGGAGATCGCCATTCCCATCTTACATCCATATCTATTTTTTCCTCACACCAAGTGACTGATTTTCTGGCTTCCCTATTCACCATAATCCTCTCCAGGGCTTTTCTGTCCAATATTCTGTTCCATGTTTAGTACTTACCAGTTTTGTAAGAACAATTGTGTCTTGAATGAACTGCTGAGTGTGTTCCTGATTTTTAGCAGCAGACAGAAAAGTTGGACCATATACTGTTTATATTACTCATTGCATGAATAAATAAAGGAGTTTAACAGAAAATTATTTAAAAATTTGCAAATATGTTTCAATTGATAATCTGAGCTAGACCTGGTAAGGTCTAAGAAATGGCCAAATTTCCCTCCACTTAAACTCATTTTGTATTTTTGATAGCAGCTACTTTTCCTTGCTCCAATTAGGTTTCACCTATGTAGGCTGCCATCTTCTTCTAGCAGATTGGTGAAAGAGGTCAGAAGTACTCTGATCTGATCCTGTATCAGGCACTTAAGACGAGCAAGCTGGACAATGACCAAATGATTTTCATCTAATTCAGGCATTAATTGTTTTTCCATTTTATATTTCAAATGCATTTCTCTCACTTTGATTGCAAGTTTTCAGGTAACACCATAGGTGAACGCTCAGAAAGTGTTTGAAACACGAATATATACCACAGCTGTTGAATAAGTAAGGTGGAAGTTTTTGTAAGGAATAATTAATTATGTTTCAGTTATCAATGAACAAGTCACACATTTTTCACCCATGGACTGAAGAACAGATGGATAATATTCAGAAATACTAACTAAGATGATTACAGTCAAAGTTTGTTTCCCAATTCTTTCTGATAAATTTCTGATTGGGGCAAATATCTACACTGGGGAGAAATTGGAAATAGGCCCCTAATTGATTACCCATTATTACTTACTTTCAAATGTAACAAAGAAGACAAAAGAAACAGAGAAAGAGAGTTTGCTTTAAGAACTCCATTGGCAGTTCACAGCCATCATTAAACCACCCACGCTTGGATGGTCCCCTGGTGCTCTCGTCATCCTTTACCTTGTTGAAGACATGCTGCTGAGCGTATCCCTCTCACCATGACGATGCTGTTGGGCTGGCTCTTCAACCCTGCGAACTTCCAAATGGTTCCTTTCTGTTTTGTTCCTTGATATTACAGTGCTTATTGCATGACCTTAGTAGGGAGTCTGCTGTGAAATAATCTTTCTGTACACTGTGAAAATGTATTGCTTTCATTGGTTAATAAAAAAGCTGACTGGCTGGTACCCAGACAGGAAGTTAGGTGGGAAAACCAAACTGAGAATAATGGGAAGAAGGAGTGTGGAGTGTGGAGTCACAGGACTCACTAGTCAGATGCAGAGGGAGCAGAAAATGAATGTTCCATGCTAATAAGAAGAGTATCACCCAGTGGCAGAGAGTAAATAAGGAATATAGGTTAAAGTATAAGAGCTAGTTATTAATATGCCTGAGCTATTGCCTGAGCATTTACAATTAACAAAATCCTTGGCGAGGCAATTTGGAAGCAGATACTGGGATGGGAAAATTCAGCCAACAGTGTGAGTAAATATGCATTTAATGTGGGAGCAAACTGGTTGGAAATCTTGGTTTAGGTTCTACTATAAACAATGAACACAGCATTCCTTCTTTGGGGGCTGTGAAATGAAAGGCACAGGTCAGCATCTCCCTGAGAGCATCTCCAGGTCTACTTGCTGGCTGGCACTGGGGAAACTTCCCAACTTGTTCTTGCAGTTATTCTTGTGATGCTTTTGTAGACTCTTTTCCTTACCCATTCTACCTGTCCGCTCCAAGACAGAGTTACTACCTGGGAATGGATATCAGTGTCCTAGTAACATGCAGGTTTAACTTCAAGCAGGGAGCCCTTCTGGCTTAGAAAAACTCTAAAATGATGGCAACCTCAGAGAAGGAAAAATATACAGCATTCTAATATAGTTTTTGACTACTTTGTTTTGAACTGGATTCACAGACACATGAACATAGTATACAGCACCCCCCCCCCAATTTCTTGTTTTAACTTCAGAATGAGTTTGTTAATACATAGGATATATCTCAAGAATTTTGCAATTAAATACTAAGGATCCTTGAATTGTTTCTTAGAATCTTGTACCTTGTTGTTAGATACCTTTTGCATTAATCTGCATATTTATTATTAAAACCTATGCTTTTTCATCTAAAAGGTACGATAAAGCTTCTGCACAAAATCAAAAGAGAAAAGGATCAAGGACATCTTGCAGAGTCTAAAGTGCTATGTAAATGTTGGTTTGGTGGGCAGGCTTTGAAGCCTCCTCACTTGTGATGCATGAGCAGACAGGCTGGAGCTGGGCCAGGGTTGATGGCCAGACTTCCAGACCTCATAGTGGCTTGGGGTGAGCAGCCTGGCTGGGTGACCACTCAGCTGCTGAGAATCAGCATGTATCCGGAGCAGATTCTATGGTCGTTAATGTCTGATCTTCAGAAACTCACAGAGAGAGCAGAAATGACACTCAGATGCAGGTATAGGTCTGCTTCTTACTGGGCTTAGAATGAATGCTGAAGTGCATTGAAAGCCCACTTCTGTGACTGTGTCGAGTTTGAACTTCAGATAGACTTTGTTATAATCTTCTAGTCTATCCTGCTGCCCCCATAATAAACACTGAGTTCAAGGTCTACCTCCGGAATATCTGTTAGTCATTGAAATTCCCACAACACTTGGCTAATTATGCAAAAGAGCTTTATAGAGAGTTGCTGATTGAACTTGGCTTTATTTAAAAGGGATTAATTAAGTTCAGTCTTGATGGAATATCTTTGGGAGGGCAGAGCTAGAAAAGAACACGGTTCCTTCATATAAAAACTATATTTTCAAATCTCAGCTACAGACAGCTATGGTATTTGGAGCATACTGGGAATAGAGTTCTCCTTTTTAAGGTTACAGTACCCTTAGATCTGCTGCAATGAATGTGGATTTTTTAAGAGATGAACTCAAATAGATAATTTGTGCTAATTTTTTTCAGCTTCTTAAAAGGTCAGTTCTAGATGGCGACTGGTGTGTGTCACTTTTTGTAAAGCTGTTGTCTTGCTGTGCCAAGGACATCACACACTCTGCTCTCTGTATCTGCAATTCAGCCAAATGTGGGTTGAAAATATTCTGAGCAAAGTAGCATCTATCCTGAACAGTAAAGGCCATGTTCCTGTCATTATCCCCCCAATAACACAATTCAATCCTCTTTGCACATGTGTGTTGTGTAAGTTGCCAGGCACTGGTTTAATATACAGCGGAAGATGCGTGTAGATTTTTTGCAAATGTGGTACCATTTTGTGTGCAGGAGCACCCTGAACATTTACAGATGTACATACCCTCACTAATCAAAGATCCAAATCCACATCAGCCTCAGTTACTGAAGGAAAATTTCATGGGGTTTCCTGGAGTCACAGACACTATGACATGGGAAGTTACTTTTTTTCCTGTTTTTTCAAGACAAGGATTATCTGTAGCTTTGGAGCCTGTCCTAGAACTAGCTCTTGCAGGCCAGGATGGCCTTGAACTCCCAGAGATTTGCTTGCTTCTGCCTCCTAAGTACTGAGCTTAAAGGCATGCGTCATCACTGCCCAGCTTGGGAAAAGTTACTTGCAGGCAATGTATAGCATGCATTTCTAAGGAGAAGAGACAAAAACAGTATCAGCTTTGCATATTTGTAGTGAGGAGGAATAGAACTTTAATTCCATTATCAAAGGCTGTCAGGCCCCTAATTAGATGTTTCTTTTTTTTATTCCCTTGCCCCATAGCTTTCAATTCTGTTTTATAAATAGGATACTGTACTGACATTCTCCCCATAGAAATAATCAGTTAATAATGAATAATTAATCTTACCATGGAACATTCTTGTGGGGTCTTACGGTGATCAAACTAGGCATGAGGGAATAAGACAGAGGGAAGTCATTGAATCAAAATGTAAGTCTGTGGCTCCGTAATTTTGTTAATACACATGAATACATGGTGGTACCATTAAGTTTTTGATATCATGTACATATTTATATTAATAGGTCTTTTGAAAGAGAAGCTTTATGTTTATAGCACAACTGGGGAGAAAGTCCAGCTGTTTCTCACAATGCCTGTCTCAAGACTGCTTGTATCTCCCTATTTCTTTTTTTAATTAATTAATTAATTTATTTATTTATTATAGATTTCTGCCTCCTCCCCGCCACCGCCTCCCATTTCCTTCCCCCTCCTCCAATCAACTCCCCCTCCCTCAGCAGCCCGAAGAGCATTCAGGGTTCCCTGTCTTGTGGGAAGTCCAAGGATCTCCCACCTCCTTCCAGGTCTAGCAAGGTGAGCATCCAAACAGCCTAGGCTCCCACAAAGCCAGTACATGCAGTAGGATCAAAACCCAGTGCCATTGTTTTTGACTTCTCAGCAGCCCTCATTGTCCGCTGGCAGAACTGGTTGTCAACCTGTAGAAGAATGAAAATAGATCCATATCTATCACCATGTACAAAACTCAAGTCCAAATGGATTAAAGACCTCAGTATCAGTCTGAACACACTGAAGCTGATAGAAGAGAAAGTGGGAAGTACCCTACAACATATGGGCACAGGAGACCTCTTCTTACATATAACCCCAGCAGCACAGACATTAAGGGCAACACTGAATAAATGGGACCTCCTGAAACTGAAAAGCTTCTGTAAAGCAAAGGACACTGTCACTAAGACAAAAAGGCAACCCACTGACTGGGAGAAGATCTTCACCAACCCCCCAACAGACAAAGGTCTGATCTCCAAAATATATAAAGAACTCAAGAAATTAGACGTGAAAATGCTAATTAACCCAATTAAAAATGGGGCACTGAACTGAACAGAGAATTCTCAACAGAAGAAGTTCAAATGGCCAAAAGACACTTAAGGTATCTCCCTATTTCTGAACACGCACACCTCTATGAGAATGGGACATTTGTTACTGTTACTCACCTGTTGCATTGAGACATTGTTACTGTTTCTCACTTACATTGAGACACTGTTACTGTTGCTCACTTGCATTGAGACATTGTTACTGTTGTTCTCCTAGGCTCACCCACATTGAGACGTTGTTACTGTTGCTCACCCACATTGAGACATTGTTACTGTTGTTCTCCTAGGCTCATCAACATTGAGACATTGTTACTGTTGCTCACTCACATTGAGACATTGTTACTGTTGCTCTCTTAGGCTCATCAACATTGAGACATTGTTACTGTTGCTCACCTGCACTCATCAACATTGAGACATTGTTACTGTTGCTCATCTGCACTGAGACATTGTTACTGTTGCTCTCCTGTATTAAGACAATGTTACCACCTAGCACTATGTTTGGCCATTAGTCTTTGTTCTTGGTCATAACTTGCTTTGGACTGGTGTAGAATGATATACACTGTCATTGTAGTGCCTTGCAGGACAGGCAAACTGCCCTAAAATGCCCCTGATTCAACCAATTTGCCCTTTCTTGCCACTCTGTGGTTCACTACCACTGGCCTTTTAAACTTTTCTTTCTGTTTCCATGGTTTTGCCTTTTGTAGAATGTCACTTAGTTGGACACGCTCAGCATGTAACCTTTTCAGTCTGGCTTCTCTCACTTAGTGATATGCATTTAAGGTCACATCATCTCTTTTCTGATAGCTAATTTGTGTGTGTGTGTGTGTGTGCGCGCGCACGCACACGCGCATGTTTGTGTGATAAATAACCTTCCACAGTTTGGATGGAGTACGTTTTCTCCATCCATCTCCTAAAGGACACCGTGGTTGTTCCCTTCCTTTTGTACTTGCAAATGAGATAGAATCTTTCAAATGGAGTTTCTTTAAATAAGTTTTTGTAAAACTGAAAAACAAGTTGGAGGCATGATATCACAGAGAGACTATGATACTGTAATATGGAATTTAGAACCAAATGGGAGACAAATCTATGGTCATATCTGTGAAGGCTTTTCCAGAAAGGTGTAACTAAGGTAGGAAACCCACCCTGAAGGTTGAAGGCACCAGCCCTGGGCTGGGATTTGGGAATAAAAAAAGGAGAAAATGATGGAGAAGCAGTGTTTGTGTTTCCTAACTATGAATGTGATATGTCCAGCCGTTACATTCCTTCTGTCCTCCCTGCCCCCATGATCGCTGCTCCACCCTGCTGTGAGCCCAAGCTAGCCCTACCCTCTCTAAGTCGCCCTTATCAGGTGTCCCATCACAGGGAACTTGAGTATTGAGAAGTTGGTCCACGTGACTTTGGTTCTTTTGTGTTCATCTGTAGCTAGCTTTGGCTGTAGGGGACAGGAACCTGGGTTCCCCCTGTCCAGGCAGTCCTTAGGGTTCTCTCTTCTAATCATGATCCTAGTCAGGGAATTGCTAATATAGTGATCCTGCTGGCACTTACTAGTTATTTAAATTTGAGCAATCACATATACAGTAAGTGCCTACTAGGTAGCTGTTGAATGGCTGAACTTTCCAGATGAACTCATGGGTTACCTAGGAGCTTCTCTCAAGCCTTCCACTCAATTACAGGAAGACCTACCACAGAGACCCAGAAAGGCAGCAAGGAGTGTTTGTCTAGTACCTGATATCCACTGTTGGCAAACCAATTATTTTTTTCTGTGATTCCTTCACTCAATAAATATACTAATTAAACATATCCACTAGTGATCATAATACTATCTAGTGATCCCAAGGACATTAGGGTGTCTTACCCCTTTTTGGTGGTAGTGGCAGTAGATTTCTTCTAAGTCTTTGCTCTTATTGAGTGTTTATTATTAATTTTTACCACTGTTTTTGGCAATACTGATCAAAAGGTGATCAGATTGGAATAGAACATAAAGTTGATGGTAGGAATCTAATCTGGGTTTAAGTCATAATGGTTATTGCCATTTTCTTCTCAGATAGTTCACCTGTGTTTACATGTATTCCAGTGTATACATTGGTATTTGATGAGGTTAACACCTTCAGATGTGCCAGTGAGCATTTCCTGGCTGCTGAGAGCAGAGCTTTAGGGTGGGACAGGCACTAAAGTTCCATAAAGAAAGGTATTGGCCCTGGCATTGATGTCTCCACAGGGTAGCTATACTGTGAGCAACCATCCCTTGCTTCTATCCTGCTGATCTGCCAATGGGTTTGGACAGTTCTCTGGCTTATGAGCTACGTCACAATGCTGAAAAAACTAGGTAGAGTGTCAATTGTCACCTCTAGTTCATTAGGAAGGAAACAGTGGAGAGACAGGCTGACTTAGCAGTGGGGATGCCAGCGCAGGCCACAGACTGGCTGCCAGGACCAACTCTAAGAGTTTGAGAAAGAGGCTCCAATGAAGGACATGGCTAGTGTTAAGACCACTGGCCCCTGTTTCTCTGTAAATAGATTTTCTCCTTGATGGTGCAGGTAGACCACGGGGAAGAAGGTCCTGTTATCCGGCATCATCTTGGCATGAGTCATCTTCCTCAGAACTCTGCAGACTAACTATCTTGATAGTTACACATGACTTGTCACCCCAGCCTTTGAGAGCATAGTAGCTGCACACGGGCATTTGTTCATCTGTCCATTCTGTAGTTGCTCTAACAAACACTTGGTAGCACACCAACTTGGACACAGAAAGCAGGGTGGGAAGAGCTTTATTTTTGAAGCCATGTGAAAGAAGCAGCGAGTCACACGGAAAAAGAAAATGACTGTCTTCTATTTTCACCTCTCTTATTCTTGGAAATTGGATTTATGTTCTTCAAAAGTTGCAATGTAAGGATGAGCTCTGCTAAAACCAAGCTTGGGTCGATTTAAATTAGACTTACTGTCCTTGTCTTCACTTTTCCTTTCCGCGTGTGGTCTTTTGTGAAGTCAAATTGGACATTCTTTTCCCCTTTAAAGCAATGTGGGCAGACTGCAAACATGCTCTGCTCTCAAGTAAACATGCAGAAGGAATGATAGTTTTATTTATTACAGCCTCTAATCATGAAAAAATTGCTCAAATAGTTTACATACTTTCGATTAGCTAGAGATCCAGTTTGTTTGGGGAGCAACGAGACTTATTCCCATTTCCAGTTTTAAGTCCCTGGTGTGTTTGTTTCAGATAGTGTGTGAAATGCCTCACTCGTGTGTGGTAGCAAGAAGAGGGTCATCAGTAGCCGCTTGAACCCCAGGCTCATGAGCTTAGGGTGTTGCTAAGGAACACACAGTAGCACATGGCCAGAAAGCAATTTTGAGTGGTGCTTGAACACAGCCCACATAAAGCTAATATTCCCTCAGGGATCCTGTCTGATAGGGATTTGTACTTTGAATGACACTTTTAGGAGTAATGTGCCCATCAATATGCAGTTTATAACAGCCATTCCCCATCAATATGCAGCTGATCACAGCCGTTCCCACTCAGAGCTGTCTCCAGCCTCCGAGTTCTACTTCAGGAATCCTTTTGTTTTTAAGTGTTAAACACCTACTTCACTTTAGACAATTCCGTCTGATTCTTTTTTGACCATGCTATTTGAAGAGCAATTTTCCTCACAATTTCTGATGCTGATGGTGGGTATTGAAGATTGAACATATTCACAGCATAATTGACCATTTCTGGCACTTTTTTTTAAACATTTATCACCACCTCCATAAATTCCCTGGGTTTCTACCTGTCTTGTATTTGTATCCCAGTATAGGGTCTATGTCCTAGAAGGAATTTTAAGGGTAAATGCCTTTTGGCATTCTGACATTTTCTACCCTTTACCCCATTTTGCTTAGGATGAAGGAGACTTTTGTACCCAGGACTGACACAACACTTGCCATCTAGTAATCATCTCAAAAGCAGGTTTTAAGAAAAGCCGACATTTTGTTCTCTTTTTATTAGAACTCACTGGTGGAACTCACTGGTGGCTCAATTCTCCCTTCCCCGGTGTTTCCTTCCTCCTGGGTCAAAGCTGCTGGAGGAAATACCTCTGTCATAGTGACTGCTTGCTGAATGCGCACAGAGCGCTGCAGAAAATGGCATGCAGATTTACCCATGATTCCAGGTTATTTAGAGAGACTCAATGGTTATGGAATGTCAACGGATCCTACTGTGTAACTAGCCACAAAGTAAACAGCCACCAGAGATGACACCATTCACGCCAGCAAGCTGCTGGGTATTTCTAAGACGGAACTTTGAGGAAAACAATGTATCGACCCAAACAATAAGGGAACCCAGAGAAGAGTTCGTATTAAAATCCAGTTCAGAGGTGTCTTCATCAACACCTAGCATTCTTCTTCCCACATAAATACAGTATACCCGACGATGTATTTCAGACCTTCTAAATGTTTCTGTTTTTAGAAAAGACCACCAGGGGAACTGTCCATAGTAAACAGATGCAAAGTTGAGAATAGTCATTGATCTACCTCACCCAAGGGCAGGAGCATAACATTTTCACATAACGAAAGCAGAGTAAAGTAACAGTAGACTACAATACATCAACAGTGAGGTTTGTGTTCTTCTGTGGGCAGTTTAGTGATGTAGAATCAGTTCTTACTCGTACGTCTTGTAGGACGTAATGTGTGGTGATGTGATCTTGTAGTATGGTCATTATGTTTTCATCATATTTCCCATGCACCTGGTCATATTGAAGGGGACAGAGCTGACCTGTGTGAAGAAAGATGAAAAAGTGCATGATCTGACATGAAACAGCCAAATGGGACTTGCAGGACTTACCAACTCTCTCTCTTTAGAAGGCTCTCGAGGCTTCCGCTTCTTTGTTGCAGAATTCAACCACCTTGCTCATAGTTTCTTCACACATTCCACTTACTGTTGTCCTCTGGAACCCCAGCTCTGGACACTCTAGCTGTTCTGTTTCTTCTCTGCTTTTACTGTGGCATCTCTTTCCATCTATTCCTTTTGCCCTTGCTCGTCCTCTCTGGCCGTTCATCCCATGGATTGCGTGGCTCACACATCTCCCCTGCCTCTATCATCTTGCAGCTAGTCAACTTGACATTTAGCTGTGCTTATTTAATTTAACCCCTGGAGTTTTAGTTTTACTTAATTATCAGTTATTTTTTTATTTTGCGATTCTCAAGCACGTTTACCCCCACTTTTGTCTGATATCATTCCCATATGCAGTATGGTGCCTCAAACATCCAGAAGTGTTACACATGCTGATTCCAGAGTTTACTGGCACCTGCTTCAACTATATGGCCCCATGATGATTCTTTACCATCTCTTCATGTTGATTTTGACTTCCCGAAAATTCTTGAGAGCTTTTTTTTACCTTCTCTGTGTGGTGTTCATTAGCATCAGGGAGCTGCATTCATGACAATGCCCCCTTTTTATCACTGGTCACCCTACATTTTCAGTTCAAGTACTCACACTGGGGTTGTTACCATGACAACAGTGAACACCAGATTATGTGGTAGGCATCCTTGCTTAAAGGTTCTGGGTGTAGTTCCCCAAATATAGTGAGTGCTTGTCTTGATCAGTGCTTCCTATGTGTCTAAATTTAGAGCGTTTTGGAGGCAGTAGAGCTTTGCCTTGCAGCTTCCCAGCTCCCGTATGAGGATGTGGTTTCTCTGTTGAGTGATCTACTCCCTGCTGTCTTCCAGAAATTACTTTTACTCTCCTTGTTTTGTTCTCAAATCATTTAGCCTTCTAGTCATTTCCAGGGTCCTGTGTAAGGGAGAAGAGTAAGTCGTGTGTTCAGACAGCCACGATTACCTTCCCCCAGGCCAGGTTTCTGATTAGAAAGGGTCCTACAGCTTCTACGATGTAACATGGAATACAGGGTCTTCAGATTTACAATCCAATAAACAATGAATAATTGTGTTAGCATAAAGCCGACTTATGTTTATGCTAAGTAAATCTCTCTAAAATTTACATTCAACCCCCCAAAGCTGCTGTTTATCTGAAATTCAAATCCCATTGCAAATCCTGAATTCCTATTTGCTGTGAATCCAGCAAGCATGACCAGATGTGGAACAGATGCTGCCAACACCATAGGCCCTTGTGCAGGGGTTGGGAAAAGAGGAGGAGAGAGAGACCTAAGTTTTCAGGCCTTCAAATAATCCTGGTTTGAAGCCTTATTGATATAATCCTTCTGGGACCATGATCATGTGAAATGGTAGTTCAACCAAGGCTGAGGTGCCTGCTTTAGATGAGAGTCTTTCTTAATGCTAACTTCAAAATGAACTGTGCAGATTGCTCAATGTCATTGAATTGTGAGTTCATTTCTTACGATCAATATACTGACACTTTACAACAAGAAACACTTGTCATGCCGTAGAGTCTATTGAGTTTGTGCTTAGCTCGGAATAGGAAATATTTCTTCTGTGGCATCATTAAAATACATTCTTTAATTATTTGTATAACATTTACATTTAGTGTCATTTAACTTCAAAGCTGTTGAATGTTGAGTATGACAACTAGCAAGCTAGTTATTTGCTTATAGCTTCCTCGTGTCACACTGAGTGAGAACCAATGTGTTAAGATGGAAAACTCACGTAAGAAATTTTTATATGGCCCTGATTGTGAGTGACCAATGAAATAGTGGTAGCAGTTAATTGTTGGTGACATCTTTGACAAATGATTAGAAAAACTATGAACAAAGCTTTTACTCTGCTTTACTGAGGGGCCAAGAAACATACCCTTTGCCTGAATATTTGAAAAGAATGTTAGTACAAGTTGGAACTCCTCTTATTTTTTCTTTTGTAAAGCCCATGGCCACTAACAATTACTTTTTTCTTTGTTAGCGTAGCATGGCAGGGATTGTTTGGCCTTAGCAATCTGGTCCTGTTGTCCATGGAGTCAGCTCGGGTTTGGACTCCTGGCGCTCCTCGTCTGTCCAGGCACACATTGGCCATGCTGCCCGTGCCAGGTGGGATGAAGCAGATGTTTCAAACCTTGCTGTGTGATAGGAATCTATTTAGGGATGTGCTGTAATTTGATACATGTATATAATATTTCTTGATCAAATTGGGCCAAGTAACATTTCTATCTTATCATTTATCATTAGCTTGGAAACCTTTAGACTTTTTTCTTTTAGTTCTTGATGAAGTGGAGACTAAATTGTGAGTGACTGTCGCCCTTCTGAACAGCAAAACACTAGTGCTAGTTCCTCCTGCTTGAGTTTGGGTTCCTCTTATCTGAGTGCCTTTGATGACCTGACTCTTCACTGTGACCTACACTCTATTCTCCAGTTCTGTGACATCGACTTACTTACCTTCCGTGTGTAAGTGAGATTGGGTGGGATTTTGCTTTCAGTGGCTGGTTGTCACTTCACAAGTCATCTTGCAATTCCATCCATGTTTCTGACCTGATAGGATCCCACTCTTCATGAATGAACAAGATTCTATACATATGTCATATATGATTTATATGTTTATGTATATATATGTATATACACACACACACACATATATATAGTCATGGACCATATTCTTTTTTATGGCTGTTTATATATAAACTACATTCATTTTGCAGCTTTCCCTATTTTTAGGTTTGATTTACTTCTGTGATGTATAAAAATGTGTGACTCCGCGGTTTAGTTAACATGAACTGGAAAGAAAAGGAAAAGGAAAATTCAGAAGTCAATTTGTGATGGCCCAGTTTTCAATTCCTTCTGTTGAAGTGGCTTGTCCTTATCTGCTCCCAGACCTTTCTCAGCGTGTTTCCCTTGGTTTCAGCACATAGCATGGAGATTGTGTGGTATTTCCCACCTTCATTTGCAGGGACAGCTGGCCATGATCCACTATGCAGGATGGTTTCTGTGCTGGGGCTCCTTTGACACTTCCTGGCAGTAGTCTTAGAGGTCACTCCTTTAAACATGAGTAGAAGCCAAGCCTGGGTTTGCTAGATGTTTTATGAGGACAAATCTAGAGTTTTGCATTGCTAAGGTAAGAGACAATAAATAGAGAAGGGGCTGAGAGAGAAATGTGTAGACAGGATGGTGAAAGAGAAGGGAGGAGGTGAGAAAAGAAAGGGGGCACAGAGACAGTCGACAGAGTCTGAGAACCAGAGGAGGACAATTGTCAGTGAAGGATATCAACAAGTCATCTCTTTAAAGTCCAGGATATAAATTGAAATTAGCATGATAATTAAACATAGTTTTGAGCAGAGTAGAGTTATGGGGGTGTGAACAAACAGCCTTCTAGTGTAGATCGAAGCTGTCCTGTGCTCTTTAGGAGAAGTGTTGATCCCACGACTTTGATGAAGTCGACCAGAAGGGATAAAGGGAAGCAACTTCATTCAGTTTCTGAGAATAAATGATCAGTCGTGCCAATGTGCGTCATGTGACCTTTCCTTAGAGTGATGAGTGATTTTCCTGGGGAATACAAAAGTATCATCATCACAGATAGGACACCGGTAACAGCCCAAAAAGACACTTTTACCTGTTTATTAATGATTAATAAACAAACTTCTTCCAGTGACCAGTATCTTACCCCAGATGGATATTAACCTACAGGGATTACCACTCTCAAAGTCTTGATTTCTAGTTTTCCCTTTCCTCAGTCAGAATTTATTTGCTTTGGGTTCCATTCCTTTAAAATTATGATTGCCCTTCCAAGACACCATGATTGTGTTGGCAGAGCAGGAGGGTTTTCCCATTGCCACATTGGAAGGCACAGGTTTTCTGTGCTTTTTCCAGTAGGATATATCTGTAACTTGAATGAGTGGAATTTCAGGCCCTCAGCTCCGCCTGATATAATCATTTTCCTATTTCTAGGTGACTGACTGTATTGATGTAGATTAAGAGAAGGAGGCAGGTAAGGAGGGAGGGAGGGAGGAAGGGACTGAGGGAGAGAAAGGGAGTGAGGGAGGAAGGAAGGGATGGAAGGAAGTAGGAAAGGGTGGAGGGAGAGAAAGGGTGTGAATGAGGGAGGGAAGAGGGAGATAAGGGGGGAAGGAGTCTGCATTAACAAAGATAGTTAGCTGATCAATGAAATATCAAAAGAAATGGAAACTCCTGTGCTTTAATTAGAGAATCAGTCATTTAATTTCAGTGAAATTAACGTGGTTTTGAAAAGCAGTTTCTGTGGTTCACTTCAACACAGGCATCATATGACAGATTTGCTGTCTTCGGAGAGGCTGAGATAGATATTCGGGTGCATTAGAAACTGTTCTTCCTATGGGAGGTCTATTGTGTGTGTGGATGAGGGCAAGGCATAGTCAACAGGCTTGGTCTCTGGACGCTCGGCTGAGGCATTTCGATGAGTTCCTGGTCTAGGTTTCAGTCTATGCTCTTGTAGGAAGCTACAGTTTTTATAAAACCATGGCTCTGAACAAACAGAAGAATCTCATGAAGCAAAACAGAGACAAAATTTAAATAAAAAGTAAAAGTAGGGAGAGGAAGAAAGAGAGATGTGAACTGCAAATGGAGGAACAGATACTCCCAGTGACGAGAAAACATCTTCAGTAGCTTAGGCAGCCATCTCTAGAATTTGTAGTGGTCAGTCCCAAAGAGCAGGACTAGCCAAGTTTGACAGTCTTCTTCTCTTAGTGGGGTCCCCATCCCCAAACAGCTCAACCCAGCTAATTATCAACTAAGAGTAAGTGGGCGACAGGCACCCATTCTTTGGGATGATTCTAGGCAAAAACTGAGCACCAAGTAAGGCCCCATGAAGGTTCCGAATTGTGAGCAGAGTTTGCACAGAAGCGACGGGGAGGCTGCTGCAGTGAGTATTTCATGTGGCTTCATCTGGGTCTCAGTTGCCAGGGGAGTGTTCGTTACTAAAAGTAGCATACTGAATTTCTGCACACCGGTGGCTCTAAATTTCACTGGCATAATTCATCCCCACCCGGGCCTGTGTTGAGGATGGAAAATGAGGAAGGAGAGGAACAGTGAAGACCACAGCCTAAGGTCTAATTTACAGGCCACTCCGAGAGTCAATCTGTTCCAGGAGAAGTGTGTGAATTATGAGCCTGCTGCTTTCAGAAGTCCGTATCCGCTGCCTCTGCAGGCTCCAGGGCCACGGCAGTGCACATCTTCCAAAATGGGAGGCAGCAAGAGCAGATTTGTGATGTACAGTTTTTCTGATTAATTGAAGAATACACATGGCTTATTCCTACTCCCCAAAGCAGGGTCTCCACCAAAAAATGTGTCTAATTGGCTAAATAAATAACTCCACGTTTTCCTGCCTGCAGCTTTTCCTTTATTGAATTATTAATGCTGTGTCCCCTCTAGATCAGCCGCAGCTAATGACTGCTTTGCCTCCGGTGGTTAATATTCTCCAATCAGCTGTAAATTGTCCTGATGACTTACTTTGCGAACTTGTAGCGTATATTATTGGCTCAGCTTTCAAAATGGCTGGGGATTCAAGAGCATCATAAAAATTAAGCTATTTTCAGCGTTGTAATTTTTCTGTACTGAGCATAAAGTATCTAGGGTTTTTCTAATAGTTTATACCAATAGTTCTTACCCGAGGCTTAATTTTTCCTCAAGAGATATGTTGAAGTAAAAGTCCAGAGACAGTTTTAATTGTCACAGCTTGTGAATGGATGTGGTAAGAGTCTCCAGGGAGTAATTGCACGGCCACTCCTACCTAGAGGATAGTGTACAGGACAGTCCTATGGGAGAGAGAATTTGGTAGGGTTGGGGTGGGGAGACACAAAGTTGTGGAAGGACATTTAGATGTAGAAGGTGTTGAGGGGTGGTGAGTCAGATCAAAATACACTGTACGAAGATCCCAAAGAGCCAATAAAAACTCAAGGAGAAGTATTTGGTTCTACACATTAACAAAGCCAGGGTCAAGATCCTTGATTTAAGTTGACTCCAAAGGCAAAAGAGAAGATGAACATATGATCGTTGCTTGGTTCAAGCAGTATTTTATAAATTTTTAACTTTCTTTCCATTTATTTTTTGTGTTTTCCACATCGTGCATCTCCATTCCATTCATTTACTCATCCCTTTGTGTTTAGCCTTCTCCCCAAAATAAAATAAAGCAAGATTTAATAGAAAAAAAAAAGAGGAGAAAAAAATTAAAAGGAAAAAATTTCAGTCTCTTCGTGGAAGCTGTAGTGTGACCCTGTGAGCCCTGCAGTAAACCCTTTTATCCATTTATCTTTGCTTGCAAGTGTTCATTGTAGAGTCTTTGGCCTGGTTCGTGGCCTCTGGTTTCTGTTATACCCGATGCTGGGCCCTGACCGGAACTCCTCTTGGTTACCCTGCTGTTGCCTGTGTGGCGGAGATCCTTCGGCTTTGAGTTTCTGCACGTGCTCCAGCAGATCCCAGATGGGGTGGATGTTGGGGTGGGCCTGGGAGATAAAGGTTGGGCAGTCCTCCAGTTCTCCCTTGTCCTCCCCACCAGGGTGAGCTTCCCTGCAGTGCCCTTCTAGTTCAGCCCTTACTGTGATGAGCAAGGGGCAGGGCGAGTTCTCCCACCAGACAGTGTTTAATGGATAACCATTATGCAGGGTGTGGTATACTTTTCTTCTTTTCTCTGTTTTCAGCATCTCATGATGGAAACACTAATTAAGGGCCAGCAGCATCAGGGTGTTCCTCAACCTCAGGTACATTACCAGACAAATTTACTATGTTCATGTCTCATACTGGGGAACGAAGCAGACTGGTTGTGTATCCCTTATCTGAAATACTGAGGAACAGAAGTGTATCCGATCGACTTTGGAATATTAACATAAAAATGGTGAGATATCTTGGGGGTGGCATCAAGGCTGAAATATGATATTCGCGTGTGTCTCACATACACTTCCTACAACTTGAAGGTTATTTGATACAGTACTTTTGATGCACCAGTGTTTTGAATATGACCTGTCACACAGAATCGGGTGTAGAGTTTTCTACTTGTGATATTATGTATATACCCAAACAGTTTTGCAGCAATAATGTACAATTTACACCTGAAGAGGAGTTTTACACCTTATCATGAAGGCACATGCATCATTTTTCACCTGATAAGTAATTTTATAGTCATAAAACACACCTAAAGTATTCACTGCAATGAAGTGTCTGAGATTCAGGAATGGCAAGCTGTGTGTTTATCCTTCTATTCAGTATTGTGCTGTCTTCACTCCTGACTAGGGAACTCTGCTGCTGCTGCTGCTGCTGATGGACATTTTATTATGCTCCTTGAAAGCTGTGGTGAAGAATGGTGAAGTATATCAACTGAAGTCATGATCACATTAAAAAATAATAAGGGATGTTACACAGGAAAGGTTTAGACTAAGTGGCTGGATGGGCAGAGGCTGTGGGTTGATGAGCACTCTGTGACAGAACTAATCCTGTGTAGCCCACAGTCCAGGAGTTTCTTATCCGACATCCTTTCAGAGCTCAGCAAGGAAGGTTCCCACCAGCTGTGATCCACAAACACAGTCTTTTTTTATAGTAACCATTTTGACTTGCGTGAGATCATTCAAAGCAGTTTGATTTTTATTTTTTTCATGACTAGGTATATTGGACACTTTAAAGTTGGAAGTTATTGGTTGCCTAGGTTGCTTCTTCTGAGAACTATCTTTTAATAGCCCATTGAGCAATGACTATTGTTCCCCTGGTGCTAGTGTTTGCAGTTCCCTGTACCTTCTGGATTTCTGGGCTCTGTCTGAAGCGTCACTGGTCATGGAGCTCTCCTATCCTGTAGGGTGTCTCCTTGCTCAGCTGATAGCTTCCTCTGCTGTGAAGAGATGTTTACATTTCACATCGGCCTCTCTGCTGATCTCTGGGGATGAATGCTGGGCCCTTGGGACTCTGTTCAGAAAGACCTTGCCTTCTGCAGTGTCTCGAGTGACATCCTCTCTGTTTCACTACAGGTTCAGTATTTCCCGTATTATGTTAAAGCTGCTGTTCCACCTTGAGTTAATTTTTGTACAATGTGAAGCTGTAGTGTGACCCTGTGAGCCCTGCAGTAAACCCTTTCATCCATTTATCTTTGCTTGCAAGTGTTCATTGTAGAGTCTTCGGCCTTGTTTGTTTTTTTATATATATTTGTGAAATATGACACTGGAGTTTTGGTGGGTATTCAATTTTGCATTGAATTTGTAGGTTTATGTTCTTTAGATAACTATATCAAATCACTTTCCTATCCTGTTATTTACTGTGCAAAGTATGCATGAGGTAATAAATTTGTATCTGTGCATGAACCGTGACTTTAAAAAATTCAAAAGGAAAGACACAAAGAAAGTGACAACAGGAAAGGCTGGCTGGCCTCATGATTAGAAGCATGCCTCGCCATCTGTCTTTCACCCATAACATCAGCAAAGGCAAAAAGTTAGAGGAAAAAAACCTCAGGGAAAATGGTCAGCGCATACAAAGATTGATGAGTAGGTCTCAGCCACTGGTGGACATTAATGGAGCCTCAGTGCTGCTTCTTGGGATTCACTCCCCATCAATACCCACCTCATCATGCAATAGCTCATATCTGTGGGCTTTAACGGTTTACTAGTAGATAGCGTGGTGAAGGCCCACAGGTAGGTTCCTGGTTACATTAAGACACAGGGCATGGCCCTTACAGAGAATGCAAGATTTAGTCTGGTAAACATTGAAGTGAGTGAGCAGCACATTGGTGAACTAACTCACTGAGTGAGTGAGCACCTATAGCCCCACATCTCTCTGGTGAATTTTGGCTACACATACATGTGTTGTGGAATATTTAAATATGTAAAGATGGGTTACATTTGTTTATGCTGCAGAATGTTTCTTTAACTGGGTAAAGGCATGTTATATTTGTTTCACTGCCTTTGTTAACAATGTAAGGATGCATTACATTTGTTTATGCTGCATTTGTTTAATTATGTAAAGATGTGTCGCAATTGTTTCACTTTGCCTGCCCAAGGCACCTGATTGGTCTGATAAAGAGCTGAACCGCCAATAGCTAGGCAGGAGAGGGCAGGAGCATTTGGGCAGGCAGGCAGATGGAATAAATAGGTGGAAAAATCTGGAAGAGATGAAGGAGGAGAGAACAAGGGAGAAAGAGAGGGAGACTCTAGGGAGCAGCCAGCCAGGCAGCTGCCAGCTAGCTAGACAGAGAGGACATACAAAAGAAAAAATAAAAAGCCCTGGGGCAAAACCTAGATGAGAAGAAACAGGTTAAGTTATAAGAGCTCAAAAGAAATGAGTCTACGCTAGGCTGAGCATTCATAACTAATAAAAAGTCTCGGTGTCATGATTTGGGGGCTGGTTGATGGCCCAAAAGAAAAAGCCTGATACATATGTGGGGAGTGTCTGAAAAGATGCAAACCAATCTATTTTCATTTCCTGCATCTGGAAAGTGATTTGACTTCGGGAGGGTGAAGAAACATGTGGTTAATTTTAATTTTCATAGGTTATTTTTTTTTAAAAATTTAACTCTTTGGTGCAAAGAAAATGAATTGCGAGTTCATCTATTTCCATCATTAATTTCCATGCCCTCTGCTTACATAGGAACAAGACGCTGGGAGCTATGAACAACAGTTGTCATCCGTATTTGCCCCATCTTATGATGCTGGATTCCCAGTTTCTTTCTCACTCTTGGCAATTAATACAAAATAAAAGGCTTTGTGCTCATGAAAGAGCCGTGCATATTTCTAAAACTACTTTAAAATATTATTATAAGCTTGGTAAATATTTTTAAAGCTATCTTATTCATTATACATACTTATTATGTCCTGGTTTGAAATGTTCAGATCAAAGACTGTCTGCCAGTGCCTACCTTGGTGAATACCATGATATGTTCCTGTCTACATTTTGGAAGTGCACTTGAGGAAACAGACAACAGATAAACCTGAGATGCAGACAGTGAGGGAACGTGCTTGGGGACAATTGTCTCACTGTAGCCCAAGAAGCTCTCTCTGAGGACATGAATGGGAAGAAGAGCCAGAGGTCCAGGAACAGGCGAAGATTCCAGCAGTTAAAGTGCTTTATGCATGAGAAGCCTCACTGCCCTTAAAACCAGTGGGTTGCTGAGCATGGTGCTGTACACCCTTAATCTAAGTGCTTGGGAAGGAGAGACAAGCAGATTTCTGTGAGTTCGAGGCCAGACTGGCCTACATAGGGTGTTCTAGGTTAGCCAAGACTACAGAGTGAGATTTTATCTTAAAACTACAATGAAATAAAAGAAAAAACAAAAGTAGGAGCCATGAACTGCAGTGGTCTATGAGAGTGCAGAGTGGGGTGTCACATGGCAGGAGACAGTGGTTTTGGGGTTGATCTTCACTCATCTTTAATGACCCCCTGCAGGGTGTGAGTGGCCCTTTCTCCCTTGGTGATAGAAGTGCTTCTTAGATGATTGTTAAAACCCCATGAACTCTGAGATAATGAAGATGGCTTCCACTGTACCTGGTCCATGGTTGGGTTTGTACTCCATTCCTGAGTCCTTAGTATGTTTATAGAGTTCCTTAGAACCTTTCTGGTCAAATATCAGATTTCTAAGAGACCCGGGTAGTAAATGTGCTTCCTCAGATGTTCTACTAACTCTTGATCTTTTTCAAACCAGATCCCTGGCACCTGGTGGGAAGGTCTTCGCCTTTCCTTGCCTCATCTGCCACAGCTGGCATCCTTGGAGATGCGTGGCTCTGGTGGAACCCTGCCAGTCCAGCAGAGCTTTTTGCTTAGCCTTGACTTTAGATTCTGCTGACACTGCAAGTCCTATGTGATCTTGGCCTCGCTAGGTGTCAGCGGAGAACCTCCAGGTGATGCTATGGGTCGTCACCACTCACTGACTAGTCTGATCTTTGTGAACAAGTCCAAGGGAATTGGCTTGTCACCTTCCAAGGCTTGTTGAACCAGGGCCTCTATTGCTCATTTGTGTTCCCCTTTGGATTTTTTTTCCCTTTTGAGGAAAGAAGCCTGTGATTTGTCCCTCGCTTAAAATCTGGTTTGTCACTGAGGTGTTGTATTTTAACTGCTGATTTCAAACTCTGTTCTTCCAGCATCTAGACCCTGCCCTGCTGATCCAGTCCCTTCCTGACTTATGAATTTACAGAAGTTCTTAGTAGGGGATGGTGATCCCTTGGCGCCCTGTGTTGATGCTCATCTGCCCCAGGAATGTCTATACCAATATAGGGAGGCCGTGCCGACTGTGTCTGGGCCTGTCTACCTCAGTGTATGTTACTCTCATCTGTGGATCTTCTCTTCACTCCCCTCTGTCTTTCTTTATTCTGCATCTTCCTTTTCTCCTTCCCCATTCTACTTCTAAGCTAAGACACTGACTTTGTATTTCTCACTGGACATGGGATGTCTGTACCATCTCCTGTCATAAGACATGGAAACACACTCAGCCTTACTGTTCCTCACTGGGCCTATTGATTTGTTAGTATTCTCTATTTTTTCTCACAAATTTCCACACTTAGCCAATAGGTTGCATTAATTAAAGTCATATAGTTCACCAGTAATACGATTTATTTGCAGTTGGTGTTTTTCTTTTGTAATGTTATAATAAATCACCCACATGAATAGCTGCTATAATAGTTCTTTTTCTTGTTGAATTTTGCCATTCTTGCAATTATAGAAATAGAAAAGACAGGGGAAAAAAAGAGAACAATTTAGCCAATAGAGCAGCTACCGTTGGGGAACCATGAGATGAATAGTGCCATGTAACATGAATATTATGTAGACATTAAATATCCTACGTGAGAAGGAGTCACATTGTATGCATGGATTGTGTCCTATGTAAATCTTATCTGATACATTCAAATGAAGGAAAATGTGCTTTATGTATGCCATGTATACATGTATTTCTACAACTGACTATGGATGGGGAACAGATAAGGAAATTATAATAGTGACAGAACCCGCCTTTGTTGGGCAGACTATAATTTTTTTTCCTTTATAAAAAGTATGCATACCATTTAAAGAAAGACAGAGCTAGGAAGACATTAACAAAATACCTGGATTTGAATGGGAAGTATTGATATGCGGCTTTTCTTCTGGTCACCTCCAGTCCCCCTCTCCCTCTTGGGTCTGCTCTGTTCTTTATTCTCATTGGCTGTTGCCCCAGCTGAGCTGAGAATTTGTTGGCATTGCTAGAACATAGGGAGATGATAAAGACTCCACAGAGGTCACTGGGTCCTGTGAACCAGAACAGAAGCTTTTCATCGCATTCCTTATGCTCAGCACAGAATTAATTTCTAGAATCACACACCACCAGGGGCCCCACAGAATAACAAAAGCTAAACCAAACGTATTCCAGAGCCAAGTCCCCAAGAGCCAAGAAGCAGGCAGGAGACAACAAGAGCAAAACGAAGCAGGCACGGCTAGTCTTCCCGGAAGTGTTCATAGGATGGACATCTTTGGAAAAGAAGTGCTGGTGTCTCGGAAAAAGGAACAGAGGATTAGCTTCAGTAAGTTGTGTGTTGGTCTTCTACCCTGGGCATCGTCCAGTCACTCAAGGGTGCTGGAGCTGTTTCTCTACTTTTTCTGCATTCCTCCTTCAAACAAAATTGAAAGTAAAAACATGCCATTGAGCATTTGATTCTGAGCAAACGAGTTTGCTCGTAGCTGTGTCTTTCCGCATGGCGTGTAACGAGTCTTGTTAGAGGAGATCCACACCGACTCATCGCTGAGAAGCCTCTCAGCTCCAACAGTTATTTACCATGAAACCACCGACTTAGGAAGCCTAATGATGCATGGTTGAGATATTTCAAAAAGTCTCATAGTCTTTCTAATCAGCCCAATGGCCATGGCTTTGACAGATACGTTTTGAATTTTTCAGCTGGCCGTCTAAAATGGCCAGTACCTCTGTTTTCACTCCCGTTGGCACAGAAACCTTGTAGTCTTTCTAGTAACTCTCGGGATGCAGGGGCCGTGTTACTCCTCTCCTAGCTGGTCTAGTCCCTGGCGTGGACCTGGAGAATCTGAGTGAGTGTGCCAGGCAGAGGCAAGTGTATTCTCTCCAGGGACCCCTCGCTAACGTGTTTCTGGATGTTCCACTGGCCATCATCAGTATGATGGAGAAATCAGTATGTCCTCTGGCATCTTCGAGGTCTTCCTTTCAGCCTTTCCATGGACAGAGGCACCTGGGGAAGTGCCCTTTTGGTTCGTAAACCCCACAGTACCTTATCCCTGGCTGTGTCCTACCAGACACCAGAATCAGTCTCTCACTGAGCACTTTGCCTCTTCCACTTTTCATTGTCTTTCCCCTTAGCCAACTATCCTCACTGGAGGTTTTTCATCATAATATTTATTATTAATATTTTGAATTGAAAATATTAGGATTGTTTTAGCTGTCTGCTGACCTAGAATGATAAAGGACTCATATCCATATCAGTCCTACTGGGTCAGGTCACAGTGTGAAAGTAACAGTCAGCTCTCTGTTGATTCAGACCACAGTTGCTTCCAGTTATGGCTGCTTTGGGGGTTACTTGATCTACTGGGTAAGACTGGCTGAGTGAGGGAACGCTGCCATCTGATAGATTTTTGTGATGCCATCGAAACCAGACATTTGAATACTATTCAAAGATTCGGGTAAAACTATTGTACTTGGAATTTTGCGTAATGGAGATGTCTACATTATAAAAACATTCATCTGGGGCCGTGACCCGGTATCACCTAGGCTCACATGCCACCACAGAGATGACTCACTCCTATTTTCTTTTATTTATTTAGTTTTTTGTATAATTCAGAAAGTTCTTATAATAAGTAAGTATCCAGAAAAGACCGTAATTTATTTAAAGGAGAGTTTTACAAAAACCACACGGCGGAGATTGTTTCGTATCCACGCCTAAACATACCAGTTGTCCTGGAAAGACCTAGACCGCAGGAAGTGCTGTCAGGTGCCCCAGGGAGGGCAGTCTGCTGCTGGAGTCTGGTCAGATCCAGAGAGTCCACATAGCAATGGTAGCATCTGATGCTACGCCCCTCAAGTTCCGCTCTGCTCAGTTAGCAAGTTAGCACTGCTTACTCTGAAGCCGCAAGACAGTGTTACTGCTCTTAGGTCCACTCTGGATGCTCATGTCCCAATTGTCTGCACCTCCCTCTCAACCATTGTAGGCCCAACACAGGTGAGGCAAGGGGAAACTTGCTGTGTACGTCTGGGCTGAGACAGACATCACTTTGTCTTCCCATTGCCTGTAGAAGCTTCTTACAGCTCCCTGATCCCCTTGGCGCTCTTCCTCCCTGGTTGCTCAGCTGGCTGACTGAGGTGTTCCAAGAGTGACTTAGCGTGAACTTGTCAAATGCCTTTGAAGTTTTAGTGCCCCAAATGGTGTTATCACTAATAGAGCTGTGGAACTTTCATCTGCAATGTTTCCCCATTTGTAGTGTTTAGTAATTCCTTTTGCAGGCCCAATGCCAAGGCAGGCTGAGGCCTGCCTAGACCGTCCGCCCACCTGGGCTCCTGCCTCTAGGCTGAGGATTGCTGCTGCCTGCCCCAGCTTGACTCTTTCTGAGTGGCTCCAGGCGAGTATTTTCTAAATCCTACTGAGGGAGAAGCCACCCAGGCTTGTAGTCTTCGAGTCTAGGCTGGGAAACTCCTCTTGCCAATAGATTTGCCTGGCCAGCTGTAGAGTATTTTCCTGAAGCATGGTCAGACGTCACCGTGGCGACGTCACTGTGGCGTCCTCCTGTGGGTGCCTTGGAGGTAGCATTGCTCAGGCAATAACCTGGGGATAAAGAGATGCTCCTCTGGACCCAGACAGTTTTGTACAACTTACATTCCTATTCTTGGCATCTGTATCCTTTTGTGTCTCAAGTAAGAACAGCCCCCATTTTGTCTCTGGGAAAGACATTGTTTGGCCGATGAGGGTGCCTTAGCCTCTTGTCTAAAGTACTTATCAAGGGGAGAAACAGTCACCTCAGGTTGGCACCCTCACATCTGCCCACTCCTGTGATGAACTACAACACACTAATCTCAAAATGCAATCTTTCTCTCGGCCCCAGTGTCTTATAACCTCTTGCGTGTGAACACTTAGTAGGAGGAATGAGAAAATTTAGCTAAATATGTGTGAGACACTAATTCTAGAGCATTAGCTGTGAGTGTTATGATAGACATTGAAATTAATCTCTGTGTGACTAACTAGCAGTCTGTATTCACTTATCACTGCCTACTGGTTGGAGTTCCTTGTCTTTCCCAAGTGGGAAATGCCAGAACCCAGTTTTGAACTCTGCTCTTTCTCTGTGGGTCAGGCAGATGCCCAGTTCTACCTCAGAGGTTCCCCACGTTCCCTCCAATCCTCTTCAGTCAACCACACTCTCACTGTGAGAATTGCCTCCTCCTTTGGCATGCTGGCCTTCTTTACTCCTGCTGGCTTATCCCTGCTTCCCAGCGATGGCCCACTTTTGTGCTTTCAGGGTCCCTGGGTCGGACACCGAGGTCTGTGTAACCTCAGCTCCTGACTTCCCTGTAGAAAATGTAAGCAGTGGACGTCCCTTGTTTGCATGGCCCTTTGATGCCATCAAGAAAAGTTGTATCAGGTGAATTAAAGAGATGGCGACTTTGGGACCATGGCAACCAGGGGAGACCAACATCAGCTGCACAGAAACAAAATGCAGGGATCGACTCTCGCAGGTACTGACCTTGCGGACAGAAAGTGGGAGGATGTCTGCGGTGCTGATCTTGTCTTTAGACATCTGAATTTGCTACTGGGGCTTCATCAAAGGCCGGCTCCTGCCGTACCTTCAAGGTTGAGGGGTGGGCTGTGATAACTTTTGTTCTTAGTGACATCTCATAGCGGTGGTTCCTGGGTCATTGAGGAAAAGAGACGTAGGCTGTATACCTGGCAAGAGGCTAGGAAAGGTTTTTGTCCCCAGTGGGCAAGAGGAAGGATTTCCAGTGGCAAGCTTTCTCAAGTAAGGCTTTAAAAAAAGGAACGTCAGAAGCTTGGGGTCATGAGGATCTTCTGTTGAGTTCATTAAAGCTAGAGGAACAGAGGGGCCATCTTGTTCAGTGGCAGCATGATTCTCCTCTTCTCTCTCCCTCTCCTTCCCTCCGTCCTTCCTCCCAGCCTCCCTCTCTCCCTCCTCCCGCATCTCCTGCTGGTGTCTTAGTGTTCAGTCACCTGTAGTTTCTCACTCCAG
Source organism: Chionomys nivalis (assembly GCF_950005125.1). NCBI lineage: Eukaryota > Metazoa > Chordata > Mammalia > Rodentia > Cricetidae > Chionomys > Chionomys nivalis. Next base: position 6,395,438 of record NC_080100.1, on the reverse strand, counting down.
TTCTAGGAGCTCATCTTCTCTCCTCAGGGTTGGGCTTACTCCTTTCCTAGTTCTAGAGACAGATCATGTGTCACCTTGCCACTCCAGGGGTTGGCGCATCCTTTTGTCACAGAATGTAACGTGGTACGCAGACATGCCATGCCTCCCTGACAGTCAGCCCGCTAACTGTAACTGAAAAGATTCACCATCTTGATACATGGAGTCACACGTACACTTCTTTAAAAAGTGAGTACATTTCTACAATTTCAAGTTAAGCATGGCAATTATTTTGGAAAAGTTGCTAAATTTCACCTCTTGGTAGTATTATTCTATCTTCCATAAGGTTCTGATTCTCACACAAAAACTCAAGACATTCTTGATCTGGACTCTTGCATAAGCAGAGTCGTGGATAGTCTGGTAATCGGCTCTCATCAGGAGTAGTTGTCCTCTTTCTTCTGTCTCCTGAATCAGTGAGCCCAGGATGGGTCTCTGACTGTAAGATTTGATATTTCCTTAGTGATTTGGCTGAGAGCCAGAACCCATCCTACAGCTTCGTAGTTCATTCTGGATAGAAGGAGCTGAGTGCTGAAACTAACAGACTGTTGGGCATCTCCTAGAAACGTGGGCACTGTGGGTGCCCTCGTCTCCGGTAGACCACCATTCACTTGACCACTATCACCAAGAGCTGAAGGCTGGCAGGTGGGACATGGCACCTGTTTTAAAGGCAACTCTGCTCCTCCAGATTAAGAATAGATCAGCAAACAGCAAGTGCCCACCTGTGTGCCTGCTGGAACTGTCTGCGGTGTTCTGGCTTCCACTCATTGTAGGCTGCAATGGTGAACGTGTCTCCGTGCCAGGGCTGAGGCTGCAGCTGGCCAATTGGCACTGGAGTGTCCCTCTGCTGGGGCTTTGGAACTTTAGACTGAGTGCTGAATCCTACTTGTGCTGTAATTCACTAGGAATTAAATTCGAAACAAAGCGTGTAGTGTTTAAAAATACATTGAACATGAATACATTGAGCGTGGTGCTAAAAATGTGAAAAGTTGTTAGAATTATTTTAAAATGGTGGAAAAGAAAGGGGTATGGGAGGAGGGTAAATAATTTAGAGTGAAAAAGTGCATGTCAAGTCCGTCTCTGGAGACAGGAGTATTAATGGTGCCTGTTTTGTTTTTTTGTTTGTTTGCAGTTTTTCGAAGCAGATTAGATGTGTGCCCCTTTAAAAGACTAGAGCCAGATACTGTTTGGCTTTTCACAGAACTGCTGCTTCTCCAGATCACTCAAGGTCAGCAGCAGACTGTTTCTGTGCTGCATTTGAAGGTTTTTTATTATACAGGCCAAGCACTGTGCCTTCTAATCAGGGGCAGTCTTGTTTCCTACTGGATTTTTTCGCGTCTAATGATGTTTTTGTTGTCATAGTTCAGGGTGGTGAAGCACTCTCCTGGTGGTCAACAGTCATAGCCACAAGTGCTGCTTAGTACCTACAATAGGCAGGAGAGACCCCTGGGCGGGTTATCTGGTGTCATATAATGGAGGCTGCATGAGATTGAGAAACCTGGCTGAAATGTCAGTAATTTTAACCTCCACTGTGGGCTTGCCTTAGTGTATAGCTGATAAACCTGTTTGTAACATGTACAGCGTTCCCCTTATCGCTGCAGAAGGCACACAGCAGGAGAACCAGCAGGCCCAGTGCTCCCCCTCCCCCAGGCCCAGATGGGAACACATTGCATCTTGCCTGGGCCCTTCCATTTGTATGCTGGGCAGAGCTTAGCTCTGTCAGCATCTGCCACCAGCAAGGCTAGCCCACCTCCGTGCGTGCTCCTTGTGTGTTTCCTTGGAAGAGGTAGAGCAGAAGCGCATTGGTGGTGGCAGCCTCGGTGGCTTGGGACACCTGCTGAACCCATAATGAGAGTATCCGTGTTTAGCCCAATGGAGAGCTCCTGCTTTGATTTTTCTCTGTTTTTCTGCTTCATGCAGTTTATATTCTGCCTGCTTTATTTATGTAGCAACCTCATTATGACAATTGCTGGCCCAGAATAAAGAATCCTTTCTTGGTAGGTAGATTGCAACTAAGTTTTGTTTTGTTTTTTTTTTTTTTTTTTTTTTTGGTTTTTTGAGACAGGGTTTCTCTGTAGCTTTGGTGCCCGTCCCGGAACTAAGTTTTCTTAAAAAAGAAACAGTTCAAGTGAAAATAGTTTGTGTTTCTTAGGATATACCTTCTTGCCCTCTTGACATCTTTCCGTGTTGCCGGTATTATCATGGGGTTTAGATTTTTGCAAACTCCAAGCAACTATTTCAGTGTAGCTGATAACAAAATTCCCCTTGCCCAGGCTGTTTAGGGAACTTTTCTGTGACTGCTGTATAAGAAACTCCACTCCACTCTTGAAGTCCTTTATTTAATTACGTACTTCTGAAACTAAGCTTTCTTGTTTAAAATGGAGAGTCTTTGAACAATCTATGGCTGTAAGTCATTAGGAGTCATTTTTATATATGCCTATTCAACAGAATAATAGTAATAGGTTTCCCCTTCAGGGCTATAACCTGGGTGACCAAAGGTTCTCAGCCAAGTAATGGTGTCAAGAATGGATTTGATTTTGTGGCGTGGAATGTAAACCCAATTTAAAAATGTGTTTGGCTACCCTATGATGTTGGTGTCACTGCTGCAGCGGTGGGCGTGTCTTTTTAAGTAGGTTGTTCTTGTGGCTCGCTGTGTTCACAGCTGGACAGAACTGACGATCCCTTTTCTCCTCTGGTCGCCTGCCCAGTGCCTTCCAGCCCAGTGAGTGCTGAGTGCTGGCCTGCAGACATGAAGTTTCCAGCTCAGCACCAGTTTGCCTTCTCCAGTTTAGTGACTCAGATCTGTGGTGTCGTTAGCAGTGTTATTTGTCTTACTGAGAGGTTTCATTGGGTAACCAAGAACAATGACAGCAGCCTGTGACCTTCGGGTGTCTGTGCTATCCTGTTGGCCAACAACTCCAAAAAAAGTTACCCATTCCTGGTACTTGGGTTTTTTTTGTTAGTCTCTTGTGTCTAGTAGGGGCATTGTTGCCCTATTATAAGGTAACTTCATTTTAACACAAACACGTGTTTGTGTTAAAATATATACTATATATATAGTAGGTTGTATTCATATTGTATTTTGGAGTAGGTTTTTGGTGTTGTTTATCCCTCCCTATATTAATAAGAAAATTGATAATTAATTCACAGGTGTATCTTCTAAGATTCCTTGAGTGAGTTTTCAGCTGATATAGATCACCTCTCCCAGAAGAAGCTGAGAGTCTTCCATTGGGGGTTTTATGGGATGTCACTCAATACAAATTCAATCATAAAATGAGAATTTCTGCTGGGGAGCTGCTCAGCGTCTGGCATCTCACTGTTGGTGCTCATTGGATCTCAAAGATACTGATGCTCCCTTGTGCGCCAATGTTGACAAGGCAGCGTAGGACTTCTACACAGAAACATTTTTTAAACATGGAGACCAGTGCTTGCTGAAGTTTCAGTATCCAGATCCTACATCCAGCCCCAGAAGGGGTGGTAGCTGTCTTCCGTGGCTTGCTGAACAGTCTCTGCATGAGCCTCACGTATGGATGAGGTGGGCTCCCTGCGTCTGAGTGTCTGGAACTCAGATATCATTAACAACAGGTTTATTATTACTTACAAAATCACATGTTTACGTAATTGGATGGCTAGAATTTCAGGAAAGGATGTAGTTAGCACATGCCTATCTTAATCTCAGGGATTTTTTTTTTCCTTTCCATATCTTGAATCCTTGAGATGGCTGCGGGGCTCAGACTTTTGGAAGGTCATTGACTTGAAGATTGAGAACACACGTGCTGTCACTGAGGAGGACCGGGCCATCTGCTCAGCTTCATACTCTGTGACTTGTCACTGCTTTGTCCGTCCTCCATAGTAGAAACGCTGACTTCCAGACAGCACATTTTCTCCCCCTTTTGTTTCCTTTCAAAGTCTTACCCAGTAACATTTAAAACGTGTGACCCTAAAAGAGCTTCCCATTGAAGCTTTGAATTTCCATCTCAAAAAGTTGCTAGGAGAAAGAATTTAAGGTTTCTGATAGGGACAGAATCACTCTGGATAGTCACAAAACACTGAGGAAGAAATGAAATTCTCAGCTGAAGAGATGTCTTATTTTTTAAAAATAATAATTGAGGGGGCTCAGGAGAGCCGTGGAGTACACCGCCAGAGCAGGTAACTCTCACACACTTGGCCTTCCCCTCCTAATGTCACCATTAGTTGTTTGGTACACTCAATGCTGTTGAAGGCTTATTGAGCCGCAGTGTGGAGGCAGGAGCATGGCATACTTGTCAGAAAGTTAGCGAAGCATCTCCAGTGCACATGGCACACAGATGACCTCTGAACTTAGGTCATGGACCCACTTCTGCAATGATTTCCAGAGTATCCTTAAAGAAGAGAGTGCTCCCTTCAGGGCCATTGTGACTGGCTGGCATTTCCCCTTTCTTTTCAAGTATCATAGGAAATTTGGGACCATAGTTTGTATAGAATTTAGAAGCAATAGACTTTTAGGCCGTTTCTTTCCATCAAATTTCTGAAGTTGGTTTATCTTTGGGTCCATTCACTGGGATTGAGTTAGAGCCTTTGGGGGAAGGGTGCTGCACACAACTCCAGAAGCCTGCAGTGTCCTGGGATTTGAGGAAGGAAGCATTCATTGGAAGATGAAAGGGAGTTTGTGGAGCAGCCTGGGCAGGCAGGGTTCTTTTCTGAAGAGCACTGTAATGCTGTCCTCCTTAGGGAAGGGAGGCCCCTGCGCTGTCTGTTAAACACCTCTTTGAATGGCAATTTCCAGTGACTTTGTGAAATGATGCCCGATGGGATCCGGTGCTTCTTCACGTTTCCCCAGACCTGCCTATGGCCTCTCCTGCTCCTTGCCTTGAATTGCAGTGTTTATTTTTAAAAGCTTTTGTGGTTTGAGCCTCTGCCTTTGTTATTGCAGCTGACTGACTGACTCAACCCTCCATTTTTTCATCTTCCAGCCACTTTGTGGTTTAGGACCCAGTTCTGCTGTGTGCGGACTGGGCTAAAGGGGTAGGAGTCCAAAACTGTGGCCACATCTGCTGTTGGTTCGCTCCACAGTCACAGGTGCCCTTCACGGTCTGCTGGGTGGAAATGTCTTCTCTGCCCTCCTTTTCTGCTCGCTCCCTCTTTGTTTCCTTGTGTTTGGATGCTTTTTACTTTTCTCCCAGTGATCATCCCCCTACTCATTTTCTACTTTGTTGGGGACCATTCAAGGGGACAAACAGGCAGCATTTGAATTCATGGAATAGACCGCGCAGTTGGCAAAGCCATGCCTGGGTGAGCCTTGGAGGGGCAAAGCCATGCCTGGGTGAGCCTTGGAGAGGCAGAGCCCCGGTGTCCCGAGGACTTCATGCTGTTAGTGAGCACAACTCTGATTGTTGCCTTCATGGTCCCCACATCCCTCATAATCTATGGGTTGTGTGAAAACCCTCAGGACATGTCTAGTCCCTCACTGGGCAGTGTTACTGGTACTTACAGTAGTAATGATTGGCTTTTCCAGTAATTGCTGTTGGAGTTGATTAAGATTCAACCACCACTCTTAGAAAGAATGTTGATGTGTAGAATTGTTAGTAAGCTTAGGTTAAGGTATTTTGATTAATAGCTTTGAGGTAGAAAATCTTAGGGAACCGTTTAAAGTTTAGAAAGACACACTATTAATAGTTGAAGAAGGGACTCATTGAGGTCAGGGAACAGGAACAATAGCAGCCTGGTTGATACCCTTCTTGCTAGGATGGGTTGGTCATCAAAGGTGATGATTAATTCCTTGTGCCCGTTTCTACCCTCAGCTTCCTGATATAGAAAGTTACTGATGAGTGGGTATATACCACGGAGATTAAAATAGAACTTACTGGTTGTTTTTCATAAAAAGTTTAGATTATTTTTAATTATTAATTATTTAATTATTTTATTTTTTAATAAGATTACCTTTTGATATAAATAACAAAATGATCAATCCTTTCTTTGTAACCACAAAATTCAGGCTGCCAGTAAAAGAACTGGCTGAGAAAACTGCCTTGCTTGCTTACACTCTGTTAATCTATAACAAGTTGCTTGGACATGAATGTAGGTGGGTTCTTGGATGTAATTTGTTTTTCACCTGTAACACATTAAGTGTTTAATCATGTAAGGGAAATGGAAAACATGATTTTTCATTTGTATTCATTGTAATCATTCACTTAAAAAGTAGAATTTAACAACATTATAATTTTTATATTGCTTGAAAGATTTAGCTGGAGTATATAAGCTGTAAGGAAAAAATTAAGAAGCACCAGAAGGGCTACATCTGGATAGAGGTAAGAAAAGAAATAAAAAGATGGGAGAGAAATGATAGAAAAACCCTAAAGGTGTGTGTGTGTGTGTGTTTCCCTCTTTCTGCTGGCTCCAGTAAATTAAGTTTTGTCCCCTTTGCCTACCCCAGAGAATTAAGTCTTACTCTCTGAGACTGAAAAGTCAATTGAGTGATTAGCCTGCTAACTCCATGGCTCCCCCTCAATTCCTGAGCTGCTGAAGGCTGGTCCTCATGGCAGCACCAATTCTCACCTGGAATCTACTCCCAATGTTTGTCTGGGAGATTATTGACAGGCTGCTTTTGGAAGAGAGCCTTAACTTCCCAGGGGGCGGAGTATCCTGGAGACACATAGTTCTCTCCCTGACCACACCAAGGAGAGAATAGCCCCTTGTTCCAGCTGCAGAGAGATGTCTATCCCCCTTGGAAGATGGAGACGGTGAGGGGAAATTCTGCAGGGAGCCTAGAAAGACTTGTTTTTGTTGGGGTGATGTGGCCATCTGAACACTGAAATTCCAAGCATTTGGAACAAGGAGTAGCCCCTGCTGTCATCAGTAGAGACCTGAGGTGGAAACTTGACTAGGTTAGGGCTTCCTGTGCTTGCCCTCACATTCTTTTGGTTGCTTGCGTTGATGGTCAAGGCTCTGAGACTGTGTCTCCTGTTAACTCAGTGTTGAATTTTAGAAAGGAAAGTTGTTTGTAGGGTTGTAGCATGAATAATAAAAACCCAGAGTCAGATATTGGGGTTCAACCTGAAGATCAGAAAAGCAAAGCAGCCAAGCCACTAGAGAGCTCTTACCTCAATGAAATCTTCAGATTGAGAAAGAGTGAGTTCCTGTCTCATCCCACCTTATATTCCTCTCTAGTGTTGGGATTAAAGGCGTGTACCACCACCACCTGGCTTCTATGGCTGGCTAACTAGTGTGGCTGCTGGGATTTAAGGTGTGTGCACCCATTGCCTGGCCTGTGTGACTGCTTTCACTGACCTTCAGGAAAGCTTTATTTATTAAAACACAAATAATATGCCACTATATTACCCTTTTTGTCTAAAATGAAAAAGGAAGGCTTTAACTAATAAAAGAAAACTATATACAGTCAGTACAATAACTATATACAATTTATACAGGCAATAAAGGCATCAACATAGGTTTTAGTCAGATCATCAGCCATCCCTCTGCTTTTTCAGTCAAAATTTTAGTGGGGCCAAAAATTTCCTTTTCTATTGCCACCGAATCTGTTTAGAGGTCTTTTAACTGGTGGACACACACATCACGTGTTAGAGGTTGATAAAATTTTGGAGCAAGTTTAGATGGAATAATTAAAATATAATGTATATTTTTAAAAATATTGATATACAGGACTGCTGGATGCTAATTTGAAAGCTCCAAGATCCTCTTCAGCCTCCTTTGTAGCAGCATTCTGCAGTTCAGACGTGTGTTGAGATAATCACTGGGAACCCCAGAGAAGGGGCAGTTTGCAGTAATTGCAGCCATGGGAACTGACTGGACCAGGCAAAGTCAGTTCTGGTGCTGCAGATTGGATGGGAATCTGGTAACTGATTCCTGTCCCAAATTTTAGAATTGGACATGTCAGTTATTGATTCGGTAAATTTTTATTTTATTTATGAATACATTATGGCTAAGTTTTGTTTTTGAGTCATAATCCTAGTTACTTATTCAATGGAAGAAGAGTGAGCACAGCCTCTTGGAAGCAGTGTTATTGAATTGACACCTTCTGTTGACACATGAATTCTTCCCCTTACTTTAACTCACTCTTCTAGAAATCGACAGCTTAGAAGCAGAAGTAGAGAATGACACTCACTCTTTTTCTGTTTGTTTTGTTTTTAATCACAATAATGGAAGGGGCTGATTTGAAAAGAAGCCAGTTCCACCTAGAAGCAATGGGGACCGTTCCTAAGATTGTAAAGCAGAAAAGATGGAGGTGAGAACTGTAACCAGGAAGCAGTAAAGCGAAGCTCTGTGCCATTTTACTCTGTGCCGTTTTTTAGTTTCTTTGCTTTTTGTTTTGCTTTGCTCTCCAAGTAGTAAGGATCTCACAGTACCAGAGTGACTCAACTAAATTAAGATAAGCTGTTCCTGGAGTGGAAAACAAAGTAATGGTGCTTGCTGTTTTCTCCTGCTCTCTCGGTGTCTCTTTTATGCACTGTGTGTTAGGAACACCCTTTCCTATCAGATGCACAGCAGTCAGGAATACATTAAAGGGGTGCCGTATGACCTGTGTTGGTATTTAGAGGTTCAAGTTAATGGCCTATATCATCAGGAATATATTATCTCCAACATAATGAGACACAATCAACTCTTTTAGATTGTAATCATTGCTTAAATCCAGGGAACAAAGATTGCCCTTCTCTAATGAGAACTAGAAGAGGTGGCTCACATGGCCTTGCTGTAATTAAAGCCATAAGAAGCCCTGCGAGCCGAAGCCTGGGCTCTTATTCTGCTGGTGACCTGAGCCACCAGCCCATCCTCCCTGATGCCTATTAACTGTCTGGATTTCTGTTTCCGAGGAGCCTCATTTTCACCGCAGGGTGACTTCACAAAGGTCATTGCTCATGGTGGTTAGTGCCAGACAACCAGGCTCCCAGGGCTCTCCCAGCTTGCTGTTAGCAAGGTGAGTTATGGACTCTGGTGAGACAGAGTCATAGCTTGCTTTGAGATGTGTAGGCAACTATGCCTCCTGAGTTTCTGCTCCCTAACCCCTTGCATCCCGCTGTGCATCGGAGCTGGCTGCCCTCCAGTTTTTTTCAGTCCTGCAGTCTTCCTTCACCTGCCTGCGATGTTCTATGCAGAGCTGGGAAGCAGGTACCATTTTTTCAGCTGCCGCCCCTGCTCTTCGGCATGCACCAGTCAGTCTGTTCTTTGTAATATTTTCTCTGAACTCTCTTCAAATCCTGAACTAATAAATGCTGAGCCACTGTTCCCAAGGAAACCATGGGGTTAGAATGTCCACAGAATTTCTACAAAATTGAACACCAAAATAGTCTATTTGTGGGTGTTTTTGTTAGATATTACAAATACACATATGTATAGTGCTTGTTCATGTATGTGGAGGTCGGAAGAATACATGATGTCTTCCTCTATCATGGTGGTCCCCATTATTCCTTTGACACAGAGTCTCTCACTAAGCCTAGAGTTTTCCCTTTTATTCAAGGTAGACCAGTTGTCCAACAAAACCCAGCAATCCTGTCTCTGCATTCCCTAGTGTGTGCTGAGGTCACAGTTGTCTGTTCACACCCAGTTTTGTGCTTGGGATCCTCTCTTTCCCGTGACTTCTTTCTCCAGTCCTACATAGTGGTTTTTTCTTTTAAACCTTATGGACAATTGAATGATGTTACTACTTGAATGACACTTGCCTAGCATTCATTTTCTTGGTAAGGGACATCAAAGACTTGTACTCAAGAATGCAAGAACACATAGCAGCACTGTTTCTGTGCCACTTAAAACAGATTAATCAGTAACAAAAAATTCTACCCTGAGTCTGAGTAGCTAGATCAGTTGATAAGATGCTCGCATGCAACATTTTATCTCGATAGCTAGGAGCTGTGATGCTTGCCTGTCATGCTAGCTCTATGGAGGAGGGGATGAACAAATTGCAGGAGCTTGCTAGGGAGCCAGCCTAGTCCAGTTGATGAGTTCTGGCCAATAAGATCCTGCTTTGAATAGAGCCTGGTAGTGCATGTCTTTTACAACAGTGTTGATTAGGAAGAGGCACATGATCTCTGTGAGTTCTAGGCCAGCTAGGGCTACAGCCCTATAGTGAGACACTATCTACAAACAAACAAACAAGCAAAAATGAATGAACAAGCAAGAAAAACCCTATTCTTAGAAAACAAGGTGACAACATTTGAAGAATGATACTCAGGGTTAACCTTTAACTTTCACACACATGGGTATCCACATATATAAACACAAGAATAAATTCATACGCGCGCGCACGCGCACACACACACACACACACAGTGCAAGCATAACTGAGCAGATCTTGGGGCCCTGGCTCACTGTATCAGAAAAGGTATGAGGCAGCAGAGAACTTCTCTTAGAGCTCAGCTCGGATGTGCACTTGGAAGACTCACGCTTGTTGTGCTGAGATTCTCAATGACTGACTGGAAGTGGTTCAAGTTGGATTGATTTGGAAGGAAACCTATTTCAGTTCACAGATGAATCTGTAAATACAGAATCTGTGGGTAAGGAGGACCTGCTGTATTGCCTTTTCCTGCAGTGAAGTTCAGTTACTCTGTGAAATGAACATTTAGAGATACCGAGGAGGGAAGTCTTGCTCAGATGTAGGAGAGCAAAGATGTGTATTTCCAATCTTAGCCTTGGTTACTGGAGCAGCACCTGAGGAGGATCATCTTGGACTCACTTTGAATCCTTTGGTAGATCTCCTGCCTGAAGCAGCTCTCAGCACACTCCTTTTCCCTGGGTGATGAATTCCACCCCTCTGGAGAGGAACCTGAGCTCTATAACCACTTTCTGAGCCTCAATTCTGCTTGAGCTTCATTGCTTCTACACCGGCCGGCAAGGCAGTGGTGCACTTGGCAGCATCTTCAGTAGCATCTTCAGGAGCCGACTGAATGAGAGACCTTGGGTACCTCCTGTTTGCCAGTTTAATACTGCACTTCCAGTTTCTTCTGTTATGAGCTTCCTCTAAGGGGGATGTGGGTAAAGCTAGAAGAAATTTGATTTAGTACAGGGTAAAGACAGTAGCCAAAATTGAGGGAGCCCAACATGACTTCGATCTCAGGTAGCCCTGAGACTTCATTCCAAACACCATGCCAGTTTCTCTGGTTTGTGCAGAACACTTAGGGAAAGAGACGGGATGGGGATCAGAGATGTGGTGTGTTTGGCTTGGAGAGCAAGCATTGTCAAGGGTTATAGAAAGCTGACTGACTCAATTAGCGCTTCCCCAAACCCTGGCTTCTGGTGATCAGCAAGAGCAGCTTTGGAATTCCTGCATAGAATCTAGCCCCAGGCAGTGAGCTGTCCTTGATGATCACAACTCTGTCAAAGCTTATTGGAGATGAGTACAAAGGGACTCCCTCTGATGATGTCAGCCAGAATGGAGATGTTTTCTGAGCAGTGACAGTTTGTGGTGCCAGTGTCCTTGGAGGAACAAAGCTCTTGCCATGGAGACACCTCTCTCCTTGCTTTCTTTAAAGGGTTATCTTAGCTTTAGAAGACACGCAAGCCACCCTGACCTGTTGCAGTGACAAGCAGCAGAAAACAGATGGACAGGCACATGGAGGTGGTGACAGATGAGTCCGTTTATGGCCAGAGTTTCTCTCGTGATACCAAGCGGCTCCCAATCCTTTTAACTGTATTTCCTGAAGATTATTCTCTTCTTCTTCTACTACTCGTTATAACCATAGCTGACATTTATTGTTCATACCTTTTTCCCTATCTGCTCAGAAAGTGACAGGTCTGTCACCCTTGACCAAGCAAGAGAAGGCGGCAAAGCAGCTGGCACTGTCTGAGATTCCTATCAGAGGGGTCGCAGGAAACTGCTCATTCACTTCAGAATTGTTGTGTTCAATTTTTTTTTCCTCTCAGCTGCTGGTGTAGGACTCCATGTAGCCTAGAATATGAAAACAGCAGATTTGGAGGAGCAGGAGGAGACATATCAGTGGTTGACCAAACACTGTATCATTGCTTGTGGCCCAGCAGTTACCTTAGCAGTCCTTGAACTGTGCAGTTGTCCCCCAAGTTTCAGGCTGTTTTTTAGACCTGTATCTCTTTGGCAGCACTTAAAAATAGGTTGTGAGTTAGGCATCGTCAACAGCAATGACAGCAGCGCCCTGGGCAGAGCGATCAGATGCACATCAAGGAGGAAGCAGCCCACAGGGCAAGCGTTTTCTTTCCCCTCCCATCCCCTTCCCCAGCGCTCTCAGCTTTCTGTTTAAATGTGAGCCTTTGTTTATTATTTAATTTCCCTGTTGTTTTCACTGACTGCTCCAACAATAGGATGGTCTGTGAGATTCCCTAGTTTCTCTCAGGGGACGCGTGAGGAGAGGTGGACAGGTTTTATATTAGCAGTCTGCTGAGTCGCTGGGTGTCTGCTGGCCCAAAAGAAGAGATGGATGAGAAGCGTAATGTAGCTCGAGTCTTTTAGTTTAACACTTGAGTTTATACGGCTTGAGAAAGTGATCCCAGAACAAAGGCAATTCTTTGAACTGCAGTAGCTTGGCTTTATTTCCTCACTATTGTTTCCTCCTCTTCCTGAGAGTTATATGAGCCTTTCTTTACAGCTCTGGGGTCCAGGCTCAGGCGTATTACTCTTGCGGAATGCTGTTGTGTCTTACAGCTAAAAAGTGGTTGATGGGCATTGTTAACTGTGAATGAACCAAATCAAACACACAATAAAGTCAAGATTAAGAAACGCATTTGGAATAAAGCACAGGGTCCTTAAAATACTTGCAAGAACTTTTTGATTTAGTGACTTAAATAGTAATGTCTGTTTAATTTTAGTAGGAACACATGCATTTCTTCTAAAGCCACACGTACAACTGAATCTGGACAGTGAGCAGGAACTGCCTCCAGACTTTTATATCTGATGTTATCCAAAAGGACCAGAAGCAGCATAAGCGTGTCTTTTATGTGTAGCCAGCTAGGAAGAAGTGTGGCAGTTGGTGAGTAGCTTTGGAGGGGCACCCAGATAACGAGGGTTGGATGATTTCAAGAACACTGGTGTGTGAGGAGCCTGAAGCCGACAGTGACAGAGAATAGGAGCCCCAGAAGCAAAGTTAGAAGTTTGGAGCAGGAGTTAAGGTCGTTTGTGGGATGCTTGCTTCGTATGCACAAGGAATGCGTTCAACCCCAGAGTTGCAGTTATAAACAAGCAAGGATGACAAGCCTCGATGTTATGTTGTCATCCATGGCCACTCTGGAATTACTCTTGTGACAATGAACATCATTAGCTGGAGTAATTTTTATTTATCAGTTATCCTGATATCTATACAAATGAATTTGCTGAAGGAATTATAAAAGTTGGGCAAGAAAGCTTTTCAAAGCTAGTGTTTATATTACTGGAAGAAGATATTTTCTGACCAGATGCTCGGGCCGTAAAGTGATTCTCAGCTGCCCTTTGTACGTCATCAAGTTACAACTCTGATAAGCCCTCTGGTCACAGAGATTCTCAGTCCATGGAGGATATGTCCCCAGGAGCAAGGGGTGGGGGGAGGTCCATGCTTGCTTTTATTAGACTTGTGGATGAGCAGAGGGGGGACATTGGTTCTGTTCACTGGAAAGTCTGCTGGGAGTTGTAATTTCATTAAGTGGATAGGATACAGCCCCACATTAGTGAAAGCAGGTGCACCCAATACTTGGTACCCAAAGCCTCTTTGGAGACTAGAAACACTTGGGCAGGGTGATAAGAAAGTTTTCCTTCATGCCAAGGTGGGATCAAGCAGAGACAAGAGGCTTTGAGGTTGGGATCTGGGTTTTGTTTCATCCTCTGTGACAAATTAGGTTATGCTCAGCACATGTCTGGCAACTTTTGCCTGGATACCTACCAGAACAGTGTGCTCTAGAAGACCTGCATGAGGAGGAGGCAATCTTTAGATCCCACCAGGTTCTCTCTGTATCTCTGTGATGATACAGAGAACTGGATGAACTCATGTCAAACCAGAAGGCTCCCTTTGGAGATGTATTCTAGGGGCGAGCCATGCAGTGGGTATTTGCATCCATCTCAAGAGGCAAAGTGGCAGTCTCATCACGCCGTCTTCATTGAACTCTCATGTTTATTTCAGGCTCCAGTGGTTTTTCTTGTTGATAAACAATAAGTGTTTGCATTTGTGGAATGCAGCACGGTCTTTCCACATATGTACTCACTGTGTTATGATCAAATCGGAGTTCTTGGCTTCTTGGACTATCTATTTTCTTTTCTCTTTCAGTTGATTCGAACTGTTCTATCCATGGCTCTTAGTTATTGTCACCTGCCATGCTTTTGATGCTAGAACTAAATCCTCTCAAGTCTATTTGGTCACCTCTCCACCCTTAACCAGCCTCTCTCTGTCTCCTTTTTAGTCTTTGGCAACTACTATTCTACTCCATACTTCTGCAATTATCTTTCTTCTAAACTTGCCCTTGGAAGAATGTCTGATGTTTGCCTTTTTGTGCCTAGTTTACTTAGCTCTTCCAATCCCCTTTATTTCTATCTTGGTTGTCACAGATGATGGGAGTCACTCTCTAATGACTGAATAATAAGTCTTCCAGGATTTGATGCGTAGCCATTCGGTATCAATCAGTGGAAGCTTGCTCTATTTCTGTTTATTGTGATTATGAATGCTCCTTCACTACATGTGAGGGTTTAGATGTCTCCTCTACATACTGATCTCCTTCTCTTTGGATGCTTGGCCAGTAGTGAGAATCCTGGGCCTTGTGGGACTGGTAGTTTTAAGGACCTTCCATGCAGTGTCTTATAATGACCATACCTGGGCTGAAATTGAGAAGGAAATAAGTAAATCCTTGTGGGTCACATAGAGGAGCATCCCTTCCTCAGAGTGTCTGAATCCAGACCGGCAGCCTTTGGTTTCTAGGGAGGGTATCAGATCTGCTCAGAATCTTCATAGTGAATTCTGTTGTATGGGCAGATGGCATCATGGGTAATCAAAGGCAGGTGCTATAACTGGTTTTGTACACGAGTGAAGCTACTTGGTGTCTTCATTTGGAAGAAAGCTTCAGTACAATTGGTACCAAAATGGAAGACATGACTCAGAGCCAATTAAAAAAAATGTTTTTCTTTGTTCCTCTACAAGTGTAAACTCAAAACATGGCGGTGTGTATAGGAAGATAAGGCACCAGCTGGTCTCTTGCAAAATAGCCTATTTCTTATTTTTATCACTAATTTATGTTGAGAGATGACAAAAAGAACAGGACTGCATCCTTGGCGAGGCAAAACGCCCGTGTAGTGTTACAGTCTCCATAAAATGTGAGCATCCTTGGCGAGGCAAAACGCCCGTGTAGTGTTACAGTCTCCATAAGATGTGAGCATCCTTGGCGAGGCAAAACGCCCGTGTAGTGTTACAGTCTCCATAAGATGTGAGCAAACATTGGGGTGGAATAGCTCTTTTCCCGAGCAACTTGGCTGCGTGCAGCAATTCCAAAGTGAGATGAATGTTTGAATTTTCATATCTTTGCAGAGATGACTGTTCTGGACAGAGTTCTCACTGTAGGCTTGGCTGTGTGCAAACATCATGTCACTTCGTCTTCCAGGCAAAATCATTTGTGAGCTCAGACTACCTTATCTACATAAAGCAGTGACATGTGGGTTCGCACCCAGAGACAAAGAAAGGTACTGATGAATCAGAGCTGACTGTACACGGGGCCAGTTAGTCTTCGTGGGTTTGGATTGTCTTGCTGTACACAGCGTTGAAGTAAAGCGTCCTTTTAATTCTCTCTGCTGAGCTTGTAGCAAGGAACTTCTTAAAAAACCCCTGCTTGTTATTTTCGTAGGAAAATGTTTAACTGAATGATTTAACAGTTAGCATTTCATTCACAATTCACTGAAATCTCACAGCTAGCCCACTTCCCAAGGCTAAATAAACCTCCATTTTCCTTCAGGCCCTTAGCAGCAGAAGTCTGTCTGCCTTCTGTCTGGCTTTGCCTACTATGCGTTTACAGGTTTCTTTGACTGAGATCCATCTGGACTATTTCCTTTCTATTTAGCATAGTTTTGTTTAGTTTTTCAGTGCTGAGGAGGCAACCCATGACCTTGTGCCTACGAGGTGGAGGTAAATACCGGGCCAACAACTTGTAACCTTTGGCCCTGTGGAGCTGGTTCTTGGAGTTAGCATCTCCTGTGGCTGCAAACTGAGGCTCACAGCCTGAGCCTTGCTGAGGGCGTTGTTCTGAATCTGTACACTCAAGAAACCACAGCACAAATGGACCTCAACCTCCCTTCTCTTTCTGAGTGTTGAGATGCTAGCCTATAAGAATGGATCAATTTAGCTGTCAAAATAAAAGCTGAGAGTCCAATTGCCCATGTAAATTAACCACTTTGTGC
Organism: Chionomys nivalis; assembly: GCF_950005125.1. Lineage (NCBI taxonomy): Eukaryota > Metazoa > Chordata > Mammalia > Rodentia > Cricetidae > Chionomys > Chionomys nivalis. The sequence continues at coordinate 6,379,105 of NC_080100.1, read as the reverse complement.
AAACACTTCAAAATTGCCTGTGTGAGAAGCAAGCTTGCTCTTTGGAAATTTGGTGGATAGTAACCTAAATAAGGACACTGTTATGAAACCTTGATGTCCTCAGAAAGTCAATTTTGAATGGTTTTTTTTTTTATTTTTTTTATTTTGAACAGTGGCTTGATCTTTGGGAGCGTGTTTGCTTCAATAGCATTTTTGGCCCCCCTCTCTTTCCGTCTATTCCCTTGCCTTTTTTTGCAGCCAAGAACATAGCTCACTGCAACGCCCCATTGGGAGGCATTCAGTAGCAAGTGTTTTTCTCTAACTTTATTCCAGCTATTGAGGCAATGCCCTGGTTCCAGGGTCAGCAATCACCACCGGCTCCAAGTGCTCACGAAAGGGTAATCTTCAGGAAGACTAAGTGGAAAACAATTGGATTTCTTTCTTCCTGAATGTTCTCAGGATTGGCTAGTGCTCTCAGAAAGGAAGTTGTTTCTTTGTGCGGGTTCTCAGTCTGTGTTTATTGTGTGTAAGTCACTATGTGCCGAAGTGACTCCTCTCTAATAGGGGGAGGCTGGGCCTGGGTGTGAAGACTCAGAGAGGAGGCATAATTCTCCGTGCTGTGCACCGCACTGTTCGAGTACAGCGTTCAGCAGTGCCCACTGTTCTCTCCAAAAAGCTAGGCTTGCTCTCTGGTCTCATCCCCCGCCCCTGAGCTTGGTATTAATTCTATGCCCTTGGCCTGGGGTTAGATGTAGTCACATGGGACTGTCCGTGAGGTCTTAGTTACCTTTGGGGCTGGCCTCCAGGTTTGAAAGGCACATGAGACAATGGCCAAGCAGATTCTTTATTAAATGGGTTTTCAAGATAAGGTATGGGGTTATTTTTTTCAAGCAAACAGTGAACTGGTTCCTAGGGAGACTGTTGTAATTTGGTAAGGCAGACTTCCAGAAGGGGAATTCCTGGAGAGCATTCAAATGTCCCCTATGGTTCTGGTACTTTAGATGTGGTTCTTGTCCTTGCCCTATCTTGAAATAAATGTAATATGTCTGGCACAGGTAAGCCGCTGTACAGAGGGGAACATGTGTTTGCTGTATTATATTCAGAAATCTATTAATATCATCCTCACATCTTTATTTTAAATACATATACAATATGCTTTACCTTTGTTATGTAAGATTTCTGTCTTCCCAAAATCTGCTTTGTGTGTACTTTGAGCGTCTTTTGAAGACAGGGACATTTGTTTGAGAATGAATGTGGGAGAGACAGCTGGGAGAAGAATCTCTGCCAGGGGAAGGGTAAGCCCCAGAGGTCCCGAGACAGAGCCCTCCCTCCTGCTCCTAGAGTCTGACCTTAGCCATCTAATATGTGCATCGAAGATTCTAGTTAAGAAAATTGTACGATAATTGAGATTCATGTCAAATTGTGGCTGCTGTTGTCAGTCAAAGCCAGGGACCTGGGATTATAGACAGGGATGCCACTGTAGCTAACCCTCCACTCTCTTTCTTGTCTACTGCATCATATTGGAAACTTCACATGTGCACAGTGAAATTTAGTTTAGAAAGTAAACAGTGGAAGCATACTTTATCCTGAGAAAGTATTTGAAAGGGCTGCACCATGTTGGGTCTTCTACTGAGCCTCTACTTTCCCCTTTTACCTTTCTCCTTTCCCCTCATCCATTGTCCTCTCCGATATTTTTTTTTTTTTATCAAGATGGCCTTTGCTTTGTTCTCTTTTTATGCTTTTCTTCTTTTTCCTGGAAGATTGCGGATTCTAATACAGCACCCTTCTCTCCTTAAGCACCAATGGCTGATTTCCCCAAGTGCTGTCCAGGAGAATATGCCTTTCTTTAGAGATGCGGTAACCTCACACAGCCAGATCCAAGAGTGTGAACAAAATGTTAGTGGCATACATAGGCCTCGCCACCCCATCTGTCTCATTCCATCACCTGTCAGCTGTCTGCAGGCTCCTCACAACCACAGTGCCTTCTGGGTGAATAGTGGGACACTGTTCCCTGCTAGATACTGCTCTCCCAAAGACTAGCCTAGCCTTGGGTCCTGGGCTTCACATGATCCATCATAGCCAAGCCCACGGCATGGGAAGTCACACAGTGGGAGTGTCTTCTCTTTCTCTCACTTCACATTGCAGTTCCTAGACAGAAGAGTCAGAGCCTTCTTGTCAATATTACTGCAAAAGGTTTTCGTTCCTGATGCAGGAGGTTTATTGATAGCTATTTCTGCATAGCTACTTTTTAAAAATAGACCACAATTGATAGTCCTATTTTAAAATACTTAAAACTCATTTTAGGTAGTTAATGTCTATCTAAGCAGGTGGCATATATTTTGTTTGGGAATAATGCCAATTTGTGAGCTTTAGAGGCTGCTCTTCCAGCTCCAACCTACGCAGCTGGCCAAGGACCCTGGTCACGTCTGCAGTGAAGCCTGCGGCCGTTCCCTCAATAGTTCCTTTTTTCCCCAAACCTTCTGATTCCAAACCTGACCTGTTCCTCTAGTGTATTTTACATTTCCATCTAGTTATAAAAATACAACCTTTCTTTAACAGACAAGGTCTGTGAATTTGAGCCTTCCTTCTTCAGTGTGTTTCTAGCCAGGGGTTCCCATGTCTAACTTGAGGATCAGTGAATTTTTTCTAGAAAGACTCCCAGAATCTAGGAAAACAGTTGGGTACATGGCTGTGCTTTATTTTGTCAAAGGAAACAGAAAAGTGCACTAGGGTGAATCTGGAAGAGATGAGCATATCTCTGGTTATCTTTCCCAGCAGAGTAAAGTAGACAGTGTTTAATTCTAGTACAAAATAGACTATGTACAAGAAGTAAGGTCCTTTCACTCAAAGAAGCAAATCCCAGAATGTTTTGTTCTGAGAATGTTATTTCTAAGTCCAGTCAAGGCCCTACATCAGCTTACCTGTGACCTCTCTTAGGGAGAATTGGAGGGCCATCATTTGGAGACATTTGGTTTTTCAAGACAGGCTGGGCAGTGGTGACGCTTTCCTTTAATCCCAATGCTCAGGTGGCAGAGGCAGAGGCAGGCGGATCTCTGTGAGTTCAAGGCCAGCCTGGTCTACAAGAGCTAGTTCCAAAGCTACAGAGAAACCCTGTCTCGAAAAACAAAAAACAAAACAAAAGAACAGGGTTTCTTTGCATTGCCTTAGCTGTCCTGGAACTAGCTCTGTAGATCAGGCTGGCCTTGAACTCACGGATGTCTGTGGGAATAGAAAGACTGTGATGTAACTTTTTTTTTTCCTTCCAGAGTTAGGCACAGAACTCAGGACCTTACACTTGCTAGGCCACACTGTACTACTGAGCTAAATCTTCATCCATCATGTACTTTCATTTCAATCTTATGGGTTGTCTTGTAATTACTAAACAAAGTCACAGAGCCAGAGTGGGAAGCATTGGAGCTCTTCAATTCTGTTAGTTCAACCTCTGCTACATCGAAACAAGCGCATGCAGGGGAATTTTAGTAGTGATGGTTATAAAGAAGATTGTAGGGCTCACGAGGAACAATTCCTGTAGCCACATGCTGTTTAATATAACATCCTAATCAATGTTTTGTTGCCACACGCAGAGGAGATTTTATTGGTGAGGAGAGAAAAACAAGTGGAGTGTTTTACATTATTTCCGGGACTAGGCATGCCTCTTTACCTTGGGGAAAGCTCCCTGACCTCCCTTTTGGCCTCAAAGAGTTGCATCTGTACCTTATCCCTTCCAGCAAATGATGTCACTGGTCATGAAGACCGCAATGAGGCCTTGGAGTTGGCAATGCTGCAAAGCAGGGTTGCACCTGGGCCACTCTGGAGTCTTCATGGCAAGTACTTCCAAATGCTGCCCCGAGTCACTTCCTTGCTTCTTTGAATTCTCCGTACTCCCCGTAGTCCTCTCCTAGAAGCAGGAAGCCTCATTGAATGGCATTATCATGGTGTTTCCCTGTTCTCTGTCCCTAGAAACCCAGGTCATCCCTAAAGACATTTTAGTGGATTACATTTTGTACACTTCCAGCAGGTCTATTAAAATGTGTGCTGCTTTATGGAGACTGGTTGGCTTTTGATCATTATTGACATGGGCCACATGGGGCTCATGGATTAGAAGAGTTGCAGAATGTTCTGGAAGGCCTTCCCATTTTCTCATCATCATTCACCGTTGCTCTCTAGTGTGTGGGTGAGGATAGAGAACACCAGTGTGCATCCCATGTACAATAGCCAGAAACCGAGAATAGAAAAAAAGGAGCCCTGAGGAACAAGGAAAAAGGAAGAGCAGGAGCTGCTGATCAGCACTGGAAGGCACGGATTCTTCCCCGAGAGCAGATACCTTTCTGTTTAGATAGCCAGTAGGGGGTCACCTATTGCAAGCTCTTGTGTACATGTTTGGCATTGCAATATAGTTTTCCTGATTTAATAGAATAAATTTATGAGGCAATACAATAGGTTTTCTGGATTTTGGTGAAGTGAATTGATTTTGTGATACTGGACAAATTTCTTATTAAATCTTGTAAGTGCAGGAACACGTGCGTGTGTAACATGCAAACTCAGACTCAGGTGTGGGTCAAGCTGCACCGACCTTTACCACCTCGTGAAGCCCTTTACTCTAGGGACTTCCATCTAAGATTTGCAATAAAGGAGCCGTTATTTTTATTTTCAAATGCTTAAAGTCATTTCCAGTGACTTTGAAATAGTGACCCCTTGTGATGTTTCATGAGATTTTTTTTTTCACGTGTTGAATCACACTAAAATTTTATTTTCTCGGGCTGGAGAGATGGCACAGTACTTAAGAGAGCACATTGCTCTTGCAGAGAACCTGCCTTTGGTTCCCAGCTTACATAACAGAAAGTTCACAATTGCCTGCCATTCTAACTCCAGGGAATCTGAGGCCTCTGGCCTGTGGGCTCCCACACTCACTTGAACACAGATCCCATCCCCAAAGAATTAAAACTGAAATAAATCACGGAAGAAAACAATCAGCATTATTTTTTAAGTGTATCTTTTACTTTTTTTCAAGAAGAAAAAGATTATAGCCCGGTGGTGTCTATAATCTAACTTAGTTCTCTTATAATGGTGATTACTGAATTGTACCGTGTCTCTTTCTCCTGCCCTTGCTGGAGATTCTTGTTCTGGTTGTTAGGGCATTGCTGGAACTGCCAAGCCTTTATAAGTCAAGGCTGCAGTGTGTTAAGATGAGCTCAATTGGCCTCTATCTCTTTTTTTCCTTTGCTGAAGGGCTGGTGTGTGAAAGCTCGGCGTGGGTGCCCATGTGGCTGTCCAGTTCAGTGTGATTCATGACGGAGGACACACGGCTCTACCCTCTCTCTCCTCGGTAAGTGAGACACTTGAGTGGGAAGTGCGGAGACCAAGAATGCTACACTTTTAGATGGACGTCTCTGTTAAAAATGGTGGTAAATGACAGCTTTCAGAGGGAGAATTTATTTTAAGGTCAAGCTATTTGGGTCTGACTGTACTGTGAAGTCACTTGGGAACCTGAGGGCCAGGAAGCACGCTGGTAGCTCATGGCGCCTTCTAGTCACAGTGTGACTGCCTGCCAGGCTTTAATTCTGGATCTGGGCGGCTGTGTCCTGGCTTAGCGCGTGGCTTGTCCCCCTGTCATCTCACTTTCCAATTGCGGGACTTCCCGAGGTCCTGTACCTGCTGAGAAAGGCCTCAAATCCTCATGGTGTCCCCAAGGATCTACTTCATCTAGTCTTTTCCTAGTGTCCTGATCCCTGAAGCCCTTTGGTAGCATGGAGACCAGCATCTTGCCTTCCAGAACTAAACCTCTACCCACCAGTCCTTCTTGTTGAGCCTCTAAAATCCAGCTCCATGTCCTTTCTTTGGGGGAACTCATCATAAGTGTTTCAGACCGGGTGGTAACCTCTCCTGTGATACCTGTGGCCTCCTTTCAGAAGGAGGAGGAGAGGGAGGGAAGGGAAAGGGAGTGAGGAGAGAGAGAGAGAGAGAGAGAGAGAGAGAGAGAGAGAGAGAGAGAGAGAGAGAGAAGGACATTGCCTATATACACTAGTCACTGGAGACGTCTGCTTTATTAAATTATTTCTCAATCCAGTTGTGTCTCATTGTGGACAACTTCATTTGGACAATTTTCATTCTAATAAAAAGAATTGCCAATGGCATACATACATACATGCATGCATATGTGCATACATTCTGTGCACTTGTTGACTGTCACAGTTATGGGACGATGTTGCCAGTTCCCAGTTGCCTTGTATCCTGATGGTTACTAAATTGATTTTAAAAGTTCAGCTTGAAGATATGAAGAATTTGACAGAGAATATAGACTCTCCAACCCCTATGAATATAATCTGCAGTCCCTACATCTCACAGAAGGACTAACTGAGGATCTGGTTTTTGTGTTTTTCTGTAGTCTACATAAACTCAGATTTGCATGGTGTCTGAAGTAAAACTCCATCACCTGGGCATCTCAGTCTCTCATATGTGGAGAGCCATGGAGTCTGAGAGCTAGGGAGAGCCATCAAGAGAGCCATCGAGATGTCACAGAGATTGTGTAGCTGGGATTTGGATGCGCTGGGACCAGTGCATTACAGGAAGGTGTTATCGGCTCCCGCAGGTTGCATGGGTCACCGGGCCCTGTGCTGAAGGAAAGACTCCAGCTGTTGCTCCCACTCTATGAGTGAGGGGCTTTCATGGTCCTTACTTTAAAGATGAGTGAACTGAGGCCCCCAAAGAGTCAGAAATTTACCTAAGAAGTCAGAAATAGGGAGAGGGGTTGACTGATGCCAATCTAGACTAAGGAGAGACATGCACTATTATTATTTTGGTGGTGTTGTCCTGGAAATACCAGGCCTCTCAGAGGAAAGAAGAAAATGAGCATCGAAGTGTTGGTTTTTTGAGCATAATTTGAGATCAGAAATTGACAAACTTCTTTTGAAGAAGTAGTGGAAAACATGTTAGTATCTATAAGTCTTAGATTCTCAGCTACGTCATCTCAACTCTACGATTGCAATGTGACAGTAGCCACCATGTTCCAATAAATCTTTATTTACAAAGGTAAGAAGGAGGCTAGATGTGGTCCCCAAGCCTCTAGCTTGATGAGCTCTGATCTATGTGTTGTCTGGAGTGCTTCAAGATCTCATCACAGACAGAATGAGAATGTATCAGTCACCATTAAGTCCATTAACAAGATTTAGCTTGGGTGTATAGAATTTTATCACAAATTTTAATGAATCCCTGCTGTGCCTGCAAAACCTGGGTAGATATCCAGGGCTTCATCCATTGACATAGTCTATATACCCCAAGATTGCTAGGCTAAATTTTGGTACCTAAACCATAACTTTGCTCACAGTAAGACCTCAGAAACATTACTCACTTGACATGTTTTGTTACACATCTGGCGTGTGTAACTCATTACACAGTGAGTTCCATGCTATTTCCTAATTAACCATGTTCATGCCATTTCAGCCATGTACTCTGTTCACACCACTAGACATACGTGTAGACTTGTGTGAAGTTATGTTTGGCTGTCAGGTAGTTATATTGATCTATCAACTGCACTTATTTTATTAAGATCAACGACAGGTGTCTACAAGAGTCATGTATTTTAAAACAAGAAGTATCTTGGCAATACTCTCTATACTTGAATTCAAATAGATGGTTCTGTTTGGTTTTTGTTTTCAGTTTGTTTATTTCTTAAATTATTTACACATGCATACAAGTAAAATTATACAAACGGAGTAGGTTTTGTTTGTGTCTTTGGAATAGACATATATTTGCATGTAATGACAATCAATGAAAATTGGAACCATGACTTTGAAGGAGAGCAAGGAGGGGTATGGAAGAGGACTGGGAGGGAGCAGAGAAGCAAAGAAATGCAGCGTTGCAATCTCCAAACCTAAGGGAGAATTTAAAAGGACTATTTCTCTTTTAAAATGTGCCTTACGACCTCAAGGCATGCTTGTCCGCAGTGTGCTACTGGAAGCTCAGTTACTCTGCTTCTTGGAGGAGTTTAAGTCTTGTTCTATTTTTTTTTTCTGTTCATTGACTCACACATCCTTAATCCCTGACATAACAACTTTGGTATACATGCCTTCACCAAGGTCAGTTATCGTGTGTGTGTGTGTGTGTGTGCCTGTTAGACACAGTGCCTGTGTGAGGTCAGAAGACAACTTGTAGGAATCAGTTTCCTCTCTCCCTACCATGTGGGTCCAGGGAATCAAGAAGAGGTTGTGAGCCTTGTTAGGAAGTGATTTCATCGTCTGAACTATCAGCGGACCCCTAAGCAATTTGCATTTTACTGATATTTTTAACTTAAATGAACAAAGTAGTTTAATGTAGTGAATAATGATGATGGGATGTCCGGTTTAAAGGGACAGATTCTAGTAATGCCCACAGGAAAGTTTACTCCCACTGGTAGTTAATGCTCACCTTTAGGATGCTTCCCATGAGCAATCTGTAGAGCTAACGTAGCAAAGCCATGCAGTTTTGATTGGAACTTTTCACTTATTACAATATGCATGCTGCATGATTTGACAGATTGTTAATAAATCTAACTTTACTGTGAATATGATATTCTGTCATGAGAAGACTCTATCATATAATAAGATGTTTCTCTTGGGTCGCACGAGTCTGCAGTGAGCGATCATGGAGAGGGCTGATGGTCCATGGTCTACAGCTCCCATGCCTGAATTGCGATTCTTCCGATATTTGCAGGCAGCATTGCCCTTTTCTTTGTGAAGCATGGATATTTGCGGCCTAAGGCAGTGCTCCGTGAGCACTGACAATCAGCATGAAGCCTTCATTTAACTGAGGGTTGATTCATGAGGACAGAACAACAGTGGTTGATTTAGTGTTCCTAAAGAAGGCTCTTAGACTGTTGGTTGCCGTTTAAGTGTTAACAGATAATTACACTTCAGGAACAAAATGCTGGAGAGTTTGTTTTGATAAAAACATCACTCCCGCCGAGGAGCGTCTTTAATAATTGTTTCAGTATGATGGCACTCACTCATTTTTGGTCTATTTTATTGTTTTTGTTTTGTTGGTGTTATGGAAGGGCTAATTATCTGCTGCACTAGGACGAGGGCAGGAAACGGGTACGTGTGAGGATGCTCGGGTATGTCTAGTTAGAAGCTCCAATGTCTGATGAGGAAGTTTTGTAACTAAAATTTTAAGGCTATTAACTCACTGTTTGCAACACTATTTTATTGTTTAACTTTTGAAAGCCATACACTAATGGGGTTCCCAATGTTTTCATGCTCATTAGCTTTCTTGTTTTAAACTTAAAGTTTATTTTAATGTTGTCAATTTTTCTTTATAATTACGTTAGTCACTACTTAGAAATTTAAGGTTTATTTTAACATTTTTCTGATGGAGAGGATTTTCAAAACAAATGTTTTGATTCCACAGGAGTTAATTATAATAGATGATGCTTTTCAAGTTGTTCTCCTCGTCTTATCCCATTTGTCCCATTTTGAGAGACGAATCTACTGTGTTATTTTAAATTACGTGCATGTGTGGGTCTGTGTGCAGGTGTGCATGCATTGGTAGAGGCGCTTGAGGAGGTCGAGATGTTGGGTCCTCTTGGAGTTGGAGTTACAGGAGGTCGTGAGCTGCACAGCCTGGGTGTTTGGAATTAAACGAGAGTTCTCCCCATGAGTTCTTAACTGCTAGCCTCTCTCTAGACCCTCTCTTTTGATCAACAAAATCAATCTCTAATTTTAGTGTCAAACGATTTGCAGACACCTAAATATCTGTGCAAGAAGGAAAGACTCAAGTTTTACCTTCATCTTAAGGTGGAGACCCATGTGACAGCCAGACTGTTGAAATACCTTCAGTATTTTCTAATTCCTCTTGGCTCTGAAAAGAGTAACTTTGATACTTTGGCATACTCTGCAGTCCTTGCCTATCGTTTTAAAAACCATAAATCCAAGCATAAAATAAATATTTATAGCTATACCTCGATATATAATCCAGTATGCTGGCAATTAGTTTTGGATTTTTGTCAGCACACTTTAATGATACACGGTATGTCACGGTGGCGTTTCCATCCATGCATGCACGTGTGGGCTTCAGTCATGTTTAAGTCACTGAAGTCACTGGAGCAGTTTTGTTTCTTGTCTGTGTCTTGGGTGTTTATGTGGCGTGTGTAAAACACTCAGAACAAGCTGCGAATCTCAGATGTGAAGCTGAAGTCACCCACGTGGTGTCAGTCACTCCTCTGTGGTGTTAGCCATGGCGTACTTACGGGCATGACTGTGACATAGACCCTGGGGCTTCCAGGAGGCTGGATCCGAGAGGACCAAAGCCCAGCATTCTTAACTCTTCTGCTATTTCTTGGAAGTAAGATGAAGAACTGAAGGATACAGGTTCAGTGGCAGTGACATAGGTGACAACTTGCTTATACCAGAGGAAGCTCTGACAAAAGTAGTAAATACTAAAAGTGATTTGCAGAACTGCAGAAATCTTTATTTCAATGTCCTTGTCCCAGCCGGGGTTTTATTTCCTGGTGTTTGCATGTGCATTGTTATGACAGAGAACGTAGCTTGCTTACACATGCTGAGTGATTGCATTTTCAGGTAAAGATTTAGCCTGCCATTCGGAATAATGTCACTCCTCATTATGCCTGTCCAGTGGAAAATCTCTATGATAGGATCCAGAGAGGCCTGTGCAGACCCGTCTGTTCGTCACGTGCATTCCTCTCTTTGCTACCAAAGCTCACTAGCAGGAAGGCTGTCTGCTCTCATTATCCACATCAGAGTGCACCAGAATTCCCATCCCGGTACCTGTGAGCCTGGCCTCCAATTCTGGTCTCCTCTGTTTGGGCTCGTGACCTCCTTCCTCTTCTGTTTATGTGAGTGCCTGCCTAACATGCTCTCAGCCCGGAGGTCCCTAGATTGATGGCTGCTCTAAACATTTCTGAATTGTCACCAAGTGTGGTGAAGTCCACTATCCATTTGCCTTCCATGATGCACTGCTCAAGGCAAGCAGGGAGTGGTGTGTGGGTGTGGGGGTGTGCGCTGTTTATTCTCAAATACCCATTCGTGGGACAGATGGCAATGGGGTTAATTGCTGGGATTTGAAGATTTTCATGTGCTAGAGAGGGCATTGCCTCCTCAGTTAAATTACACGTAGGAGGATTCTTTTGACAGAACATGCCCAAAGGGATAAGTGCCCCATGTTTGGGTGTTTGGGTTTCATGGTCCCTAGGGGTTTCCTGCATTATTTCCACATCAGACAATCGGAGAAACCTCTCTGCTGCAGGGGTGCTGTCCCAAGCAGCCCATGCTTGCCTGACACTTTTACGTCTCTGTCAATCCGGCCGCAAAGGGATGCCATTTTATCTCATTGGCTTTTGCTTAGAGCCTGGGCAAAGATCATGCTGGGGAAGCCAAGGCAGAAAAAGCAACAGCTGGAAAGATGGTTGGGTGATTCTGGGAAGCACACAGTACTGTGATGTCATGTGACCGTGTCCTGGGATATTTAGCTCCTCCATTGCATTGGTGAGAAATTGTGTGGGCAGACCTGAGGCATTTGACATGCCCCTGATTTTTAGACTTTTTTTCAAGTACACAGAATTTGAGTGACTGCCCTGCTCTCTGCACAGAGACCGCATTTCTTGTGCTTCTCCTTTCTATGCAGGAGGTTCCCCTGCTAAAGTATTATGAAAAGACTCACAACAGCCCACTTGCTGCCTACTCCGGTTTATTCTGGTTGAGGCCATGCCCCGAGCGTGACTGAGCTGGGTTTGTTCATTTGCCCTTACCATTCTTCACTTCTTCTTTTTTTGGGGGGGCGGGGAGGTCTTCAGGCTTTATTAACCCTCTCCTGCCATCCTTCTATTAAGAGTGGAAACATCCCCAACTTTAATCATTGACCCATGAACCCTAATTTCTTTTATAGTTCTAGCTCATGTTCCCCCACATATAACCCACATTTCTTGAGGAAAACCTCCTTAAAAGCATTTGCTACGTGTGTTTCCATGGCGTTCCTTTACTGCAGCTCCTCCGGAGCCCACCCTTTATCATCGGCTAGGACTGCCTTGTCAGGAGGACCAGACGGCCACGCTGCTAAATTTGGTGCTGGAGATTCAGCTGGCTGCACAGTTAGGAGTCAGCAGTGTGTGTGCCCTTTGTCCCTCCCTCATCTGTTTAAAAATCTTACTCATCGCTTGCCATTTTCATACAGAGTGAATTCTGGTTGCTCCCGTTTGTATTCCCCTCTTTCATCTCCTTCCCTCTCCCACAGGAACCCTCCCCAGAAGCCCCCCTCTTATTTTCATGTCTTATGTTTATCTGTGACCAACAGAGTTCAGCTAGAGTTTCTTGCCTGGGCATAGGTGAGAGACCACTTCCTAGAGCAAGTGAATCCACTCACCCCCTTCCCAAACAAGCATTAACAATTTGGTCTTAACCTCTCATCTCTGCTCACATTGTCCCAACCTCACCTCTATGCCATCCAACCGCATGCATCCCATGTGGTTGAGGAGCTGCACCTACGGTTCTCATTGCTTCAGCATCTCTGGGAGTCTAGTTGCTTTAGTACTATTTATCATTGATGACTCTCATGTCTATCTCCTCTTAAGCCCTGAAATCCTAAACCCTAGAACTGTTCATGTAAATGCCTATTCGGTCTTACAGATTAAATAGCACATTATCCTCCAGGGGAGCATGCCAAACCTGAGTTCTTTTTCTTCCCATGTTCTGTGTGTTCTCGATTTTACTAAATGCAAGTGCATTCGAGTTGCAAAGGCTCCACATATGAAATCCTGCTTGATTCTACTCTTTGCCTCCCATACTATTTCCACGCCATCAAATCTATTATCAACCGCCAATGTATCTAAAACCTGCCACTTTTCAGTGCTTTCCTTGTTACTCTTCTCTCCTCTTCTCCTAGCATCTTTTTCTTAGACCTAAGCAGACACCTGCCTCATGGTCTACCCTCTTCTTTCCAGCCCTCCTCTTCCTCTGTGCCTCCTGGTCTCCTCGCAGTCTCCACTCCTCTTCTGCTACATTTCCAGCCTCCTGACAACGTGTCTACCTCCTCTCGCCTCCTGGTTGTCCCTGCAGCGCTCTGCTTGGCATCCTTCAGTGGCTGCATTTCATTCAGCTGGAAGTACCTTCAGTTGCCTGTAAAGCTCTTGCTCTGTCTTCATCCTCTTCCTCGCCTTCTCCTCATCACTGGTTCCATCTTAGTTTCTTCTTTCTCTAGCGTGATATGTCAAATGACTCTTTACATACTTCATTCTCAAGACCATGGCATATCTGATATCTGAACAGAAACATGGCAGGTGTGACATCTCTCATTTCTGGTTTTCTTAATTATGATTCCTTGGTGCTACTCCCGACCAAGTCACTAATTTTAAAATAATTTCACTATTTTCTTTTTATGACTTACTGTTTTTCTCCTCAAAGTTTTTAGCCATCTCTGATTCATTCAACATACTGTTTTTTAAGTTTGTCTACATTCTGGTCTCCCCTTAGTGTAATCTCCACTAAGGAGGGGTGTTTTTATGTTAGTCACATATTGCTCCATCCTTTGTTGGATGAGAATAACCTCCTCAAAACATAATTGGTTGTCAGTAGTCATTTACTTAATGTATGGAGTGATCCACTGATGAATGGATGACTGTTGCATTGTAGCGGAGGGGAGTGCGAGTATTCCAAGTTGAATGGATAAAGCCTTGTTTCTAATTTGGTCATGCACAGTTGGACAGCTGTCAGCTTGTGTGAAAGAGGAAGAAGAGGGCTCTTCCTGAATCCCAACCAGTGAGCACATTTAGTGTGCGTTCCCCTCTATTGTCTAGCAGGTGGAGATTTGCTTGTTCACCAATCCTTAGCTCTCAACTCCCCATCCCCTATGGTCTGTCTTCTCTCTTCCTGCTCAGATAAATTGAGTTAGATCCCATCTGTGTTTGTGGCTCTTGCACTTTTATACAAAGGGGATTTAGAGTTGTAAGTCCTGTCGTATTTTGTGTATACATCTGTTTCATTCTTTTCGAACTACTTGACCCTGGCTTGGTCTCTGTGTTCATCTCCTCAGTACTGAGCACTCCGGCATGCAGCAGGTGCTGAACTCTGTCATGTGTGATTTAACCAAGTTAATTAGATGAAATTTTATAAGTCTTGTCTTATCTAATGGTTAGAAGTGTAATAAAATGTGTTTCCTTTGACTCCCAAGTGTGCTACCATTCATGTGGTATGTTTATTGTATGATTTTATAATTATCAATTAGTGGACTTTGCTGTGGGCATCTCAGGCTTGTCCCCATGTTGTTGAACTCTTTAGGGCCTTTGTGAAGGGTCTTTTCTATTTTCCAGCATGACTGACCTCCCTTCTCAGCCTTATCAAAGGTGAGATGTGGCCTTCCCATACTTTCCAAATATTTATCTTACTTATTTTAATGAATATTATTTGGGGGAAGAATTTTTTTCTCTCTATTCTCTACTGCCTTTGAACTCATCATCTTCCTGCTTCAGCCCCCTTAGTGCTGAGATTTTAATCTTAGACCACTGCACGTTGCTTGGCTGTTCATTTTGAAAGGAATGAAATGGAGGTGAGTGGCCCCGCCCTGCACTATAGGGTCAGGTGGCAGTTGCTTTCTGGGGTTTAACATTTCATAACTCAAGTGCTGGATGACTGTCAGGGTCACGGTAGAGTTTTAGCAGTGTCATCTTCAAGGAGTCTGTCTTGTGAAACACAAAAATAGCATAGTGTGGCATTGCCCCCAGGTCACAGGGTAAGCCAAGCGTGGAACTCTGAAGTAGATTTTCCTGTAGCACAGCTATCTGAACAGACATGTCCAGAGAACAGTGAGGTGAGGGGTGAGAGCATGAGCATGCTGTCCAGAAGCAAGCACTGTGGGGTTCACCAGATAAGTAGGTACTTATTAATAGACAGTCAAGGAATAAACAGCTGGAACAGCTAGACTGACAGGCATAGCTAGCTACTTACCATTTTAACTATATAGATGTACATAGGCAAATGGAGAGATGATGTGTAGGGAGAGCAGACCCACTTTGCTGCTTGCAGAAATCAATGCCTAAAACGAGGAATTAAAACTCAGCGAGGTAGTTCAGTTATGAACTCCTGGCACATTATTTAATAAGCTGCTGTAGAACAATCTGTACTATGTGGTACCTCTTTAATAAGTGGTATTCACTGACTTACATATATGTACACATTTGCATATGCACATGTGTGTAGACATGTATACACAGCATGTAGAGAGCCACTCCCCTTTCTTATCAGCCATTCCTGAGCGTATTTCTCGGCCACGTTGCTGACTGTGGCAGTAGTGGTGAGATGCAGATGTGATGTATCTGCCAGACTAGCATACAGTGTCCATTAGATAATAATGAACATCCGTGAGGCATAGAAAGGCACACATTTCTGTCATCAGTGCTCATCTGAGGTGTTGTCCTGACACTAGCATTTATTCCAGAGGACACGTCTATTTTGGGGGGTTGCGAAGCCGGGCTCGGTACCTAGTTCAAGTTGGCCTGGATCTTACTATGCTATTCAGACTGGTTTTGATCTTGCTGCAATCTTCCTGCCTCAGCTTCCTGGTGCTGAGACTGCAGTCATAATAAATAATACCATGCCTGCTATCTACTCATCTACTCTCTTCTCCTTCTTCTTCTTCTTCTTCTTCTTCTTCTTCTTCTTCTTCTTCTTCTTCTTCTTCTTCTTCTTCTTCTTCTTCTTCTTCTTCTTCTTCTCCCTTCTCCTTCTCCTCCTCCTCCTCCTTCTCCTCCTCTCCTTCTTCTTCTCCTTCTCTTTCTCCCTCTCCCTCCTCCTCCTCTTCCTCTTCTTCGTCATCCCAAATAGCCATTATTTTCTCTTTTTTTTCCCGATTTTTACATAGAGTGGTGAGCTGTTCTCGAACCTGGGACCTCAGGAACACCGGTCTGCGCTCTTAGCCTCTGTGCCACCTCTGTGGCTGCTAGCCATTATTTTCTTAGAATTCCTTCTTTCTTACACCAATTTGATAGTATAAAATATTCCTCAGCCACTATATTTTTAATCAATTTCTTTTATTCAGTAGCTTTGTATCTTACGTATTATGCTGCATTCTTTTATTATTGTGCTATAATTCAGGTGTAAAAGGTATCAATAAAGTCTTAGAACTACATTTCAGAATATCTTAACAGTATTGATAATTAAAAAATGAATTTTGACTGAGTTAGCCTGAAATCATCAAGCATCTGTGGGCATCCACATAGGAGTCTTGGGTGAGCTTGGTCTTTATGGTAGATTATCCATAATGAATTGTTTTCTGGAGTAAATCCTGAATGCTCAGACACATGCCAAGCTAGCATTTCCAATGAGATGCTTCTGATTTGTGAAGATATCATTGATGGGGGCAGCAGTTTCTTTTCAGAGGGCCGTGCACCTCTCCCTTGTATGGAAAGTCTCAAGTATAGATACTCCTTGTCGCCTTCACCCCCCTGAAGTCACCCATGATGTGTTAAAGAAGAAAGGGTTGAAAAGGCTCATGAGTAGAAGTTGCTAAAGGGCTCCTTAAAATGTAGCAATGACAAGATTGTGAGACGGCTTGATGGGTAATGATACATGCTGCCAAGCCTGTTGGCATGAGTTTTTTCCCCAGAACCTGCCTGGTAGAAAGAGAGAAATGATCCCTGCAAGTTGTCTTCTGACCATTGCATGTGTGCCCCACACATGCATGTATGTACACATGGATAAATTAAATTAAGGTGTATTAATAGTAACAGCAATCCAAACATAGAGGGTTTTTGAATTTCATACTCTGAGACAGTAAGAAAGGGGCAAGTTATTCATAGCAATGGCCAGAAGCATTAGAGTGCTCCCGGCATCCCCAGCCCTGGTACACTTGTCTACATACATTTGTCTTCTCAACAGTCATGTGTCACTACTCCTAACTTACACTATCCTTAGTTCAGAGATGACTGGGAAAAGCTGTATAGATGTCAAGAAATGTCAAGGTTATTCCAAGATCACAAGATGACTGAGGCCAGTAAATATTAACTTCTTAATCTAGCATGTATTTCATTGCTTTTGCATCCAAAACTTCTACAGGGAAGACCCTTGGGAGAATATTTTGAAAAAGAAAACCCATAAACTATTGAACCCAACTATTGTCAATGTTATTGCTAAATAAGTCAGCTATAGATTTCTACAAGGAGAATTTTAGTTTGATTTCTTGGGGCTTGCAAATATTTTGAGGATTGGACCTCGCCCTTACTGCATAATTATCTTGCAGAAGACATATGATTTGGTGGTTGATTTCACATAAAAATCCCACATGCACAAACATCTGTGTAAACAAATGGTGCTTCTGACCCATCTCTTCCTGGACATGGGGTCACCAAGGACTTGCAGGCATCCCAATGAATGTCTGGTTAGAAATCAGGTTTCTGTTATTGCTGTAAACCACTGACCACTTTCCTTGAAATTGTAGGGAAACTCAGGGTGAGAAATAAACTTTCTTCTCCCTCCTTCCCAAACAGATGCTTTGGAGCACACTCAGTGAGAGTCTGCTTGCTCTAGGCACTGGGGATGTAGCGGTGAGTGACACGGATGGACTCCTGGCTCTCAGGATGCATGAGACAGTCATAACAATTGCAATAAACAAGAGAGGTGTCATGCCTGGATTCAAGAGATAAAGCATGAATAAAAGGTGATCTTGGATGAGTTTGTGGAGAAGGAGGAGGCAATGACCCAAATTAGACCACAAAAAGCAGTCACAGTATGGAGGACATTGTCAGTCAGCCAGTGAAACTTATGTGTTTATTGTGGCTTTGGGAAATGCTTGAGGTAGGTGGCTGGGCAAGATTTGTTGGCATTTTCAATTTTTTATTTGAATTGTCATAGTTAACCCTGGAAAAATGAGCCATAAAGTAGGAGGGGAAGCCTGGTGACCTAGGGGAAGCCTTGTCAAAGGCCACTGTGCACACCATGGTGGTAGACAGATGTGTGTCTCGGTAGAGGTGGAAGAAAGTGGGTGTTGACATTTTTAGATGTTGAGTTTCTGGTGCTCTGACTGAGTATTCAGATAGGAAAATAAGCATGGACTATTGTTGGGAGCCCAGTGAAGATCTTTGCCCTACAGCTCTCCAGAGAAACCAGGGAAGTTAAGTATGCAGAATCATCTTTCCAACGAGAAATATGAAAAAAAAAACTGTTCTTCCATCCAGAATGCTGAGAATTGGGATGACTAATAGCTTGGTCATCTGCATTACCTATTGGGCCAGGCCATATCAAGCTCCTACAACGAGGACCCTAGATACCTAATAATCTAAATGACTCTTACAGTCAGGGGTTCTCCAAGCTCTTACAGCCGGGATCAGAGATACCTAATATTCTAAATGACCCTTACATTATCTGTATAGCCAGAGGCTCCCTCAAGCTCCCCCAACCAGGACCTGAGCTGGCTAATAGTCTAAACGATCTCTACACTGTCTACATGACCAAGACCAGCCTAAACCCTTCCTTAGATCCTTAAATTAATACAGGTAGCCTGCCTCTAGAACACATCGTTGTGAGAGAAATGACATGTATCCTGAGTTGAGTTTTAAGTAATTATGCTTACTTGTGCACCAGGAATTGTATTATACCAGGAAACTTTTTATTCCAAATTGTACTATGTTTTAATATACTGACAATGAACTGCCTGACTTCAGACTCCCTGAAGTCTTAATCCAGGGTGACAAAATCGATTGGAAACAAATTTTTAGTGCCATCTCTTCATTGATCACCTCCCTGCCTGCTGTGACCACCTGCAGGATCCCCTCAGACTATCAGTTTTTGGTTTAAACGAGTAAGTAGTAGACCGTTTACTGGGACAAAAATGCCCAGGTTTTGGAAAGAAAGACAAAAATCCTTTCTGCACCATGGTAAGTTTTGTTTTTAAGGCGTTCCTTTCTCATCCAGGTGGAGTAGGCACTTAGCACAAGTGATTAGCTGATGTGAAATTATTGGAGCTTGAAGCACATGTTTGTGGTTGCTACCACACTGGCCTCTCATCTATGAGTTACCATAGAAGGGCAGTGTGCCCTGGTTAGAACTAGAAGACTCACCTAGGGCACTGGCATCTGCTGGAAAGTTCCTGATGACATTTTATTTGAAGTTTTATCCTTCAGGAGTGATGTCAAATGTGACAGAAAGTCCCAGAAGTCATCCTCTTCTTGAGAGATGTCATTCAAAATCTTGGCAGTGGGATTCTCTTTTGTTTTCCCATTAGATTCCATCTGGTTTTAGCGGACATAACAGGCTCTTACAGAGAGTATCTAATGTGAGTTCCCTTTAGCAGCCTTCCCCTCTTTTACTAATCAGCTCTCAGTGTGCCTGAGGAGGCATTGGTCAAGGTAAGGCCTGAGCTCAGTGATCTTCCCAGTTAGCTTCTTATCAAACTGCAGCATGTAACATGTCAGCATTAGCTGCAGACTGCTCTTTTGTAATTGTTTTCAATTTTAATTAATAAAAAAAAAAATGTGTGTGGTTGTTCTGCTTGTATGCATTCCTGTGCATGTGCTGGCTAGTTTTATGTTAACTGAGACAAGCTAGAACCGCTAGAAGGGAGGCAGCTTCAGCTGAGAAAATGCCGCCATGAGATCAGGCTGTAGGCTAGCCTGTGGGGCAAAGCCTGTGCAACATTTTCATTATTAGTGATTGATGGGAGAGGGCCCAGCCCCTTATGGGTGGAGCAACCCTTAGACAGGTAGTCATGGGTTCTATAAGAAAGCAGGTTGAGCAAGTACTGAAGGAGCAAGCCAGTTAGCAGCCCCTTTCCACGGCCTCTGCATCAGGTTCCTGCCCTGTTTGAGTTCCTGTCCTGACTTCCTTCAGTGATAGACTATGATCTAGAAGTTTAAGTCTAATAAACCCTTTCCTCCCTACCTTGATTTTGGCCCTGGTGTTTTATCACAGCAATCGAAGCCTAGTTAAGTGTACCACCACTTGATTGCCTGGCAAACACAGATGCCAGGAAAGGGCATCTGTTCTTCAACTGGAGTTGCAGACAGCTGTGAGCTGCCAAGTGAATGACGGGAGTTAAATCAGGGTCCTCTGTAAGAGCAGCCAGGGCTCAAAGTGCTCTTAACTATGAATCCATCTTGCAAGCCCTTGCATATGGCTTTTTAACCTGTTATGTCTCCCTTCCCTTGCAAAGGACCCTGGAGTGTGGAGCAGCCTGATGAGTGCTGTCAGTGTGACCAGTGATCTCCCTTCTGGCAGCTCCATGCCGTCTCACTCTGTAAGTCTCCAGGAGTGCTTTGATATGATGGCTTGGAGGCGTTGTCTCATGTTGTTAATAAAATGTTGCATGTGGCAGTGCAGGCAGGAGGCCAAAAGTGTGCCTTCCTACAAGGATTTTAGTTAACCCTGCTGAGATTGTCAACACCTTTGTGAGAACATCAATCCTGTGACGTCATGTCACCTGGGTTTTAGCCGTGGTGTAGAACTTTGATTTTCTATCACACAAGAAAGAATCCATTCTATTAAGGTAACGCTAATGACTCACATTTCTCATTGTTAGTGAAAGTGAGACTTGATGCTGGCCACGGGAGTCCCTGAGGCAGATGTACTTTACAGTCGAGGAGGATGTAGGGCTGGGCAAGAGAAGTAATGGCTTGTGAATTTTCAGAGTGCTTGGGAAGTACTCTGGCAACAGGAGATCCCTCATTTGGATGATGCAGGGATCACCGGGAAAACTGTATACCCAAAAGCACAAAAATAAAGCTGGGTCCCCCATCCCCTGTTAGACAAACTCAAATTTGTTCCAAAATCTACATGTGAAGTCTAAAACAATGAAACACTTTGACTTATGGGAATAGACAAGGACAAATGAGATGATTCAGATATTGAAGAGTTTATACTGACTGCCAACTGAAAGATGGAAGACCCTGAACAGTTGAAACAGCAAAGCAACAACTGTGGACTAGTTAAAAAGGGAAGCATTAGTCTGAAAGGGATCAAGGGATCTATATCCTGGGTGCACTAGAATATAAAATAACCGCAACAACAACAAAATGAATAATATGATTAATAATGAGGAAATGATATAACAGATGTTGTTTTAAAAATGTACAGATGGATAAAAGTCATACAAAAAAATCCAGATGTTTCTGTCCCTCCAGGTCCCACAGCTGTTTAGTCCCAAATAAACACACAGAGATCTACATTAATCATAAACTGGTTTGCCTAGTAGCTCAGGCTTCTTATTAATTAATTCTTACATCCTACATCATAACCCATAATATTTGTCTATGTTAGCCACATGGCTTGGTATCTTTCATCACAGAGGCATTCTCATCTTGCTTCCGCTTTGTCTGGGTGATGACTGCAGACTGACTCTTTCCTCTTCCCAGAATTCTCCTGTTCTCATCACACTGCCTCCAGTTCTGCCTGGTTGCCCCACCTGTATTTCCTGCCTGGCTACTGGCCAATCAGCATTTTATTAAAGCAATACAACTGATAAATCATTGTCCCACAGCAAGCCAGGACCTCAAAGACAAATTCTGTACATTCTTATTCATCTGTAAAATCAAAACTTGATCTCAAAAGAGAGTACATTTGTGATGACTTGAGTGGGAGGAAGATAGAATTAGAAGTATAGGAAGATCCAAGAAGAGCTATAGAATGCAGTTCTTATGGCAGACAAGATCTGATATTCTGCAATACCATGGAGCATCTAGGATTGACAATATTATGTATGTTAGGAAGAACTAGATTCCAAGCACAGAAATGTTAAATCATGTGAGAAAAAGTTGAAAATGTCCATTAACCTGATTTGACCATTATATACATATATGAGAATTGTATTAAGACACTATACCCCATAGAATGTCCAGTATTATCATATGTCACTTTAAAAGATGTAAAAATTTCTAGTGAACCAAGCAATAAAAAAGACAGCAGAGTAATAAGTAAATTTTGCTGCTATTTGATAATGCCATCGATAAAAGCAATTATAGAATTTATCTTATAAATAATCTAGAAGACTTCCTTTGAAAAATCATGACGCTTGCAGCTGGAGGGATGGCTCAGTGGTTAAGAGTATTTGTTGCTATTTCCAGAGATTCAGGTTTAGTTCCCAAAACCAATGAGGTGGTTCACAGCCATCAAATTTCAGTTCAGGTTATCCAATGCCTTTTCCCAAGTTACATATTTTTACATGTATACATGTGATGAAAAGACATTCATTTAGGCAAAATACTCATACACAAAATAAAACAATTATTTTAAATATTTTAATTTCTAATACTTTGAGATTGAGAATCATCTCTCAAGAAATCCATTTGGATGAATTTATATGAAGCAGCCCTATGTCTAATAGTCTGACCTTTAAAACTGTGTGTTTCTCTGTCTTTGCTGCTTCAAGTGTCAGACAATGCATACATAAATGACTAACATGAAGGTCACTAAGGGCACAATGAAGTTGATGGATGATCACTGGTGATGGTGAAGTCATGAGGACAAGAGGAAGGAGAAGGAACTTGCCTCCACTCTCTATGAGAGTCAGACGATGAATCTCATTTGATTTCTCTTCGTAGTATGATTCTGGAATTAATTCATTCTTTTGGATGGGATAGAGAAAGGAAAGCTGGTTTCATTATAATTTAATGATTACTTTTTTCATACTTTGGGATCTCAGACATCTTAGACTACCTCTTTGTTGTTGCTATCGATAATAGTCTAATAAAAGTTCAACAGACAATAATGGGAACAACACTGGCTTAAAGATGCTTGGGAAGATCTGAGAAAAAGAGAAATTCATGCCTGGTTCTTTCTGCCTTACTAAAAGTATGTGTTTATGCATTTTTTGTTTGGAAATTCCAGGCAGACAACAGATCTACATATTGGCATGAAAACATCTAGGTGGAATTCCTGGTTCAAGGATTCCATCACGTCTTCTTGATAACAGAGAAAGCATTGCTATGATGCACCATGCCTAGAGAAATAACTCAGGGCTGGCTTTGGCAGCCCCCTACTGAAATTTGGTTCCTACAGAGAAGATTATCATGAGCTCTGTGCAAGGAGGGTTTGCAGATTTGTACAACTTATAATTCAAAAAATAGTTGTCAGAGATTTCCCCCAGACTCGTCCCAGTTTATACACAAGGTCATCTTTTCCCTTTTCATGATCTACAACTTCCCTGATCAACCTTGTGATTCACTAAAACACATACATAACCAGGATAAACACAGAGAGATACAAACAGATGAAGTACCTACTGGTTGCCAAGATTCTCCTAAAAATTCTGTTCTGTAACTAATGGAAATATGAATTCCTTAGATTTTTGGAAAAGCAGTTTGATAATAGCTATAAAATGTATACAAATTCCTTTGCCTAACAGTGATTAAACGTACAGCCACAGAAATAAGAATGCCAGTATATTTGAATAAATACAGATTATAAAACTAGACATTCCAAAAGAAATGTGTGTGACTCCCTCTCTCTCATATATATATGTGTGTGTATATATGAATATGTTTTATAGTCTGGTGTTTAGTGTTTTTCCTTCTGTCTCCCAAAATCTACCTTTTATATTGAACAGCTATCAATAAATTATAGCAGCTATGCTAAAAGACTGCTTTAGAGGTTATGCATTCATTAAAGAATAGTTGAAATCATTAACCCTAACTTAGGGACTTACCCATTTTATTACATAAGTTACAGTAGATTCAAAGATAATAAAATACCTTGGGACAAACTTAACCAAGGATGTGATAGACATCTACGATACAAACTCCAGGTCTCCAGAGAATGACATCAGGAAATGGAAAGATATACCATCTTCGTGAATCAGTAGAATTAATGTGAAAGTAATCATCCCACCAAAGGCAATTTACAGATTCAATACAATCTCAATCAAAGTACTGACATAATTCTTTACAAAAGTCAAGGGGGAAGGAAAGCTTGTCAAAATTAATTGGAATCATAAAAGAAACCAGACAGCCAACGCAGTCCTGAGCACAAAAAAATAATACTGGAGAGATTTCCAGATTTCCATATGTATCTGTAGTAATTAAAACAGACATGTAGACCAATGAAATAAAATAAAAGACCCAAACATGAATATTCTTAAATATAACCATCTGATATTTGACAAAGAGGCCAAAGAACATTCACCGGAGGAAAGACAGGATCTTCAGCAAATGGTGCTGGGAAAACCGGATGTCCACTGCAGGAGAATAACATCAGAGCTGTAGCTATCACCATGCGCAAAAATTAGCTACAGTGGATCAGACCTCGCACTGGAACCTGAAGCAGTAAAAATTCTAGAAGAAAACATAAGCAGCAACTTTAAAAGATAAACGTCTAGGAAAGGATTATCAGAAAAGCGTTTCATTTCCCATTTTGTAACTGCAAGCGAGTTCTCCTGAAGTCTGTATGCCCCATTTGTATGTGACCACAGAAACTTAGGGAAAAGCCTCAAAAGGCATCCGTTACTCTTTAAGCACAGCTTATGTGGGTAAAGAATGAAGTGATTTCCAAGAGATGACCCTGACATAGGCAGTATGGTGGCAGACATTTGAGGGCTTAGGAGGCAGGGGCTGTGGTTCTAACCTTGTTCTGGCTCAGAGAGACCTAGCTAGAAGCGAACCTGCCAGACTTCCTTCCCGTTTTTCCTGAGAGTCCAAGATGCGTCCACAAAGGGGCCCAGACTCCACTCTGACTCTTGTTGCTTCCATATGTCAGGAATTATGTTTCTGACAACAGGTCTTCTCCTTTGAACCTTTCCTTCTTAGAAGATCAAGTCATCTCAGAGGATTAAGTCCCTGCGAGCCTGCCTGAAGCATTTGCTGTCAGAGATTTGATACTTCCCCTTCGTTCACTTGAGCTGCCCTGTGCGAATCAAGGAAGCTTCCTGTGTCACATTCTGACTTTCTCGTTTGCATCATGGGTGGTGATGAATGCTATCATTCAAGTAAATTCTGATGGAGAATTCCCAAGGTTTTACTCAAAAGGCGGCTAAATAGGAAGACTGACTCTGACATTACCCCAGGCCATAGCTCCTTGTCCCCTGTTGCTGCTATGACTCACAAAGTGTCAGCACCCATGAGGCTCAGGAGACTGAAACAGGTCTCTCTGCTGGGATTCTGTGTGTCTCCTGCTGGGACATCTTGTGCGCACGTTTCCCAGCAAGTAACACAGAGAAATAAAATGCCTTGGCCGGGCTACAAAGTCCCTTCCTGATTCAGCAGCATCTGGAACCAATGTGGCCGCCAAGAGCCTCGCACAGCACGTGTTGAGGCTATTGGTCTGGCTACAGATGGGCCAATAGGATGGTAGGGATATATGTATCAAGGTGTCTTCTCCAGACTTAATGTTTCCCCCGTGATGTCACAGAGGAATGAAAGCTGCTCTGATTTGTCTTTGCCTTGGTTTTTGTCAGTTATGTGTTGATTCTGCTAAACTGAATCCCTTGTCAGACCCCTCGATTCTTAAGAAAAATGAAATACTCACAGATGAATAAACACAAGTCACTCAGGTGTCATTTATAATATTGTCTGTCTCCTGGCACTCTCTTCAGGGAGAGATGAAGCCATCAGTAGTATTAGGGCCTAGAGGTTTGCACCATCGGGAAAGGCTGCCCTGGTGTGTGCATGTTTTCAGTAGGTACTGCGAAGGACAGTGGCTGGACAGTCGACACCTAGTGATCGTTATTTCCTTGTCCCCTTCTCTGCTGGACTCAAAATCACAGCTTTTCTTCACCAACTATGTCGTTCAGCATGTTTGTATGTTTGTCCCGTCTGTATACTCTTCCTCTATAATCGACAGACACAGGGAGCTTAATACACTGTGACTTGTCCTTATCAATACCAAAACCACGTTCAACTTTCTTTCTCTTTGGTGTGTGTGTGTGTGTGTGTCTCAGAGCTCTTGTTCTAGCTCGCATGGCGGGAACATACAATTGGTATCCCCTTAGTCTTTGTGAACTGCA
Source organism: Chionomys nivalis (assembly GCF_950005125.1). NCBI lineage: Eukaryota > Metazoa > Chordata > Mammalia > Rodentia > Cricetidae > Chionomys > Chionomys nivalis. The sequence goes on along the minus strand of NC_080100.1, from coordinate 6,353,227 downwards.
GAAGGATTGTCAGATGTACAGGATAAAGAATACTTTTGAAGGTCAGTAGAAATTACTGGAAAGAGTAAGGACTTTGACTGACCCATTGGGAGGGAAACTCATGACTTGCTGGGATGAAATAGTGCTGCTGTTGAGGCAGAGCACCCAGGAAATGGACAGCAAGTTCTTATTCTGCTCTGTCTTGTGTGTCCATGTTACCAGTGATCAAATGTCTTGGTCCTCACGGATGGTAGGTTTTGAGAGTCTGAGACTCAGTTTGATGATGATGGGGTATGTTTTCTTTTCTCTCTCCTTCCCTCCCTCCCTCCCTCCCTCCCTCCCTCCCTCCCTCCCTCCCTCCCTCCCTCCCTCCCTCCCTCCCTCCCTCCCTCCCTCCCTCCTTTCTTTCTTTCTTTCTTTCTTTCTTTCTTTCTTTCTTTCTTTCTTTCTCGTTGTGATTTGATCATGAGAGTAGCTCTTCCATAGTGGTAAAGACCTGTAGAAGAAGATAGATTGCTGTTGGCTGTCTGTTCTATACCGTATGAAGATGGAGGGAAACAATCAACTCCAAACTAGGCATCAGGTGTTTGAATCTGCATGTGCCTTAAACTGAGAGCTTTTGGTCTCTGGAACTGAGAAGTGTGTCTGTGCTCTCAAGCTGCTCAGTCTGCTGTCACCTGTGACAGAGCCGTTCCCTCGGAATGGGGGGTAGGCTAAGGGTTTAGAGACCCTAAGACCTGTGATAGAGACGTGATAAAGGCATGAGGGGGCTGTCTTGAGGAACAACTGATTATGGAGTCATAAACTGAACCTTTATGATCAGTCTTGTTTCCCGTGGCTATGCAAACTACCAGCTGTAATCCGTGGTACCTACTTGGCAAATTAGGTGGGGGGATGCAGTGAGCAATTGAGGGTGTGGAAGTTAAAAAGTACACAAACTAAAGACATAGATTTATATGAGAAATTTAAAAAATAGCAGTGCAGATAATTTATATAAATAGGTGTTAAGTAGTTTCTGAATATTAAATCCAGTGAGGTCAAAAGTTTAATTAAAACTTATAGAACATAATGTTAAAAGTACTATTTTAATATCATTTGTTTGAGAATTGCATCTAATCGCATTTTCTATGGAAACTTCTGGATAAAATATAAAAGCTGCAGCATGTTACAACCATATACCGTGAGTTCTGATGCTCTCTAAGCATCAATTTTCTTATTTTATTCATAGGAGAATAAAGAAAAGACAATGTCAAACTGTTCAATGACTATGCCAGGCTTCTTAATTTAGTAGCCAGAGAATACTTCAGGGTTAAGAGCATCTGGCCTTTCCAGTTCCGTCATTGTTATAGAGCAAAATATTACGCAGATTGCTTGTTCATGTGCGTGCATGTGTGTGTGTGTGTGTGTGCATGTGTGCACGTGTTTGTGGGTGTGCTCATGTGTGTATGTGCAAGTGTGTGCATGCATCCGCGTGGTGTGTGTGTATGTGTGTGTGTATAGTATTTTTAACCCTTGCTCTGTTGACAGTTTTGATTAGATAATTTCTTCTCGTGTGGAAATTTCTTCTGTATTACATTTTTCAGCACCCCAATCACAGCTCACTAGCCGCCATTTCACCCACATTTGTGACAGACAAAAATGTTTCTGGATCCTGTAAACTGTTCTTGGAGGAGAGCTAAACGTCTCTGTTTTGAGCCACCAGTCTCTGTGTCCTTATGAAACGAAGGCAAGGGAAGATGCAGGTCATGAAGACTTGTGTTTTTGGATTATGGCGCATCTGTGAAGGCCAGGTCTTGGACAGGACACACTACAGTTTGACAGTTGTGTTAACAGCAGTAGCAGGCACAGGAGAGCAGCTGCGGAACTGAGGTCTTACTGAGAGTCTGCTCTCAGGTTTGCGGATGGTGCGCTCCCTCTGGACTTCACTGCTGGGAAGAGTGAGGGCCACATTATGTTGATGGAATGCGCTGAGTTCTCTTCCACTGTAATCAGTAGTAAGTTTGCTCAGGCCCCAGAGCGTCAATGCCCAGCACCTGTGCGTATCTCTGTATTAATTGCCTGAGCAGTGGAAAAGCAGAGCAAATAGAGTTCACTCTTCATTGAGAGGAGTCCAGAGACTTTCTCTGGAATTTTGAGTTAATTTTATGATCTGATGACCCCACTTGTCGTTGCTTATTTGCCTTCCTGATCTCAACGCCTGTCAAACCCACTACCTTCTACTGCAGAATGCGTGCCTGAACCAGTGAATAGAGAGCCTTTGTTTCTCCTGAGGTAGCGGCTCTTACTAAACTTGAGTACAACTTAAGGTTGCCTTTGAAGTGGCACATTATTTTTTGTTCAACTTCCTCAATTATGCTCCAAAGAAGAAAGTTGTACAATAGAAGATTTCATAGTCTGTATCTACCAGTTAAGTCTGGGATCTGATGCCAGTATTGGCACCATGGAACATTTTATGAGCCTTATATGAACTGGGGAAACTCTTTGAAATGCACTGAGGCCATAAACCAGCAAGTGAATTATAACCATGCCGACGGTAGTCGTTTTGATTTGATAGGTGTTCAGTGGGGCTTCTATTACATATATTTTCCATTTTAGTTAAGGGAAAATTCCACCCAATTTCCTTAGACCAACCATCTGGAAACACTTCTCCTCTTTCTTGACTTCTGGCACTTTGCCATCCAAAAGCAAAAATAAAAGGGGCTAAGAAAATTATTTAAAAAGTACTGATTTAATGCAATTAATGTAAAATGAAATGCATGTTTTCATTTTTCCAGAATGTGTTTTGAGTTAAATTAAGCTGCCTTAAGACTTTTGAGGTAACTATTTGTCCTCTCTCTGAGAATGAGCCGTTGGATTTCTTACCTTGCTGGTGCTATTCATTTTGCACCTCCGGTGCCCAGCGCATCTTACACATCTGGGTTCAGTAAGCACAGCTGCTTTATTAGGTGGGAGGGCTCTGTCTTCGCAACAAGCCTCAGCTGACCAGCTGAGGGCCCAGGAGTGGGGCAAAACTGCTTCTGTTCCACACAGAGACCCCTTGTCCTCCCTGACACAAAACTGGTTTCAGAAGCCTGTGTTTTAATAGTAACTATGTCCAAGAATTCCTTGGTAATAGTTAACTTACCACTTAAAATCCGTAACTGATTAAGTTGAGAACTATCTTACCTGCTTAAATATCTAACCTGTGTTAGTATGGCTAGATCTCCCCCCCCCCCCTTTTTTTATCCAGTCTAATGGGGTTAGGGAGATCAGTTATGAGATGGTGCAATTGGAAAGTAGTTGTCTGCGAAAGATTCGATGCTATAGCACAGGGGCTTCTTGCATGTCCTGCGCTAGTTACCCCTTGTCTGTTACGTCTGTCAGTAATCATGAAAACTGCAAGGCAAATGACTCTCTGTCCTTAGTGTATGAAGCTGAGGCACAGAAGTTGGGGAACCCATAAGGTAGAGCCACCCATACAGCAGGGATTCATCCCTCTGTCTGATAACCCTAAAGGCAGGTGCTCTTGGCTCAATGAAAAATGCCCAACACTTTGATTCTCTTGGTTCTGACATAACTGCAGTTGATATTCTCTTCCAATTAGCAGGTCTAGCAGCTATGCTACGGCTTTGGGTAAGGTTCTTTTTGCATTTGTGTGGATAGTCTAATAAAGAACCAGTGTTCTCAAATGTGATTGGTTGAAAGTGGGAGAATGGATGGCGTCATTGTCTTCTGATAATTTGCAAATGCACCTGTTTCCCTCTGCTGACATTTATGCAAAATCCCTGGTAGTTAGCACACTGAATAGCAGTGATCTTTATTCAGTGATCTAACATTGATCTATATTCAATGCTCTAACTGGTGATATAGACCTAATCAGAGAGAGATCGTTTTTATTTGATGCTCATGTAGTGTGACTGAATTGCATAGACATCAGTATAGAGAACCAAAGAAAAATTATCATATATGAAAACATTTTGTTTCACACAGAGTTGAATAACTAGATTTTGAAGGGAGCTGAGTAATTTTATGCATCATGCTTCATTTATTATAAAGGAAATTAATTTTGCTCGAGAGTATCCTTTGAAGTCAAATATTATTAGGATGATATATGATGATTATAATAAGATGTGTTTATGAATGTAATGTGTGCTTTCTTAAAATAATTATGTAATCAATTTTCTTATCACAATGGCAGAAGATTCAAAAGTTCTTTTTAACTTTCATCCATTTAGGTCAGAAATAGAGGAAATGATAATTACAAAGCAGATACTTTAGATTAAGAAAATAAATTTCCTCTTATTTCTTCTCTGATGAGTTTCCTTGCTTTTGTGACAAATTTATGCATCTATTTGAAGATCTCCCTTGCTTGAATGTATCAAAATTCATTTACCTGAGCAGAGATAGAACTTGCTGTGATTGCGAGCCTGTTAGGAGCACAGAGACCATAGAAATGTTTCAGGAATGTATGCGAGTTGGCTTTTCTTAAGCACATTTGGGTTTTTGTTGTCTACATATGACAGTGACAAACCCTGTCCTGTCAAATATGCTCCTGTTCTGCCACTGTGGATTCTTAGCTAAGAGAAAACACAGGTAGTTTAATTTCTCCCACTTGGTATAGTAATTTCAAACATTCATTCTGGGACTTTCTCCATGTTCATCTTCCTTCAGTCACACACCCCAGGAAACCTCACCACTCTCCCCAGTTCCTACTACTTCAGGGCTTAGAGATCTTTCATTGTGAAGATCCTCTGAGATGCACCAGAGGGTTTTCATCCATGTCGGTGTGCTGCTGTCTCTTAAGTAAACTTTTTTTTTTTTTTGAGACAGGGTTTCTCTGTGGCTTTGGAGCCTGTCCTGGAACTAGCTCTTGTAGACCTTGCTCTGCCCTGCCCACACTTATACATCTCTCTACACATGCTGAAACATTCCCCATCTCTCTCAACCTCTATCCCCGCTCCCAGTCTCCCTGCTTCCATTCTACCTTATCAATCAAATTTGACTGTTAGTGACAGGGCTTTGTGTGTAGCTCAAACTAGGCTTGGTCTTAGAATTCTGAGTGCCAGGATTTCAGGTTGGATGCTGAGATACCCAGAAGGAAATCTTTCACAGTCCTTGAGCATACAGTTGCGTTCTTCTCACTGTTCTGATGCTCAGCTCCTCATTTCTAGTTTGTCGTGTGAGTATCTTGGATAGAGTTGTCCATTTCTTCCATAGATGGCGCGGATATGGTTAATTTCTGTCCTGTATCTTCAGAACATCCCTCGTGGTTCTCCTGGAAACAGTTCACTGTTCCCAAAGTCTTCTTCATCCTTGACTCCTAAGAGCCCATACAAGGCTGTGTTATCTAGATTCCTTCTCTGGGAATTCAGGACTTTGTTTAAAGTCTGCCCATACTCATTTTCTGTGCTTTTCACAGGGTGGATTATCTGGAATGCCATAGAGTTAAAAGAACAGATACTGCTGATGGTTGTAACAGGTGTTCTCTTATAGTAACTCACTTTATTTCTAGAAGGAAAGAAAACTGGATGTGCTTGATGAAGAAAAAGAATTCTATTAAAGAAATAATTAAAAGTAAGCTTTTTTGTTTTTATTTTTTATAGGCTTCGTGATCTGGCAGACTAAATAATATGATGTCAATCAAAATAGCCATTGCAAAAGTCTTCATGGATACTTATCTAGGAAGGTGTAGGAAATGGTAAATAATGTTTTATTTGATTGAAATAATTTCATAAACTTTAGTAAATCAATTGGAATAAAAGGATGAGAAAAAGGAGAGGGACACCTATAATCCATAAGGTTTTTTTTTTTTTCTGGGCTTTACAGGGACATGATACTACCTTCTCTGAGGAGACAAGGTCTTTCCAGGAAGAGACCAGCTTGCCTGGACTTAGCTCAAACCAGCTGTCTCACGTGTTGGACATCTCCTATACTTGAAATCCCTTGTTATTTAGTTCCAGCCAGACTCAGTTTACTTTCCTACAAGTTAAAAGCGGTGATCTTTTCTAATCATGATGGCATATGTCTCAGTTAGGGTTTTATTGCTGTGAAAAGGCATCATGACCACAGCAACTCTTATTAAGGAAAATGTTTTATTGAGGCTGGCTTACATTTTCAGAGGATTAGTCCATTATCATCATGGTGGAAAACATGGTAGTGTCTAGGCAGGCATGGTGCTGGAGAAGGAGCTAAGAGTTTTAATCCATAGGCAGCAGGAGGAGACTGTGAGCCACACTAGGCCTAGCTTCAGAAGACCTCAAAGTTCACCACTACAGAAACACACTTCCTCCAACAAGGCCACACCTACTCCAAAAAGGCTACACCCCTAGTAGTGCTGTTCCCCATGGGTCAAGTGTTCTAACATGTGAGTCTTTGGGGGCCGTAACCACCACACTATATCTAATTTTTATTTCTTCTTTCTTACATCTCTTCCTTAATAATTCAGAAGCACAGTTTGATCCATTGACCTTGCATTCGGCCATGCTCATAACAGTAGGTGTGCATGGTGGAGAGGGGACTTGATTGTGGGTCATGTGAGAGAACAGAACACTGTACTTGATGGGGACTTTGTAAGCAATACTCGGGTGTGCTTCTGGATGTGAAGCTAGGGATCAACTTTTCTATGTTCCCTAAGGCAGTTCAAGGCCACTGGCTATGGACTGAGGACCAATGTCCTTGTTGTGGCTGGAGGTAGAGGCTACTGCAGTTCAGACAGAGCCTCTGTGCGAATCTCATGCCATGTGTCTGTTTTAGCTTTTTGTTTGAGCTAAGTGCTATCCAATTAGGAAGATTTACCAAATCCGGGGGCCTTTCCAGATAATCAGTAGCGCAGAGAACATTCTAGACACGCTGTTTGATCTCCACATTTCCATTGTGCTAACATCTGATCCCATTTCTTTTGGCCAGCAATAAATAGCTTTGTATGCATGAAAATTGAGAATAATTTTTGGAGTAGTATTGCAAGTTATTTTATTTATGGTTACGGAGTGTGCATACTTTTTCAAATTATCACAGAATAAAAGGAGAAATGCCTTTATGAGAACAAGAGTCCAGATGCAAGTTGTCGCTCTCAATAACTCAAGAAGAAACTGTGCGGAAGTGCAGAATGGTCTGTAGTAGAGATGTAGGCAGTGCGTAGGTCACTGTTGTACTTACAGGTTGTTTTGTTTGCTTATTTATAATCAGAGAAAAGAGGAGTTTGGATGCTTTACAAGTTAAAGATAAAATGAAATGATCTAAATCCTGATCTAGAGAGACTGACTACTGAGTGCCCGGGGAAATAGGGCAATAAAATAGCCTGGAACAAGATGCTTTTAAAGAGTGAATAAAATGAAGGGTCCAACTCTTTATCTTTTATGTGTCATCAAATAAAATTTTATGCTATATATTCTGTGTTTTAATCCTTTCTTAGTAGCTAGCTGGGCGCATTGCTACTATTCTCCTTAGTAGATTATCCTTTCCTAGTAGACCCGTCCTTTGTGGAGCTTCATGCAACTGATTATCATAGGAGGTATGTGTGTGTGTGTGTGTGTGTGTGTGTGTGTACGTGATGGGGGGGAAGGTTCACTGTATAGTACATACTTGTTTGAAAATTGAAAAACAAATGAAATTTAAGATTATGAATTTTGGATTTAGAAATAAAATTTTAAAGGCTGATAAACAAAATTCCCAGTGTTAACTTTTAACTTCTACATCTAAACGTATTAAAATTCGTTTAACTTGATCAAAAGTCAAGTTAAAATGAAACTTTCTTTTCCCAATTAGTTGTTTTGCCTGCTACCTCCTAGGAAAGTCAGATAAGCTATTTAGCTCAGGTTTGTAGTACCCCTATACTGAGAGGGGAAGAACCCTGAGCGGAGGATAGCCTGGCATACTTATTAAGAAACCAGAGCAACATAATGGACAATGAGGACTACTGAGAACTGAAGAACAATGGCAATGGGTTCTTGATCCTATTGCATGTAATGGCTTTGTGGGAGCCCAGGTAGTTTGGATGCTCACCTTAATAGACCTGGACGGAGGTGGGTGGTCCTTGGACCTCCCACAGGGCAGAGAAACCTGCTTGCTCTTTGGGCTGAGGAGGAAGGAAGACTTGATTGGGGGAGGGGGAGGGAATGGGAGGTGGTGGCGGGGAAGAGGCAGAAATCTTTAATAATTAAATTAATTAATTAATAAAAAAAATCAGCAAGAAAAAAAAAAAAAAAAGAAACCAGAGCAGTGCAGGAACTCACTTGTCCAAGCTACAGAGTTCTGAAGTCTTGTCTGCCTG